>NC_138178.1:122483675-123007949 GCF_964165515.1 Mesoplodon bidens
TTGTCTCCTAGTGTTATATCATTCCTCTAATATAGCATAGTTCATGTGTGTGTGAAAAGGGGGTCAAATGTAGGATGAAATCTTGCATTGTCAAAAGTCATGCAAGAATAATTCATAAAAGCTTAAGGATGTTTTTTTTTTCCCTCTATGATCTCACTACTGTTGCAGGATAAAAGTGAGAGCATTTTTGCACTAGGTATTGTCAAGCTTTGGACTTGTCACATTATTCAAATCAGACAATAAGAATAACTAATGGATTTCATGGAAGAATAGAACTTTAAGAAAGATAATTTTTTAACCAGACACTCTATCCATTCTAATAGATTACACAGTAGCCTCATCACATGTGATAGCAGTAAGCTTTTCTAGGGAACTGAGATAAACGTAGTGACTGGAGAAATGACAAATTATTATCCTGAAATAAAAAGGCTATTAATTATACCATTTATGATTTATGCTACACCTGAGCTTATCTACATGAGTAAGATAAACTTGGATTAAAACGGCATTGGATACTCATTTCTAAAAACATTACGGTCTTATTTCTATCTTACTGAAAATATACATTTCTACATCCAGGAGTCTTATAGAGGACAATGGGAACATGATCCATGATAATTAAATACTGCCAGACAGATGAAATTTCAACTAACACAAATCAGATAAGTATAAATAGCCATTAAAAATGAATAGTAGGGGCTTCCCTGGTGGCGCAGTGGTTGAGAGTCCGCCTGCCGATGCAGGGGAACACGGGTTCGTGCCCCGGTCCGGGAAGATCCCACATGCCACGTGGAGCGGCTGGGCCCGTGAGCCATGGCCGCTGAGCCTGTGCGTCCGGAGCCTGTGCTCCACGGCGGGAGAGGCTGCGACAGTGAGAGGCCCGCGTACTACGAAAAAAAAAAAAAATGAATAGTAATAAAAGGGAAATTTTCAAATTTATATTCACCTAGTTAGTTTAAACCCTAAGCTTTACCTGAGTTCATATTACCTGAGTCCTTCAGAACATCAGAGTCACCATTTCATTAATATTTAAGGATAGTATCTTTGGCCTTTTTAGAACAACCTGTTAGTGACGGTGAGCCACTCTTCACCTTGAATACACAGGTTCTCAGAAAACTGTTTCTCCCAGACCTATTCTGCTCCGTGTCCTATTTCTACAGAGTTCTACATCTCTGTTTTAGTCTCAGTTCTTATAAATGCATCGTCATCCCAAGGAGTTTTACCTTTTTTCTCCTTCTCCATCTTTATTTAATTAATAAATTCATGTTTGTTATTCTTGTTTGGAGAAACTCCAGAGGATTAAATCACTGCTCAGTACAGGCTTCAAATTAAAACTGAATATTATATATCCATGTCTTAAAGATCCTTATCATGAAGACCTTCCAACTGGCTGTGTATGTCATACACTTCTGCATCAGTCTGTCACTATCTTCTTTGTCTCTTACTGAACTTCTCTTTATTCCCCACCTCACACCCCCCCACACCTACCTCAAATACCTCACAAGATCCTTCCCTTTTCCTCTCTTGTGCATTGTCTTGAACTTTCATTAATTTCATGTATAAAATGTTTTCAGTTTCTTCCCTAGGTCCCAAACTATTTTTTGGCCTACCCAAACATTGCAAAACCATTAAGATGGTCTCCTAAACAGAGGAAAACCTATTCAGGATCTTTTTCATTACGCATTAAGAAATTCTAATTTCTAGCCCTTTATTTACTCTATCCCCAAGTGAACTATAAGGAAGGGCCTCATCCACTCATTCACCAGAGTAAATTCCTAAGCTATGTGGAAATTTTATTTTTTACCTTGTGGAATGTAGGATTGATCCTAAGCAAGGTTATTTAGGGTAATCAATTCTATTCCAAAGGTCTTCAAATGCTAAATTATCACAAGTGTCTTCATTATTTTTCTTTCATTGTGAGCTCAAAATTCTTATCATAATTATTTTTTCTCCTGATGGTACTCTATAAAATACAAAATGTTCCCTATGAGAGTTTATACTTAAACCACTATCACTTTCTAAATTAAAGCATTCCAAGACCCACCCAAGAAGCAAGGAGAAATGAAGGGGATACTGCATTACCTTAAAATATATTGACCCTATTTATATATACATATGCAGATCATTTAGGAAGAAAACATGATTGCAATTGCACACAACCTGGCCAATCACCTAAATGAATTCTAACCAAAGTATATTTCATCTGAGGATGGCAAGAAAAATAATAAGCCAAAAGCAAAATATATCCATCTAGGACTCCTGCTAATTTCTACTAATTAGGAACAGACAACTCAGATTTCACAGTCTTGCAAGGGTCACAATCATCAGATTTTAAATGAACTTAAATATTAGACCATATGCCAAACCACGCGAAGAGAAAGCTTTTTTTCGTTTCTGCTCTTATCTTTATCTTACATGTAAGACTATGAGAGTAGCCAAGACACTTCAACACCTTAATATGTTTTCTAAAATGTTCTCTATTGCTATGACCGGTGTTACTATGATCCTTCAGTATATATATGTGATTTTTAAAAGAATAGTTGGGATTTTAATTAATTAATTAATCGATCAATTAAGAGGGTATTGGAAAGATTTCCTCTAATTATAGTCATGAAGATTATATTTGTCACTTATTTGGCTTTTTTTGTTCAAACATTTTAGAGTACATGAAAATATTTTCAAGAAATAAAGATTGGAAAAAAGTTAAAAAAAAAAAAAGCGAAGCATGCTTAAATTGCTTAAATGTAAGTAATGGTCCTGGGCAGCCTCTTTTAAGCAATTTTAGTAAATTTTAATAGGAGATCATTTTCAACTGCAATTTGCTTCATTAGTACCAAAGTATTCAAATGTTTAAATATAACCATTTATCTTTGCTGGTATCATTATTATTGTCAGCATCTCTTGGATTTTTATTTTTACTTTTATTGAATTTTTATTTCTATAGTTCTATTTTTCACTTTTTTCTCCCTTCATATCTCCATATTCTAAGATCTATTTTGCCTCATTCTTATAAATTTTTCTTTAGGTCTATAAAAATATTCAGCCTTTGTTTCTTTTTGAGTTACTTTTAAGTTTATTGCTTCCCACTTGAGATCACTTTCTTTTCTTCCATTTAAAAGAATAATTATCAACATTTTTCTGTTTCTTCCCAATAGAAAATATTTTCCTTTCTAATATTTTTTAACCAGCTCTGTAATATGATTTCAGAACTTGGTATTGAAATTTATTCACTTCAGCTTCAAAGGAATGTTATAAACTATTCCTGGAACAAAAATAAATAAATAAATAAAGGGTTTTTTTTTTCTATGTTCTTTGTAACTTATACATAATAGCTAAACTGAGTCCTATTCAGTAAATTTTAACAAATTACCCACTTTATTTATTTGTTTTTAACCAAAAAGTAGGCCTAGATTCAATCAGATTTTATATAATTCTGACTTTGTCAGGATTTCTTACTGGCAGTTTAAAAAATGCTATTCATTGAGATGGACTTAAAGTATATAATTTGAAGAGACGACAGTAACAAATTTCCACTCAGGAATAAAGAATAACTCAGGTATTGTCTCAGTCTTGCTTTAGAAAAAACCTCTTTCTTTATCATGGTTATTGGTGAATTTTAGAGGCATTCCTTCTGAATTTATTCATCATTCAGCTATTTGTTCACCTAGTTATTACAACAATTTTTGTTGTTGTTGCTGTTGTTTTTCCCCATTTGCAAGCCATTTTGACCTGCCTTTAAATGATTCTCAGTGTGCCCTGTTCTTTCCATTTTTGTGGGTGCTTTTCCCATTACATGTTTTTGTACTTCATCTAATGTAGTACATGCCACTGCATTTCAATTTAGCTTTTGTGTGTGTGTGTGTGTGGTACGCGGGCCTCTCACTGCTGTGGCCTCTCCCGTTGCGGAACACAGGCTCCGGACGCACAGGCTCAGTGGCCATGGCTCACAAGCCCAGCTGCTCCACGGCATGTGGGATCTTCCCGGACCGGGGCACGAACCCGTGTCCCCTGCATCGGCAGGCGGACTCTCAACCACTGCGCCACCAGGGAAGCCCTCAGTTTAGCTTTTTTTTCTCCCTGTTAAGCTCAATGTCTTATGAGTTCAGGGTGCAAATTTATTACACCTCTTTGAAAGTATAGTTTCCAGGGAAGATAAAAATAAGACAAATAAATAGTGAAAAAGTATCAACGTTTTCTTAAATCTCTTAATGTGAGAACCTTTGAGGTGGTATAACTACTTCAGTGAGCATTTGAGAAACTGAGTATTTGTGCTGTTAAAAATGTTGGAATTAGCTTCTAGTACCCAAAGCAATCTACAGATTCAATGCAATCCCTATCAAACTACAACTGGCATTTTTTCACAGAACTAGAACAAAAAATTTCAAAATTTGTTTGGAAAAATAAAAGACCCCGAATAGCCAAAGCAATCTTGAGAACAAAAAACGGGGCTGGAGGAATCAGGCTCCCTGACTTCAGACTACACTACAAAGCTACAGTAATCAAGACAGTGTGGTACTGGCACAAAAACAGAAAGATAGATCAATGGAACAGGATAGAAAGCCCAGAGATAAACCCACGCACATATGGTCAACTTATATTTGATAAAGGAGGCAGGAATGTACAGTGGAGAAAGGACAGCCTCTTCAATAAGTTGTGCTGGGAAAACTAGACAGGGATATGTAAATGTGTGAGATTAGATCATTCCCTAACACCATACACAAAAATAAGCTCAAAGTGGATTAAAGACCTAAATGTAAGGCCAGAAACTATCAAATTCTTAGAGGAAAACATAGGCAGAACACTCTATGACATAAATCACAGCAAGATCCTTTTGGACCCACCTCCTAGAGAAATGGAAATAAAAACAAAGATAAACAAATGGGACCTAATGAAACTTCAAAGCTTTTGCACAGCAAAGGAAACCATAAAGAAGACCAAAAGACAACCCTCAGAATGGGAGAAAATATTTGCAAATGAAGCAACTGACAAAGGATTAATCTCCAAAATTTAAAAGCAGCTCATGCAGCTCAATAGCAAAAAAACAACCCAATCCAAAAATGGGCAGAAGACTTAAGTAGGCATTTCTCCAAAGAAGATATACAGACTGCCAACAAACACATGAAAGAATGCTCAACATCATTAATCATTAGAGAAATCCAAATCAAAACTACAATGAGATATCATCTCACTCCAGTCAGAATGGCCATCATCAAGAAATCTAGAAACAATAAATGCTGGAGAGGGTGTGGAGAAAAGGGAACACTCTTGCACTGCTGGAGAGAATGTGAGTTGGTCCAGCCACTATGGAGAACAGTATGAAGGTTCCTTAAAAAACTACAAATAGAACTACCATATGACCCAGCAATCACACTACTGGGCATATACCCTGAGAAAACCATAATTCAAAAAGAGACATGTACCAAAATGTTCATTTCAGCTCTATTCACAATAGCCCAGAGATGGAAACAACCTAAGTGTCCATTATCGGATAAATGGATAAAGAATATGTGGCACATATATACAATGGAATATTACTCAGCCATAAAAAGAAATGAAACTGAGCTATTTGTAATGAGGTGGATAGACCTAGAGTCTGTCATACAGAGTGAAGTAAGTCAGAAAGAGAAAGACAAATACCGTATGCTAACACATATATATGGAATTTAAGAAAAAAAAATGTCATGAAGATCCTAGGGGTAAAACAGGAATAAAGACACAGACCCACTTGAGAATGGACTTGAGGATATGGGGAGGGGGAAGGGTAAGCTGTGACAAAGCAAAAGAGAGGCATGGACATATATACACTACCAAACGTAAGGTAGATAGATAGTGGGAAGCAGCCGCAGAGCACAGGGAGATCTGCTCAGTGCTTTGTGACCGCCTGGAGGGGTGGGATAGGGAGGGTGGGAGGGAGGGAGACACAAGAGGGAAGGGATGGGGGAACAGATGTATATGTATGACTGATTCACTTTGTTATAAAGAAAAAAAAAGTGTGGAATATCCAAACAACCAGATAGAATTTTATAAGCAGAACACTGGCTATATCAATAAACTCATTTTGCCAATAAATTTTGGATTTTGAAAGTTCAATTAGAGAATTTACTAAAAACACTACTGTGTGAACATTTAAATTTATAAAAACAGCAATTTTTTATAACTTCACTCTTTCCATCTGTCTCCTGTATCACTTCTTATATTCTTGTAATTTTAGGTCCTGCAATAAGTACCCCATGCCACATTCATTTATGTATTAATAATAATACCTCTTATAAGTCTCACCTTGAGTTGTGTAAATGCCTGCAGTTATAAAGTAAAATACTCAGAATGTAAATTTTCATAGAATGTGTTGGGCAGCACTTCTGTAACAGCACTGTTGAATAAAGAGAAACAAGGCTGGTATTTGCAGGTCAGGGCCAGGGCCAGGTGTGTGGATTTGTTCAAGTGCAAAAAGGATACCATCCACTTGTCTGCTGCATGGAAAGGAGATGGCAGATTGTGTGACAGTTCCAATAGTAATCTGGTAACCTGCCTTAGCTATAAAGGAATACAGAGGAAAAATGGTGAGGCACCTTATTAACATGTGAATGAAAGAATTTGGTGTTTTGGAAAAAAATGAGAAATAGTACAATGTAGGGTAGCAGAGACATGAAGCATGAGGAAAGAAAAACTTTTCATACCGAAGGGGTCAGGAAGGGAAAAAAATCATGTTCCTATAGATTCTAGACTGAAGTAGGCTAGATCTAGTGCAATGTGACTACAAATATAAAACCCTTCTCCAGAAAGGAAAAATAATATTGTTGAGCTCAGACATTGGCTAGGAAAACTAATCATGAGATGGATTAGAGGGTTTTGTTTTCTTTTGTTTTTTTCCAAAGTAGTCATAAGTGATAAGTATTTTTTCCCGCTACAAAGGAAGCCATAAAAATTCAAGTCTTTAAAAGTTCATAGAAAACTTGAAGTGCTTTGGAATATGCCAGGCCACAAAATTAGGAATTTGAGACTATCTTTTCTAGGCCTCTTGCAATATGGAGGCCATAAAAGCCATTAGGGGTATATACAAATTTTCTCCATTATTTATTACATTTTATTGGTATAAAAGTGAATGTTATATTTCCTCTCCCATGTTATCCTTTAACTAAAAGAACATAAATATAATTTAATCTTCTTTAATACTTATTATTTAATATTCTTTTACATTTGCAAATGGGGTATATTTATAAAATAAATGATTCAGTGGCCAGCTTGAAGCAGTTTATTAATACTGATCCCTTATGTCACTGTACTATTTTTATAACACTATAAAGTTGAGGGCTTGTTCAACACAATTTATTTTTTTTCTCCTCAGCCTTCTGTCTGCTTAAATAATAGAATACGAGTGAACTAAAGAGAAAATTGATAAAAATTTCTTCAGTGAAAATATTCAGACGTTATTCCATATCTCACAGGGACAGTTTTACTATTAGAAAAAAATATATTTCAGTTCCTTTTGGTTAGTTCACAGTTTAGTTGTTAGGATGTGCATATCATTGAATAAAGAAGAGAGCAGCATTGGAGATAATGTGGTAGACTAAAAGCTGACATTTCTAAAAGACATGCAGTCCTTATCACAAGCAGTTTTCAGAAGCGACATTCATTCTATATCAAAGAATCTGATGCTTGACCTAGAATAGTAAAGGAAACCCCACAAGACTTGCAAACCTACTTTCCAAAACTTGAAAAGAGAAAATATGCTTTGAGCTCTACTGCTTAGAAAATGAATGAGTGATTCATCCTAGTCAAGAATGAGCTAGGGTTACTGCAACCCACTTTTCAGACCCTGACGGGTGTGTTATACATAAATAAGAGGTGAGAAGAGCTTTATGTTAATTATAACATTTAGCCTCTTCGCCTGAGTTCAAATAAATAAATAACGTGTCATTGTAGGTCACTAAGTGAATCCATATTTTACCTAAGAGAATAAATATAGTTTTGATAAATACAGATTTTCCTGAAGGAATTTATTTTCTGTTATGTGCACAGACACCCTATAAAGAAACAATCTTTGGCTCTGATGGAAAATCAAATTGCTAAGTTATCTTATACATACCACTTTTTCTATTTCTTCATTATTAACCAGTGAACCAAGGCAGAGATGGAAGTCATTAACTACATACTAAGATGATTAAAGCTGTTCATTAGAGTTTTAATCAACTGATCTGGCCATTTAAGTCAAGCTCACCAATTTACATTTTGGGGGTTCAGTGCCCAGAGGACATACATTTGGAAAGTAAAACCAACTCAGTTTTAAGGAATGATTTGAAATCATTATGAACATTTGAGTAACACGATTGATTTCTTTTTTTAATTGATCTATAGTTGCTATACAATATTATATGTTACCAGTGTACAATACAGTGATGCACAGTTTTTAAAAGTTATACTCCATTTATAGTTATAATAAAATATTGGCTATATTCCACTTGTTGTACAATATATTCTTATAGCTTACTATATACATAATAATTTGTACCTCTTAATTCCCTATCCTTATATTGCCCCTCCCCTCTTTCCTCTCCCCACTGGTAACCACTAATTTCACTAATTTGTTCTCTATACCTGTGAGTCTGCTTTTTGTTGTTGTTGTATTCACCAGTTTGTTGTATTTTTTAGGTTGGACATATAAGTGATATTATACAGTATTTATCTTCCTCTGTCTGACTTATTTCACATAGCGTAATATGCTCCAAGTCCATCCATGTTGCTGCAAATGGCAAAATTTCATTCTTCCATATGGCTGAGGAGTGTGTGCGTGTGTGTGTGTGTGTATATATATATATATATATATATATATATATATATATATATATATGACAAATATTCTTTATCCATTCATCTGTTGATGGACACTTAGGTTGCTCCATATCTTAGCAGTTGTAAAAAATGCTGCTATTAACATTGGGATGCATGTATCTTTTTAAATTAGTGTTTTTGTTTTGGATATATACCCAGAATCGAATTGCAGGTCACATGGTAGTTCTATTTTTAGTTTTTTGAAAACCATCCAAACTGTTTTCCACAGTGGCTGCATCAATTTACATTCCTACCAACAGTGTACAAGGGTTCCCTTTTCTCCACACCCTTGCCAACATTTGTTATTTGTGTTCTTTTTGATGATAGCCATTCTGACAGGTGGGAGGTGATACTTCATTGTGGTTTTGATTTTCATTTCCCTAATGTTTAATTATGTTGAGCATCTTTTCATGTACCTGGTGTCCACCTGCATGTCTTTTTTGAAAAAAAAGTCTATTCAGGACTTCTGCCCTCTTTTTAATCAGGTTGTTGTTCTTTGGATGTTGAGTTGTATGAGCCCTTTATACGCAGATTCAATGCAATCGCTATCAAACTACCAATAGCATTTTTCACAGAATTAGAACAATTTTTTTTACAATTTGTATGGAAACACAAAAGACCCCAAATAGCCAAAGCAATCTTGAGAAAGAAAAACAGAGCTGGAAGAATCAGGCTCCCTGACTTCAGACTATACTACAAAGCTACAATAATCAAAACAGTATGGTACTGACACAAAAACAGAGCTATAGATCAATGGAACAGGATAGAAAGCCCAGAAATAAACCCATACACCTATGGTCAACTAATCTATGACAAAGGAAGCAAAAATATACAGTGTAGAAAAGACAATCTCTTCAATAAGTTGTGCCAGAAAACTAGACAGCTATATGTAAGACAATGAAATTAGAACATTATGAACTCTAACTCCATAAACAAAAATAAACTCAAAGTGGATTAAAGACCTAAATGTAAGACCAGAAACTATAAAACTCCTAGAGGAAAGCATAGGCAGAACACTCTTTGCCATAAATTGTAGCATTATTATTATTATTTTTTGGATCTGTCTCCTACAGCAAAGGAAATAATAGCAAAAATAAACTGCTGGCACCTAATTAAACTTAAAAGCTTTTGCAGAGAAAAAAGAAACCACTGACAAAATGAAAAGATGACCTACAGAATGAGAGAAAATATTTGCAAATGATATGACTGATAAGGGGTTAATATCTAAAATCTATAAGCAGCTCAGACAACACAATTGATTTCTAAAAGTTACATTAGACATTATAGTAGCATTATTGGTAGTGCAGGTTAAATGCTTTTCTTCCTTGGTTATTTACAATACATTCCCATTTCTCATGGCTATAGCTCCTTATATATTATTGTTTTGTTTGGAAGAAACCACACCATTCCCATGAATTAATATGCAGAATAATAATTGTTGTTTTAAAATTTATTACTGACAAATTAGAAATGTGAAAATTGGCTTTAGTTATTTTAAGGATTACACTTCTTCTCTGAGTACCTAGATGATATGTAAAAATTCTTAGATGAACCTTGTTATTGGATTCAGATTTGACCATTAGATATGTGATGTGGCATAATTTCTAAATGACATGACCCTTCTCTAATTCCCTTTTCCTCTGTGGCAAAGTTCTCATTCTTTGAAAGAAGATTGCAGAGAAAAGGATACGTAGATACATAATAGGAGGAAAAATCTTTGGGATTCAGACTTTGCCAGTTTCTTCTTCTAGACCAGTGATTTTTAAGCTGTTTTTAAAACATATATCTTACTATCACCCCCCCAAATTTGGATATATATTACCCCCACATTCTGGTAGCAGGAAACCTACCTTCCCCACCCCTGAGCTGCAAAATATTGTTACAGTAGTGGCCTCCAGAGGGGGGGAGCAACTTACACCAATGGATACAGAAAGAAAATATTAGGATTCCTCTATGTATTTATTTTTAGAACATTCTTTGAATATGTTCACTTCTAATAGTTTATACTGTGTATATTACATTAGTAAATTTGTGTGCATATAGGTACTTCTTCAAAACTGCTGTGTTCATGTTAAAATAACTTCAATAAAAGTTCACATTAAAACTACTAGACCCCATAGGGATATATTTGATATGCAATGCATTTGTGTAGGTATATTTTTGTAAGTAACTTTAAAAAATGCATGCATCATCTTTCAAAGTTTCTTATAAGTGCTCTGCCAAAGTCATGGAGGCATGAGTAGAAATAGGTGTGAAAGTTGTTCAAATTCATATATATTCCTATAGTTCACTGTCACTATATGTCTCTCTTGATAAGCAATCTGTGAAACTTAAGACATGTTTTCATTTAAATGACACATCTGGTTTAGAAAAATATACATTTCTAGATATGTCCATAAGCAGAACATACAATATGACCAAAAGCAATTCTTATTGATACTTGAAAACCATGCGGTGTACATAATAAGTATAAAACATATAGAGAAAAGTGATTTAAGGCAGGGATATTAACCTGAAAGAAATTAGTATCAAAATATAAGAAGATTACCATACAAACTGTAAAATTTTTTGTTCTATTTCTGTGAAAAATTCCATTGGTAGTTAGATAGCGATTGCATTGAATCTGTAGATTGCTTTGGGTAGTATACTTATTTTCACAATGTTGATTCTTCCAATCCAAGAACATGGTATATCTCTCCATCTGTTTGTATCGTCTTTAATTTCTTTCATCAGTGTCTTATACTTTTCTGCATACAGGTCTTTTGCCTCCTTAGGTAGGTTAATTCCTAGGTATTTTATTCTTTTTTTTTGCAATGGTAAATGGGAGTGTTTCCTTCATTTCCCTTTCAGATTTTTCATTTTTAGTGTATAGGAATGAAAGAGATTTCTGTACATTAATTTTGTATCCTGATACTTTACCAAATTCATTGATTAGTTCTAGTAGTTTTCTGGTAACATCTTTAGGATTCTGTATGTATAGTATCATGTCATCTGCAAGCAGTGACAGTTTTACTTCTTCTTTTCCAATTTGAATTCTTTTTATTTCTTTTTCTTCTCTGATTGAAACACAAAATACCCCAAATAGCCAAAGCAATCTTGAGAAAGAAAAATGGAACTGGATGAATCAGGCTCCCTGACTTCAGACTATAATATAAAGCTACAGTAATCAAGAGAGTATGGTACTGGCACAAAAACAGAAATATAGATCAATGGAACAGGATAGAAAGTCCAGAGATAAACCCACACACATATGGTCACGTTTTCTTTGGTAAAGGACACAAGAACATACAAAGGAGAAAAGACAGCCTCTTCAGTAAGTGGTGCTGGGAAAACTGGACAGCTATATGTAAAAGAATGAAATTAGAATACTCCCTAACACCATACACAAAAATAAACTCAAAATGGATTAAAGACCTAAATGTAAGGCCAGGCACTATAAAACTCTTAGAGAAAAATATAGGCAGAACACTCTATGACATATATCACAGCAAGATCCTTTTTGACCCACCTCCTAGAGAAATGGAAATAAAAACAAAAATAAACAATGGGACCTAATGAAACTTAAAAGCTTTTGCGCAGCAAAGGAAACCATAAACAAAATGAAACGACAACCCTCAGAATGAGAGAAAATATTTGCAAAGGAAGCAACTGACAAAGGATTCATCTCCAAAATATACAAGCAACTCATGCAGCTCAATATCAAAAAAACTAACAACCCGATCCAAAATTGAGCAGAAGAGCTAAATAGACATTTCTCCAAAGAAGATATACAGATTGCCAACAAACACATGAAAGGATGCTCAACACCACTAATCATTAGAGAAATGCAAATCAAAACTACAATGAGGTATCACCTCACACTGGTCAGAATTGCCATCATCAAAATATCTACAAACAATAAATGCTGGAGAGGGTGTGGAGAAAAGGGAACCCTCTTGCACTGTTGGTGGGAATGTAAATTGATACAGTCACTATGGGGAACAGTATGGAGGTTCCTTAAAAAACTAAAAATAGAACTACCATATGACCCAGCAATCCCACTACTGAGCATATACCCTAGAAAATCATAATTCAAAAAGAGACATGTTCCACAATGTTCATTGCAGCACTATTTACAATAGCCAGGACATGGAAGCAACCTAAGTGTCCATCTACAGATGAATGAATAAAGATGTGGCACATATATACGAATACTACTCAGCCACAAAAAGAAACAAAATTGAGTTATTTGTAGTGAGGTGGATGGACCTAGAGTCTGTCATACAGAGTGAAGTAAGTCAGAAAGAGAAAAACAATTATCGTATGCTAACACATATACATGGAATCTAAAAAAAAAAAATGGTTCTGATGAACCTAGGGACAGGACAGGAATAAAGATGCATACGTAGAGAGTAGACTTGAGGACACAGGGTGAGGGGAGGGTAAGCTGGGACGAAGTGAGAGAGTAGCATTGACATATGTACACTACCAAATGTAAAATAGATAGTTGGAAGCAGCTGCATAGCACAGGGAGATCAGCTTGGTGCTTTGTAACCACCTAGAAGTGTGGGATAGGGAGGGCAGTAGAGAGGCTCAAGAGGGAGGGGATATGGGGATATATGTATACATATAACTGATTCATTTTTTTATACAGTAGAAACTAACACAACATTGTAAAGCAATTATACTCCAATAAAGATGTTAAAAATATATATAAGGAGAAAAAACAATGAAAATATGTTTTAAACTTTATCTTAATATTTTATAATACTCTGACGTATTAACTATATAGTTCTTTGTCCTGTTTAAAATTATATTTTGTTAATCTAAAATGTAATAGTTTTCAGTCCCATAAATTTTGTCACATATTTCTTCAATCTTTATATTTATAAAAATTTATAATTATTAATGAAAATATTATTTGCACTCTACTGTTGTCCTCCTTTAATATATGTTTTATTAAAATCTATGTTAATTTACATGAAATTTCTTTACCAATACCCCAGGGATTTTAATATAAATTATTCCCAAGATATGTACAAAAAAAAACTTACTTTACTTTATAACGAATGATGTTTTCTATGATTTTTTCTTCTATCTCTTGAACTGTCCTACAATGTTAATTTTCTATCATTTGACTACATTCTTCCCATTTAGTAATAGTTGTCTGTGTGTCTCTTCCTTTGCTATTAAGGGAGAACAAAAGAACAAAAAAGTTTCTATCTAGTACAGTGTTTGAAACATAATAGGCACATAAGTAATGTGAGTAATGCAGTGATTTAAACAATGTGAAAATATAATTGACAGGAGTTGCAGTAATCAAGGTGGGTTCTATTATTTTTACACTACTCTAATTCTTATTTATATTAATGCATGTTAAACACTTTCTTAGTCTACTTATGTTTTTCTTGCTGTGTGTGACAGACATAAAAGTTGAATAAAGAAAAAGCCAGAAACATTTTTTATTCATTTTATATTTGCACAAATAATAATGTCACTAAACTTGGGGGGCTTAGTAGGCTGCTTTTCTTTAACTGAGCATTTTTTAATTGAATAGATGAGGAGAGAAGAGGAGTAAGGTAATTTGAAAGAAAAAGTACTTTGGAATAATAAGCTTTCCATACAAACTTTTATTTTAAATAAAGTATTCAGATTATTTGGTCTCCCCCCGCACCTGCCTTCTGTCCTAAACAAATAACAGAGAATTCTTACAAGCTATCAAATTGTAACTTTTGGATGGTTTGGTTATCTCTCTATAAGAAGCAATGTGATAAAAAAAGATAGTTAGAAATACTCTCTTGTCCACTATCACAATACAAAATGTTTCTATGATAGTGTCACCAGCCTAGTTAACAGTGATGTAATTGAAAAACATTTTCTTTAATACATATCATTTATGCAATTAAGGAAGTATCCTTATCTTCAAAATTCCTTTCTTCTCTGGAGTACACATGAGTCTAAATAGTTTCAGATGATAAAATGGGCCGTACATTTTCATGTTTCAGATGTGTTTGAAAGAAGATTTTTTTATAATTTTCATAGATTCTCTCCTTTGAAGTAATTTTACTTATGAAATTTGTATAGAACTAGAGTTTATTTTAGATAGCTCACTTAAGCCTGAATGCCTTTTCCTACTTACTGTGGATTAATCATTCAGAGTCCTATAATACAATGGTAATTGCCAACATTTCATACAATTTCATTTTGATCATACTTCCCCTGCACAACATTGCTTAGCTTTCTAAATGCTTCTAAGGCTCATATACTTGTTGATTTGAATCCTCATGAAAATTAGCATATTATGTCACTCTAAATGCAAATCACTTTGCACATTAAGCTGTATAAAATGTAGATAATGTTGACATGTGTTTGAGGTTGAGAATACAATTCTCACTTGGCATAAATTTCTCTACAAGTGTGAAAAAAACGATGTAGAGAAAATATTTTCCTAAATAATTTTCATTTGTTTTAAATATACCTGTAGCAAATAGTCTTATACTTAAGAATAATCTTAGAAATTATTTAGCTCCAGTATCTGGGTTATGAGAGGCCCAAAGTATCCAAGGAACTTGCCTGTCTAGGGTTACATAAAGTTAGAGCTAGAAAAACTATTCCTCAATGTGCCTTAGGGTCCATTGTCTTTCTAGTTAAGGTCCAATATCTTTAAACCATTTTAAACTGTGAACTTCCAATTGTAGGTAGAACAGGTGTGAAAAGATTCAACTAATATATAATCAGATATTAAGAAAACTTGGATATAAAGTAAAAGGATGACCATGTGTCCTTTAAATATCATAGACTCACACAGGGACCAAATCTGGTCCATCACCTGTTTTTTTGTTTGTTTGTTTGTTTTTTTGCGATACGTGGGCCTCTCACTGTTTTGGCCTCTCCCCTTGTGGAGCACAGGCTCCGGATGCGCAGGCTCAGCAGCCATGGCTCACGGGCCCAGCCGCTCCACGGCATGTGGGATCTTCCCGGACCGGGGCACGAACCCGTGTCCCCTGCATCGGCAGGCGGACTCTCAACCACTGCGCCACCAGGGAAGCCCCCATCACCTGTTTTTACATGACCTATGGACTAAGGTTGTTTTTCACATTTTTAATTGATTGAAAAAATCTAAAGAAGACTATTTTATGACATAAAAAATTGTATGAAATACAAATTTCAGTGTCCATGAATAAAATCATATGGAAAAATAGCTCTGCTACTTTCTTTCTGTATTATCTATGTCTTTTTTGCTCTACAATGATAAAGTTAAGTAGTTATATCAGATACCATATATATCACAAAGCCTAAAATATTTATTATCTGAATTTTCATACACACATGCAAAACTTGATGACCCCTGGTCTATCAGTCTTACTCATATATCATTTAATTTTCTATGGGATGTACCTTTATTTGATTTACTGTTGACTATTTATTAGAGGTTTGTTTCTTGAAGTTACAGGCTAAAATGTAGGTTTTTGTCAAGAGAAATGCAAATGATATCTGTAGAGTAGAGAAGGTGACCCCAACGTTTAGGTTTTATTGCTCTATGGGACCTAAATCAATCTATTTTCCAACTTAGCAAACTTTTCTCAAATGACTATGAAAAATTTCTCAAATGATATGATAAAGAGCTTCACATCTTGCAAATTCTGTCTTTAATGAGTTAAATCAAACTTTGATTAATGTCTAGTCTATATTTTTATGAGGCATGTTTAAACCTTTTGAAAATAATGCTTTGATACATGACATTATTTTGCTTTTCTAGTAAAGGTAATAGATATACTCTGTTCAAAAAACTTCCCTTCTGGGTAATGAGTTCCCTGGATAGCAAGTTATTATTTCAGTCAACATTTATTATTAAGACTTAAATCTATCTATATGAACATTTCAATGTTACTTGATTCAAAGTGTCACCCTCACTCACTTCTGAAATGGGTCTTAGTGAGAAGAAATTTTGTAATATGTTTCCCACGCTCTCCCTGTCTTCTCTTCTTGTCTTATGCTTCTGGCACCAGAGAATGGAAAAGGGAAAAGTCAAGAGTTAAATGCAGCTACATGTGCCCCATATGAGTTGGTAGTGCTCGTTTCTTTATAGGATGGACTATTAACAGCATCTAGTAAGTAGTAGCAAGGTTGCTGTCCTCATTCTATTGGTCATCAACCACAGAATGTGTGGCTGATGTGAACTTAGTTTTACACATGCCCTCAACAGTTATCAGCTGACTTCATCCGCATCTTATCCAATTTGCTTGTTTCATTTCTCCCCCTACATTTTACTGTTGTGCCTTCCAAGTCTATAGCCCAGAATTTCTCATACATTTGAGTCCCTTCAGCAGAGATTCTTCTCTCACAGTTATCTCACATATCTCTTTAGAACCAAGAACATGCCAAGAACATGAGCAAGTACGAATTATCTGACTAATATCTGTGTACCAGTTCTCCCTGGAACACTTCCTATACCAGCCAGATGGTAAGTCTGGTGGCTAAACAGTCAGTAGTCTGAGGCACAGAGTGACAGCCTTCTCTTCTCACAGATATTCATATCAAAATTCTTTTGTCTTTCTGCCTTCAGTTTCAGGGAGAAAAACCAGTCTAATGACTCCATCCATCCTCCAAGACAGGAAATGGTGAAAGGATAACATCTTATGGTAAATAATGAAATGTCGTTGCCAAGAGAAAAATCTTTTTTATGTTTGCCCTCTCCATTCCCATCCACCCCCCAACACACACCCCGACCTCTCTTCCACAAGGTTTTCAAACTAGTCCAAAAATCTTTAGTCCCTCCCTGGGTTTGTGGAAGTGGGCACATCAATAACCAGTTTCTCTTTGAATCAATAACCAGGTTCTCTTTAAATTTAGCCTTAGAATTGGTAATGATGTTCTCAATAATGGGCACTGTCCATTCTTAGAATCTCAGCTGGTACTTTGCCTCATCCTCTCACCTAGATAGTACGTTTTTGTGTGTGGACATTCCTGTTATCTTAGCTCAGAAGGGGAATTGGGCAGAGTTTATTGGAAGGCTCACCAAAGTGTCAGAGGTCAACATTTCTCAAATATAGCAAAATATATTATGGCTTTGTAAGAAAATATGATGAAAAATACATGTTTTCTGAATTTTGTTTCATGTTTTAAGCATGAGGGACTGGTAAGAAAAGCTTTTATGTTCGTGTAGGTAAGGAAAATGGGCAATTTTAACCATATGAGAAGAATTTAAAATCACAGATAGTTTTATGACCCAAATATTAATTAGTCAAAACAAAAGTTGTATACTTAGAGGAAGCCCAGTAGGCTCAGGGAATGATCAGTCTCTTCCCTCTGAGATAGAAATGCAACTGGTCCATTAGGTGCTCTTCAGCCTCGTGCAGCCTAAATGACTTGAATGTATATACTGCCAAACCCACTGGAAGAGAAATGATTACAAATTACAGATTTATAAACCATCTCAACATGTTTGATACTATGTTGTATTTTTGTTTTAAATTGAGGAGTTGAAATGTACCTCACTGTCCACAACTATATTGAGTGATATTATGATTGTAGATACATTTTCACAGCTAAAGAATAAACAGCACTAAAACCAATATGTTAGAAAGTTAACAATCTGCCTATTTAATCTATCATTAAATGCCATCATTCCCACCACACCAGACTCTTGAATTATTAGTTAAAAAAAGCAAGCAGGAGTGGCTGGGCCCGTGAGCTGTGGCCGCTGAGCCTGCGCGTCCGGAGCCTGTGCTCCGCAGCGGGAGAGGCCGCAGTGGTCAAAGGCCCACGTACCGCAAAAAAAAAAAAAAAAGCAAGCAGTTCATATTTAAAATCATGTATTTACAAAATTCAGTCCTTTGTTGGTGATCACAAATGTCACATGTAGATATCAATTCAATTAAAAAAATAAATTTACATACTTTTCAACCTCAAATATTTTAAAATTTAAATGGAAATAATTTTATGAATAGAATTTAAATATTCTAAATCTGTTTAACAAACACTTATAGAATACATGATATATGCTAAAAACAGTTAAATATTTTAATTTTTTGCTTTAAGCACATATTACATGAGGCACAATCTTAAGTATTCATTTTAAACAGAACAACAATGCTTAATTTGGAAATTCCAGTCACTATGACATTTTTAGAAAGATGGTTATTAAATTATTATTTTCTGAAAATAATGCATATATGTCTTTGGTAACATATTATGTCCTTAATGATTTGCTACACTACATAACAGAACACATTTTTTTTAATTAAAAAAGGATCATTTTAGTCTTTTTGTTTCACATTGACTTCTAAAACATTCCTCAAATTTAACAACCAGCTTAGACTATGAGGTAGTTGATTTAAAATAAGTTTTATTAAAATGTATAATTAAATTAAATGATATACCAAGTGAAGCTCATTCC
Organism: Mesoplodon bidens; assembly: GCF_964165515.1. Lineage (NCBI taxonomy): Eukaryota > Metazoa > Chordata > Mammalia > Artiodactyla > Ziphiidae > Mesoplodon > Mesoplodon bidens. The sequence goes on from NC_138178.1 coordinate 122,502,883, forward strand.
ACTTTCCAGCACTCAAGCAGCATCTACTTATTTATGGTTTTCTTTCTTAAATATGTTGTGTAGAATTAAATTACAGATAAATATTACACGTATGCAAGCTTCTAATGCACAATGGCTTATGCTTTTCCAGTAACTTCATAATTCGTGTTGACTACAGTAAAGCATCTAGTACCTTTAATTGATCTCATACACGTGAATTGCCATTTAGAAAGCTTTTACCCTTACCTTAGTACATGAAGCATTTTAAAATTTACTTGATGTAATGCAACAGAACAATATAATTCAAGTGGGTAAATTCCTTATGTATACACAGTGGAAGTGGCAAAACAAGATTTTACTCTGAACCAGTATATTGATTTCTAGGAATTAACTGCACTAAGAGTTAATACTTCTGTCCTAAAGATAGAAAGAAAGCAATTCCTCATAGTCTAATTTTATGTGTTTCACAAAGTTATTTTTACTGATAGAGCTTAGAGCTTACCTGTTTAGGGTATTTAAATGTATTTTCAAGTAATTAATACATAGTTGAAAACACCAGCTTCTTATAATGATATATTTAAAAACATATATTTTAATGAGTATTAGTCTTTAGTATTTTAATACGTTTCACCTGAAATAGCCAAACTCTCTCTCAGAGGCCTCAATTAAAATTATTCCAACTCTTCTGGCATAGTAAAACATTCAAGTCTTTCTGCTAGCTCCCTGATGTCAGCCACATTGATTTTCAAAGTTTATTTTGAATTGAAGTACATATATTCCTTCTTGTCCTTTTGTTTTTAACCCTTGCTTCTATTAAAATCTTTATATTATCACCTAGCCTTAGTGCACAGAGCAGGCGAGAAGTGTTGGTGTGAAGCCAAAATGAATATTTAAAATGAACTTTTTATTCAGATCCAGTTGCTATCATGTAAATCACAGTCCCTTGCTAATTTGTATACAGGGCACCTTCTTTTCCCCCAATGACTTGAGGTCACATTGGCCTTGTGGTGGTATTATGAAGAGTGGACCAAGCATATGTCATATTGCAGCTCTTTCACCCTGTCTGGGAATCAAAACTCTGCCTAGAAATGGATAACAGTAATTTTGTTAACATATTAGAGATGAGTCTGATGAGTCTCAGCATCAAAATGAGAAGGATAAGTGGTTCATATAAAGATGCCAACAGACACGTTTGAAGGACGTACATTTGTTAATGACAAATGATGTAACATTCCTAGACATTCCCAAAGCAGGAGAAACCACAGCATGTGACTCATCTGAGCAATGTCAGATTTTCAGAACTTCCTAAATCCTTACTGGGATGCACATCAGCGATGAAGTAGCACATAGGAATATAATTAAGTCACACAGATACAGACACACACTTTTACACACACATAGATTCTAGTCTCATTCTCTGGATTCTCTTGTTTGTGCCTTTTAGAATCTTCCTGCCTTCTTTAATCTGGCCTGCTGTCCATACACAATTCAGTACAGACTCCAAGTATTTAATGAGAGGCAGAGTGAATTTCTGAACAATTTCCAAGTCGTTCCTACACCTTTTCTATTCCTCAGCAGAACCTAGCCTCAGTCCTGCTGGAAGCTTTAAAACTTTAAAAAAAACAATGACATATTTTGATTTACTGGATAGGCTCCTTTGATGTGGACCATAAAAATATTGTCTGGATGAAAATAATATTTTTAAACCGAATTTGGTGAAAGCAAGAACCGTATGGGTATACTTTTAATTGAAATTTAACTTATCCAAAAGCTACCTCTTGCAAAATGTGTTCATGTGGCATTGTTTTCTATACCACCACAAGCTCTTAGCATACCATAATTTGTGCATAAACACACTTAATCCTGAGGAAGAAATTAAGGGTAGGAGTATTATTGCTGATCTGTCACTACATGCTTTCTATCAAACTTTTACAGTATTTTGCCCTTCCTTTGTTTGCCTAACTGAGATAAGAATGCACTAAACTTCTGAGCATGACTATGTGTTTTGAGGTGGGAGTAGGGGGATTTTGTGTCTATATTCAAAACCTGATTGAACAAATGACTTAAGGAACAACATGAATACTGTCTCTTCATAATCTGATCCATACTCTTAGAACCTTGAGCTTTGTTTCTTTGCCTAATATTATGTCAATTAGGTTTTTTTTTGCACACAAGCAGACATGGGAAACATAAAGCATGGGGAAGAAGAATAAACACAGATTTTAAAATTGTACTCCAGCTGCATTTGAGAGGAGGAGGGCAGCTGATACAGAATGTGAGAGCATTTTAGGGTATGTACATGATAAAGTTGTATTAGACAGAGATAAGCCCATAAAACCCATGTCCTGGGGAGGTGTCAACCAAAACTTTACTCTGTTTCAAATTTTTGTCTGTTTTTTTAGTGTCAAACATTCATGCTAAACTACAATGTTGGAAACTCTGCATAGTTAAGAAGGCAAGATATGAGTCAAAACTTTGATTCCTAATATTAAAATGTAGTTGGATGGAAAGCCAGGCACAAAAGATCATTTCCTACAGAAAAACAAAACTTACACCATGTATCTCATAAAAATGTGATGAGAAGAGATGCTGACAATTTTCTGCAGATTAAGGCAGGGTACCTAGAAATTATCTATAGAGTAAGAATTATTATTTGTTTCTCACAAGTAAAATTTCATTAAATGCTAGGTGGCATTTGTGGTGTTTTATTGATTGCCAGAGACCTTCTAAGCTCTGTCAGAGTTTCACTTCTACTTTGGTTTTGCAAACCCTATGTTACAAGTAAGAGCTCCAATATGTCCACTTTTTGATATTTCCTAACACATTGGGTACTGCTGAAACTCGGACCTAGCATTGAGAACACATCTCCCCTAATGAAGGGAACTAGAGCTTGGATCATTCTAGAAAACAAGAAGGGAGGGTGTCAGTTGGTTCTCTCTTTGTAGGAAAGAACTATCTGACTAGGTTCAAAAGGGAGTATGAAAAAAGGAAATCTAACTGAGAAAGGGAGTTCGAGTAGAATGAAAAAGAGAATGTTGAGGCTGAGAGGATTCAAAATAAATATCCGAACATTTCTTTCAAATTTTGCTAAGGCCAGCTTTGATCTTAGGGAGTGTTTATAACCCACAAAACAGGAAAATCTTATCTTTGTTTTACAATAACAAAAGCTTCACTTTTATAGTTTCTTCTGGAATTACCTTTATGGAAAAGCCTGTAGGAAGTGCTATAAACGCATAGCCAAGCATATTTCTATTTAGTTTAGTTTTGCTTCTGCAGCAGTGCCTTTATGTGTCAGCAGAAATCCACCACCTGAGCAAGGTTAATTTTTAGAAAATTGCTAATGCAGAAATATGAGTAAAAGAACATAGAACGTGATGTAACTTTATTTTCCAATGTGGAAAAAGCCCTATAATTGACAAACTTAAGCCTCTTACAATGAAAACATGCCATGGGAAACACAAAATAGATTAATAGAGGAAGGAAATAAAAGAGAATAAGAAAATTACTGAAAAATATCTTTCGAAAAGTTTTGCTTTCAGGTATAATAAGTAAAGTTACATAAAAGTAACTTTGACAAAACATAAATGTGGCAATACCTACTAGTTTTCACATATATTCCTTAAAAAAACTCACATTATCAAACAATTGTTACTATAGGCAAAATAGTGGCTAGAAATATTTAGTCTGATAATAAAATTATTTCTTGAAGCCATATTAAAATGATAAAGTTTGCTAGAAAAGTTTAACTATAATATCTAAATTCTATCACAAAAATTCAGATTCAGGTTATGTTTACTTTCAATTTTGAAAGCTACAAAGAGATTTTCTTATTCTTATCTTCACAGTTAGCCCTGCGTTTCTTGAAGAATCTTCCTAGCATCTGTAGTATTGTGACATACAGAGTCCAAGACTATTCAAAGTAACACACTGAGTTGCTAGTACAATATTTTATTTTTTCTCTGTGTTTTGCTGTTTTGCTATCATGTTATATAATCATCAATACTTCTCTATCAAGTATACATTATGTTTTTTAATTAATGCATTGGCTCCAATATATCCATTTCCATAATGAAAACATGTGCTGTTTCACACATAGAAATAGTGATACAAAAAACATACTCTTGCTTTCTTCCACAAGAACTACAGCAGTCCAAGTTCCTGATTTCCTAGCTTCTCTCTGGCCCCTCTGTGACCAGAAGAAAATGAGTGCAGGGGCTGTACCATTAGATGATTAGAGAAGAGGTTATGTTGTGAGAAGGTAGGAATAATAATTACAAGTAGAATAAAGGCAGAAAGAGAGACAAACAAACAGAAAGACTGGTAAACAGAGCTAACAAAGGAACAGATGAAGGAATGAAAGGAAGGAGAGAGAAAAGAGAAAGGAAGAAAAAGAAAAATGAAAGGGAGGAAGGAAGAAAGGAAGGAAGGAAAAAGAAAAAAGAAAAGGAAAGGAAAAAGAGAAGAAGAGAAAAGAAAGAAAGAAGATAGAGGGGGAATGTGAACATGAAATAAAGTCAGGGTAAGAAAGTTTCCAACACCCAATATATAAGCAAACAATATGAAAATGTATTTAGACCAATTTTAAGACTTAGTCTGACCCAGGATATAAATAAGGAAAAGTGACCAGTGAATTACTCTTTAAAATTGAAATAAAAATGATGTACATTTTAAAATAACATAATTTCATTCATTTCAGAAAACAGGAAGTGGATGATATATCCCCCCAAATACTTATCCTTTGTGAAGATGAATTTACTATACCAAAATACTATTACATCATTTAAATCTTCATTAATATGTTACAATTAAAGTCATGATACTTTGTTTTTTAAAATGTATAATAGCATTGATTATTTTAACTAAAATATTTTATATGCATTTGACATGGAAATTCCATTAAGCATGAAAATCCATTTTAAAAGCAGGATACATTTAAATATAATCAATGTTCAGAGGATTTAGTGATATTAAAAATAAAATTCAGGCCTGAGGTTTATTTACGGTATCTTTGGGTCTTAGAAATTTTTGAAACTTTAGAAAATAAAAATCCTGGTAAGCAATGTTAATGTTCTTTAAGACAATGTAACATACAAATGTTTATATATTTTCCTTACATTTTTGTTTCTCCAAAACATCTTCTCAGATTAGTGTGAGGGAATTGTAGTTATGGTACTACTCACACAGTGAAGGGTACCTTTCATAACATTCATAGAATGGATCAAAGATATAATGAGAAAGTGAGAGGAAAGATATGGGAAATTAGATTTACCTTGCATGCCACTTGATTTAAAAGAGGTTCCTGGAGTCCTCTGTCTTGCAGGATTTAATGGCTGCCTTTGAATTTCATGTTAAAGGCATAACAGCAAATTAACAATGTCTGTCATGGGTAAGGGAAGTAAACTGTACATTTTGTGTGAGTAGGCATTTTACATCCCAATACAAGTGGAAAGCAGACAGACATAAAGGAGAACTACACAATGGACCCCCAAGTTAATAGCAATTTTCAAGACACTTCTATCCTCACCTCACATTTAAACACATGGCCTCTTCAGTAGGGAATTCTGTTGTTTTTATACAGCATGATTCTTCTTCCCTGGTCATATATGATTGGTCTAGGCATGAGCCAATAAAATTCCTTTCCTTGGGAAACTGGAAGAGAAAGAGAAAATGAGAGAGGACATCTCTCTAGATAGAAGAATATGTAATATGCAAAAATAGAAACTGTTGATATCCATCATCTCTCAAGTATAGAAAGGAGAAGGGAAAAAATTGTGCTTCAAGTTTCAAGTCTGCATATAAAGAGAAGAATAAAGCAGAGAGAAACAGAGGTTAGACCGAGAAAAACCTTATAGGTGTCACTGTTTGTTTTTGCTTAGTTTTGTTTTTAACGCAACTTGTATTTTCATTAGAATTAATACCATTTTCTTAAGCTTGCTCCAGCAGGTATTCATTTGCTTTTTGCAATGAAATAATTACTATGCAATAAAATAAGTGAAGAGTATAAAACACAATGTGGAAAAGTTTTTCTTCCAATCTTTGAAGAAAGAAAAAAGTGTTCATTAGGGAATTTATAAATATAAATGCAAGATACATACGGAAATCAGTCTTTGGTTATCAGGAATCAGGAAGGTTGGTGCTGACTCATAAGTTTTTTTTGTCTTCAAAACATGCTTCTTCACATCAACCAGAGGAAACTCAGAACTTCATTGTTTCCCCTTTGTCTTTTGTTTACTTATCCTCTTGTCACTACAGATTTGAGCATTTGTTTCTGCCTTCCACATCTTGGAAAATATAATGATTAACAGATCTCAAGTTGCATGTTACATGTCCATCTATGTGGAGAAAGGATGCTCATTTCTATCAGTTCCTATTCGAGTCTCCCAGGGAAGGAAGTCATAATGGCCATCTCTCAATCAACCAACTTCCTTGGACTACACCCGGCTCTTGGCCTTCTTTGAGAGAGTGCCATGTAGCCAGTGTAAGTCACACCATTGTTCATGTCAGAGTAGCTGGACTGTCCCATTTCCAGTATATTTAACATCTTGGGAAATGTTTCTTTATTTACAAAATGTCTCAAAGTGTCAAAATGCTCTTTAAGCTTAGCATACTATGAAAGAAAAATGCATATTTTGGTTGCTTCTTTCAAGATTTCAGAGGAAAAATATTGAAAATTTCAACACTTTAAACACATACACTAAATTGCATGCTAAAAAGCAGCCATTAAAAATTCACTTAATACTGGGTAGTTACTGTGCAGTTCTGTGTTATCTAATGATAATCAGATGCATTCTTTCTCTTTTTTTCTTCAAGCTTCGGATTGTTATATTTTAGTATAAATCAAGAAAAAAAAGATTCTGTAGAATCTTAAAAATACTAACATTTATAAAATATGTACACTATTTCTTTTTTTTTTTTTTTTTTTTTTTTTTTGCGATACGTGGGCCTCTCACTGTTGTGGCCTCTCCCATTGCAGAGCACAGGCTCCGGATGCACAGGCTCAGCAACCATGGCTCACGGGCCCAGCCGCTCCGTGGCATGTGGGATCTTCCCGGACCGGGGCACGAACCTGTGTCTCCTGCATCGGCAGGCGGACTCTCAACCACTGCGCCACCAGGGAAGCCCCACTATTTCTTATTAAATAAGACTTACTTATTTTTGTAAGTCTCCTCTGAGTTTTGTCTGACACATTTCACAATTATTAAATGAAATAAGTGCTTTTCTGAGTAAATATAAATGAGAGGCAATATTATTGGAGTCTACTTTGTGAAAATGAATGATTTCCATATGAAACTCCTACCAAAATTGGTATTAATGTATTCCTAACCAAATATCCCTAAAAACAATAGTATCTATGAATCATTATTTACTAGAGATATATTCAAAATGAAAATATTAACTTTTTGTTTTAATCATCATAAACTAAAACTTACTTCATTTATTAGTGAGTTTATCCTTGACGCTTAGTGCCTTTTACCAAAGGCATTTTATGTTTGTTTTTTGCTAAAGGAAAGAAGAAACCATTTAAGAAATCTAATGCAAGGGAAATAAATCCATGAACAGAAAAGAGAACATCCGAAAGAGGATGGTTAATATTGACAAGCTATAGGTAAAATTTGCAGTTGTGAACAAAGAAGTAATCAAAGATCTCTCTCAAGATCATCAAAGGCATTTCCTAAACAATTATAAATCTCAACTGTTTATCTCCATATCAGACGTTTGTTTTGAATTATAGACTGATTTATCCTACCTATAACTAAATAAACATCTCCACAGGCATGATTCTTCTAGAGTAAAATTTTCAAAACAATCTAATTTTTCCACCCCCTCAAAACTTGAGCTTTACCTCCTTATTCTATGCCTCTGAAAATCACTGTGCCATGAATCCAGTTACCAAAGCTAGAAACCAAAAGTGAGCCTAAGTTTTTCGTTCTTGTGTATTGCATATCCAAACATTCATGAAGTGCTGTTATTCAACTTTTTAACCATTCCCCAGATCAACTTCCTCCTCTCCATTTCACCACCGTTGAGTTGATCTCAAGTTTATGTTTCATTTCAGCCATTGAAATACCAATACCCTATCTCTGGTTTTTTACTCTTTTAAGTCCTTTCTCCACAGTTCTATCAGTATATTCTTTTCAAATAAAAATATAATCATAGCATGACCTACTTATGATTTGTACCTCAATAAAAATATCGTTTTCTAACCATATCTGACTTTTAACAGTACTGTACCCACCTACCCATCCAGATACACTTACTGACATGGGTCTTCACAGTTTATATTACATCAGTATTGAACTACTTGTGGTTTCTTGAATATTACCTTCCTTTACACCCTTGCAACAGCCACCCCTAACTAACTTTTCAATGATCTGGTTAAAATATCTTCTCTTCTTTCTCATAAATAGTTAATGGCTTATCATCTGCTTCAATATGTATTGTGTACATATTTCCATTATGGAAATAAATTATCTTGGTAATACAAATTAAAATTATATATATATATATATATATATATATATACACACACAAATGCATCCACTTATATATGTTTATATGTAATAAAAATCTACCTGAATATACAATAAGATATTACAGAAGCTAGACTAGTGCCTAGTATATCAGAGTCATTCAGAAAATAGATGACTAGTAATATTTGAGTTTTATGCATGTTCTGATAAATACCTAAGCTGTCACAAGGAGTTATATACTAGGTTGATGATGTAGAAACAGAACACTTGAACCAATAATTCTAATACTTCACCTAAGAATATCAGCAGAAAGAAACATGACTGTCAGTTGAAATAAGAATGTTAATACAAAAAAGAAAGATGTGTTTTTTTAGACAATCTGATAAAGTGTGAATACTGATAATGTTTACAAGAAAGTATAGGAAGTATTAAATACCAGATGTTAAAATGATTTATATAGATTCACATATAGTTAACTAATCTTTGAGAAAGGAGCAAAGGCTGTACAATCAAGAAAAGACAGTCTTTTCAACAAACGGTGCTAGAATACATGGACATTCACCTACAAAATAATGACTCTAGATACAGTCCTTATACACTTCATAAGTATTAACTCAAAATGGATCAGATATAAATGTAAAACACAGCACTGTAAAATCCTGAAAGTTAACGAGGAAAAATATAGATGAACTTGGTCACAACAATGACTTTTTAGATAAACATCAAAGTCACAACCCATGATAGAAATAATTGATAAGCTGGACTTCATTAAAATTAAATATTTCTGCTCTGTGAAAAATACTTACAAGAGAATGAGAAGACAAGCCACAGACTGGGAGAAAGTATTTGCAAAAAACATATCAGTAAAGGACTGTTATCCAAAATATACCAAAAACTCTTAAAATTCATAAATAAGAAAACAAACAACCTGATAAAAACCCAATTAAAAATGGTCAAAAGGCCTGAACAAACACCTCATCAAAGAAGATATATAGATGGTAAATGAGCATATGAAAAGATGTTTCATATCATAGTCATTAAGAAAATACAAATTTAAACAAAGATGAAATACCACTAGATGCCTATTAGGATGGCCAAAATCCAAGACACTGACAGCACCAAATGCTGGTGAGAATATAGAACATAAGGAACTCTCATTCAGTGCTGGTAGGAATGCAAAATTATATAGCTACTTTGAAAGACAGTCCGGCAGTTTCTTATAAAACAAACATCTCTTTTCATATGATCCAGCAGTTGTACTCATTGGTACTTATTTACTCAAATGAGTTTAAAATTTAAGTCCACACAAAAATTTGCACATGCAGCTTCATTGATAATTGCTAAACTTTGCAAGCAACCAAGATGTCCTTCAGTAGGTGAACAGATAAATGGTGGTACTTCCAGACAATGGAATATTATTCCATGCTAAAAAGAACTGATCGGGCTTCCCTGGTGGTGCAGTGGTTGAGAGTCTGCCTGCCAATGCAGGGGACACGGGTTCGTGCCCCGGTCTGGGAAGATCCCACATGCCCCGGAGCGGCTGAGCCCGTGAGCCATGGCCGCTGAGCCTGCGCGTCCGGAGCCTGTGCTCCGCAACGGGAGAGGCCACAACAGTGAGAGGCCCGCGTACTGCAAAAAAAAAAAAAAAAAAAAAAAAAAAAAAAAATTCATCTATCAAGCCATTGAAAAGACATGAAGGGAACTTAATTGCATAGTACTAAGTGAAAGAAGCCAATTTGAAATGGCTACATATTGTATGATTCCAACTACATAACATCCTGGAAAAGGCAAAACTATGGACACAGTAAAAAGATCAGTGGTTGCCAGGGGTTAAGGGGGAGGGTGTGACGAATAGGCAAAACACAGAGGATTGATAGGGCAATGAAACTATTCTGTATTATACTGTAATGATGGACACATGTCACTATACATCCGTCCAATTCCATAGAACATGCAACACCAAGAGTAAAGGATATTGGCTGATAATGATGTGTCAATGTATCTTCTTGGTTATAACAAATGTACAACTTTGGTACAGATGTTGATAGTGGGGGGGGGGTAGTCAGGCATGGGAGCAGAGGGAATATGCACTTGCTCTTCAATTTTGCTGTAAAGTTAAATCTGTTCTAAAAAATTAATCTATTTAAAAGGAGAAAATATGATTTACAAAATTCATATAAGTCAAATACAAAATATAGTTTATTAGATTTAAAACAAGGGACTTTTGAGTGTCAGCACATAATTACCAATATTAATATTTTAATTACTTTTTTGTCTTAATAAGACATTCAGATATATGAAATATGCTGCATTAAGTAATATATTTCTCTTGACTGCATTCATTCTTAGATTTCACAACATATTATCTGTGAACCAAAGAAACACATTTATATTCTGCATTTATTCTTACTTGAATATGAAGTTATATGAGATGTTACACTTACTGGATGTCATCATTTGAGTATTAAATATCATAAGATTACAGTTAGTAAAATCAAATTTCAAAAAAATTCCCACATTATTAATTAAATTATTTTAAGAATAATGTTTCATTTTTAAGGCATAGCAGGTCTGTTTCAAAATTCATAAAAGTGAATGTCCCAGCCTAAAATGGTACTTAAATAGTGTCAACATAAAGCCAAACATTTATGCCAATATTGAAATTTATATATTTTTGACTGTTAAAATTGGAGTGGTATCTGTGTTTACCATTCCATGTTTCATTATGTAAACTTAATTTTTGGAGGAAAATCAATTCAACATTATTCTTCATGTTAGAATAATAAAATATATAGAAATACCTTTAAATAGATCATATAATAACCTATCACTAACTGGAAGTAAAACCATGAACAAATATGAAAGTTTGTAGTGTTTTTCAGTTGAAATAATAATATTTTCCTGCATGTTTCTAAATTAAACCATAAAATGTACTAGGTACTTGTGAATTATAAATTTGAGATTCCAAACCTCAGATAGTCAGATATGCAGATAGTATCACTAGCATGTCAGCTAAATGAGATATTTTTGTCTTTGTTGTTCATCTATTTTATACATTATTGTGTATCCCACAATTATAATCAGGTTTGGTACATGGTAGGCACCTGATAGATATTTACCCAATTAATGTATAAATGAATGTTTGAATAAATGAATGAATGTTTATATTTATAGTCAAAATAATTGAATCAAATACCTAGTCCAACTTTTAGAATACAAACTCCAAGGAAATTAAAATCAGATTTAAACCTGAAATTTCTAGGAAGACAATTTATTTCAAACGTTAGCAATATGGCATAGTATACATCAAAGAAAAACTCTTTTGTTACCAAATTCCTAGAAATGTTTGACATAATAAAATCTCCTTTTAAGTGTATAGATAAGTTCATAATAAAATAAAGGTTATTTTAGGTGCAGAACTGTAAAGTGGCAGAGAGGATAGCTAAAGAAGTTAGCGCTGTTCTTAGGACCTTAGCCCATCACATAATGCACTATGGAAAGCCAACTGTTGCTTTAATTTATGTGCATGTATAACTTTGATAAGATAAATGAAATTCAATGTATTTAGAGTCAAGAATTATTATAAAGAAACCAAAAGGTAAGGAAGAAAGGAAGAAATAAAGGGAAGGAAGGAAGGAAGGAAGAAATAAAAGGGGTATAAAGCATTAAAGAAAAGAAAGACTGGCAAGAAAAAGGAGCATAGTGAGGATGCTTCCCTTGTTTATAGTTTTCAGCTAAGGAAGATGGCTTTGTCTCATCATGCCTTCAGGAGGTGCAGTGGGGCATAATATGTAATCTTCATCTATTAGTAATTAGTCATTATACACAAAAAAGTGTAGAACTCTATTAATTACATGTTTTTGCAGGTTATAATTTTTCCTAGAGCCACAAATGGACATGGATGACCTCAGGGAACTCTCCAGGTCTTTTACCTCATTACTATTACTTCAGCCAGAAGTATGTTTGCTCTAGTCCATTCAACCAAATTACACTGTGTGCCTACCAAGTTAAAAGCGTTCTGCTAGGATCCGCAAGGCTTACACTGGTAAAGTACATTTTCTACTATCAAACTGCTCCAGTCTAGACAAAGAGGAGGCAAATATTCAAATTAACATGATAAAATGCTAATAATATTTGACTGAGTTAGAAAAAAATGAACTATTTCAGATTCAAAACTAAAGGAGGTTAAGTAAAGTAAGAGTACAGAAAATTCTTCATGAAGCTAGCATTTGAGCTGAGTATTAAACTGAGAGAGAAGATAGGGAAGGTGTATCAAGGTTTAGAAAAAAGTCTATTACCTCATTTTAGGTATGAGCTGCCTGCAGTGATTACAAATCAGGAATGCCTCTGCTCTGACCAAAATAAAGCTTGTTACAGGCTAATCAGACTAACAGAGCCATTGAGCTGGAAATAATGGAAGAGAGCTTATAAATGGAGAGAGAATTTCTAGATAGAATGAGTTAATAATCAGAGGGACAGAATACCCCCTAGTATTGTGTAGTGCTGTAGAAACTCCAAGCCTCACAAGTAGGCCAAGCAGGTAAGGAGCAACAAATGCTTCAGGAAATGAGTGAGAAAGGACTAACTAATGTAAGATCTTTGAATTCTGTTGTCAAGTAGCTAATTGGTTAGGAGGTTTAGACAGCAGTGTCGGTAGAGATCAGAGGTAATATTGCAAGGAAATATTTAGTAAGTAATAATGTCATTAACATTTTGTATGTGTGTGTATGCAAGGTGAAAGGCACTATTATAAATTTGTTCTATATATTAACTCATTCTCCCAAGGACACCATGAAGTAATTTATATTAGTTTCACCATTTTCTCAGTTGAGAAGATTAAAGTTTTGAGAGATGCTCTGAAGGTTAGAAGCTGCATGGTAGACAAAAGGAGATAATAATCAAGGGCTTGCCATTATTACCTATATCACTCCTTCATTCTTTCAGCAATACTATATGTCTAAAATTGATCCTAAATGCTGCCGTTCACTACTGACTCAGCAGTTCACATGAGACATAGTGTCCCTTCCTCATATGTAGAGAAGGGTGGCAGAGTTGAACATTTAATGAAATATTTTATAAATAAACATTTTATAAAATAGGTACCAATGACAAAGCTGTCTTTGGAGCTGATAAATTGTCTTTTCTAATTCATTAGTGTTTCTTTGATACCAGTGTTTTAAAAACACTTGAGCTTGTCTTACAGATTATAGGGCTTCTATTTTAGAAGAGAGTGTTATCCTGATTACCTTTACTCTGTATTATATGTGTTAGAAATAAATATATCCTGATAATGTCTATATCTAGACTTTGCCTTATGGGTTTTGTGAACATCTAAGATCATCTCTAACATTAGAATAAAGTTTTGAAGAGGCTGGAATTGAAGGATTTAGAGGCAATGGGATTGTGTTAGCAAGTACAAAGAAAGATACATTCTCAGAGTTTGGAGAAAATCAAGAGTGACAGTGAAAGTGCAGGGTGAGATTCACACCATTCTGACATTCTATTAGGGCTCTTCTCCAGGTAGGTGGGATGCTGCTCAGTTGACCTGGGGGAAATATGGGTACAATCAATAAAATAACAAAAGTGGAGGTGATAGGACTACCTTCACTTTACTGATGGTGACTGCTCAGGACATGGGTACTTAGCATCAGGTGATAAATAAAATTTGCCAAAATATGGTGAGAGATTAGATGACATTATACCACATCTCTCCAATTTTAGGAAACAAATACTGTGATTTTGCATAATAAAAACATAATGAAGGTAACAGATAGTGGACTCACCAAAGTCCGGCAATTGGAAGATACTTGAACTACAGGGAAAAAAGGTGAAAAATATCTAGGTTTTTGTGAACCTTGCTGTGAAAGACTTTAGAGATTAGGTTGGGTAAAGTATGAGTGGAAGCCACAAGGATATTGAAGACTACTGACATCTGTGGCAGACAAGTTAATAAGGTTTGCAATAAATAAAATTATTGGGAATGAGACTGATAGAAAGGCTTGAGTATGTAGTGAGAAAAACTATTTCAGAATTGAAAATATAAGAAATAGGACATTTCTGATAAAGGTACAGTTTAATGTTAGTTATTTGTTGGTTGCCTAAAATACAGTGAAGATTATTATAATTAAAAAATCTAAAGAACAGTGAGACCAGAATTTTAGAAGAGTCTTCACTGTGCATTTTTAAGATTAAAAAAATGATGACAGAGGATAAGTTGAATAAGAAAATTGTAATCTATGAGCTGAAATCATTGAAGTAAGTGGATGAGTGTCATGGAGTTTGGTAAATGACCTCAGTGACAAAGATGGTAAAAGTGGTATCAGAATATAAATCACTCAGAAAGGGTTGTTGGGAGGCAGAAGTTCTAGGGGAAGAGATAACCAAAGCATATTCTGTTCTTTTGCTAAAGCCATGAGTATTGAAAAAAGATTGGAAGGAAGAGCAGCTTACTTTGAAGAGCAACTCAAAAGACTAGAAAACCTTACAATTAGAGATAGTATATGAAGAGAAAAAAATGAAAAGAGTTTGTTCATGGTAAGGGGGTTATCAGGGAGTGATTCCAAAACTTAAGCACAAGAGAATCCTATTCTAATGTACTTATACGTTGATTTAGTACATCAAGACAAAAGAAGAGCCATTAAAATTTAGTAACTTTCTGTGCATCACTATTTTTTCATTCAAAGATAATAAGGACATAATATTCTACCATGTTCTTTATAATGTCTATCAATTATTTGAACTTTGCTACTGGCACAGTAAAAATTCAAACACATTCAAATGAATTCAAGGGTCCACAAAAAATAATACATGATTGTTAATGAGGTTTGTGAATTAAAACTGTCTGGAATCTCAATCATCTAAATCTTGTTGTTATGAGGTATTTACATTCAAGTCCATGTAAGTCATTAACACAAGTAATCATATTCAATATACTGTTATACAAGCTTCAAATACCATTCACCTGGAACTTGTGGTTCATTGACTGTCAAATGACAAATATAAAATATTACTATGATTGTTAATGAATGAAGCTTAAAACAATATTTAGTATGTTAGAAAATACTTTTAATTACAAATGGCATTTACTTATCTTGTTTTGGAAGTAGCAGATTATATATTACAAGGTTAATGAGGTAAAAATATTGGAACCTTAAGTAGCCTTATCACGTATCATGAGAGCTAAAAAGAACTATCATAAGTGGTATAAAAAATTTTACTGATATCATAGATACATCAGTATCTTTCAGTTGTAAAATATTATGTTTCTAGAAATCAAAGGCAAATTCTTCAGTTCAAGTCAATAACTCTGTATTTCACATAATAACTCCTCACCTATTTAAATGTTAACCCTTTTCCAATCCTATTCTAGTTGCCAAAGATATAAGGATGAACCAAAAATAGTAAACATGACTTATTGTAAATTATAAATATATCAACTCTTTTTTTATATTGAATATGTTTGCCAATATCAGTGCACCTGGAATAGTTTAAATAAATGTCTATTGAGTTGTCTTAGTGGGATTGTTTGATATTTGTTTAAAGTAGTGTACATTAGCTTCCAAATATGCTATCCCAGGTATGTGTGTATGTATATATATTACACAGTTGACCTGTAAACATCATGGGAGTTAAGAGCGCTGACCCACTGAGCAGTTTAAAATCCGCACATAACATTATACTCCAACCTCACATCTGATGTTCCACATCCGTGATTAAACCAACCGCAGATGGTGTAGTATTGTACTTATTTATTGAAAAAAAAATACACATAAGTGGACCTGCACAACTAAATCTCATGGTGTTCAAGGGGCATCTGTACATTGTTTCTACCTAAGCGCATTTTCTAAGGCAGTTCAATTTAGAGAGAAAGCACAAAGCTTAACACTGAATGATCATGAAAAAAGATACCTTAGGTACACTTTAGATATTTGTAAAATATTATTTGCAAGCTAGTTGAAGATTCAGTATAGTCCTAAATTCCATACAGGATAAATATATTTTTGATAGTAGTAATTTCCAAATTACAATACTTTGTCAGAATCACTAGAATCTATGCTATATAAAATATTGATGTGCAGACCTTTCCCCTGGAGATTTTTTTAAATCAGGTGTTAGAGGACTCAGATATGTGCATTTTTAACAGAGTCCTCAGGTGATTCTGCTGCTTAATAATAATTCAAAACAATTGGTCTCTGGTATACTTTACTGATGTCATGAAATTGCATTAAATTCAACCATTTTTCAAGTATTTGCAAGGAGAGTTCCAACAAAATCTTTAAAAAAAGAATTTGGCAAAGAATGTAATCATTTTTTACAGGATAGAACTTCTAATTTACTTCAAAAAATCAAAAAAATGTGAAATCTTATTGGGGTCAATTTAGAACCTTTAATGTGTTCAAAATATGTTAAAACAATGGGTTGTTTTTGTTTTAAATAAATCATATACTCTGTACTGTATTATTTTTATAGACATGGTTAGTAAAACATTAACCAGGACTATAGTTTCCTATAAAAAGGAAATTTAAGCTATATAAATACTTCATAAAGATTAATATTCTGAAAGAAACATATCAACTTCTACATTCCAGATAAAATAGCAGTCTGGGTAAATTATCTGCATAATTTAAGATCAAGAAAGATAATTTTGACATAATTACCTACAGAAATTTTGTTACTTTAAGAAATCAAGAGACTTTTTTCACATATTTATTTTAATCCACCACTTGATTGTAGTCCTTTGCCCAATTTTATAGACACATTCATGGGTATGGCCTTAAGATGTGTACAAAAGTAGGAAGTTATAAGGAGGGAAAGCAGGAAATGAGATTAAAGTAAATATGATATAAACATTGGTGAATTTAGGAATATGGCATCACATACCTGGTACTTGCTAGATTCTGTAATACATTATTGTAGAAGAGAGACATTTTTCTACCCTTTTCCCCTTTTGGTAAAAGAGTGTCATGTTGGGGATACATATTTAAGGGGCAAGATCTCAAGTGTAAAGTATCCTGGATCACTCTGCAACAGTTGGAGACTATCTAATCCTAGGTCCCTAGAACCTGGAAGTTATTGATAATATTAAGCTGTGCTACTCTGATTCCCTCTATTGAATATGGGTTTTTTCTCTTGTCCCTTAGGACAATGAAAAGTCTATCTTAGTATGCTAAAACAATTTGGTGATTTTAATAGAAGAGACATCTGTGTTTAAATGATACAGATACAATCAATACGAACAAACAGTTCTTATTACATGGAGAATAAAGAAAGTCAAATAGCTTATTTAGTATTGTGAACACCAAGTCTTTTTCCAATTTTTAGGGATTTATCCGTGGACTTGTTCAAAGATAATCTGAGTAACTGAGGCTGTTATTACCTTGGCTGTACTCAAACTCCCTCTTGGGAAAACTTAGATCTTATATGAATTACAAAATGAAATGGCTTTTCCTCTGCGATGAAAATGGCATTTTCTTAACTCACATCCAATATCTATTTTTCATTGAACTGACTTATTCTTTATCCTCCTATTCCAAATCAATCAACTGTCAAAAATAAGTATAGTTATTATAATTTAACACCTCAAGATTAACAAGAGAATTGCTCAAAAATTATTTTAATCCTGTAATGGTTGTTCCTATGGTTCCATTGAAACTTGATTATTGGCAAAGATTTGTTAAGCTAGTACAAATGGCTTTACATCATCTGGCATTTCCCGCATCTCTTCTACAAATACCTTTTCCAGTCACTGAATTATATCCAAACAAGGGAAAATTAAATAAATCAGTGAATCCAAAACACCATAGATGTCTTTAGTTTTAACTGGTTCAGTCTTAACTGGCTTTATTCTCACTAAATTTGGCTACTTCAAGAGAAATAAAAATTTTATTTGCATCTGTACTTGATTTCTAATTTGTTACCTTTTTAGTTAGCACATGATACCAAACATACAACTGTCTATACTGAATTGTCCAGAGGACAGTAGGCACTGGTGAATCTGTTCATAAACCAAGACATTGTACTTTTCTAATTTAGATATTTTCTACTAGTGATGCTCCAACAAAATTATGTTCCCTCTGTCTTTTAATTAGTGCAAGTTAAAATGGATTTTCTTATTTGGAAATTACATTTGTTTGTGGTTACTTGGCACTTCAGTTATTAGTGTTCATTTTATCAATTTAAACAAAATCAGAATATATTTGATAGCTTGATTAGACTTCTGAAAATTACAATTAAGTCTCAATAAAGGATCATGCATATATAAATGTGGAAAACACTAATTACTGTCACTTGAGTGATTTTAATATAACTTCTATCTCTTTTAATAATCTTTTCTACTTTCCAGTCTCTTATTTTTATGGCATATAAAGGCAGATTATGATGATTTCAAATTCAATAAACATGTACTTAAAGACCTTTTCCAAAAAAGGTACACCCTCCCTGACTCTTTGCCACTTCCATGGTATTTGATCAATTATTAATGTAAATGATTTTTTAAATTTGCTGTTTAATTAACAGCTTGCTGTTTTATGACTGTATGAAATTTATTTTGGTCAAAGTCTTTTAATAAAAAGAAGACACTCAACCATTCCAAAAAAAATGTGAGTAGAAAGAAATTATGGTCAGACCAATATTTTCTCCAGTATAGCACCTACACAGGAAAATTATGATGAGACTCATTCACAATATTTAGAAAGCATGTGACTTGCCAAAGTTACTCACTAATTACCTCCCATAGCCATAGCAATCCTTTAATTAAAAAAATAATAAGAAATATCTAAGTTTAGAAAGCATAATTATATCAGGTATATTACATAGTTACTATGCAGTTTTTCATTTTTTTAAATTTTTGAATATTATTTTATTTATTTTTTTATACAGCAGGTTCTTATTAGTCATCCATTTTATACATATCAATGTATACATGTCAATCCCAATCTCACAACCCATTACACACCTACCCCCACGCCCTGCCACTTCCCCCCTTGGTGTCCATATGTTTGTTCTCTACATCTGTGTCTCAATTTCTGCCCTGCAAACCAGTTCATCTGTACCATTTTTCTAGGTTCCACATATATGTGTTAATATATGATATTTGTTTTTGTCTTTCTGATTTACTTCACTCTGTATGACAGTCTCTAGATCCATCCACATCTCTACAATTGACCCAATTTCATTCTTTTTTATGGCTGAGTAATATTCCATTGTATATATGTACCACATCTTCTTTATCCATTTGTCTGTCGATGGGAATTTAGGTTGCTTCCATGAACTGGCTATTGTAAATAGTGCTGCAATGAACATTGGGGTGCATGTGTCTTTTTGAATTATGGTTTTCTCTGGGCATATGCCCAGTAGTGGGATTGCTGGGTCATATGGTAATTCTACTTTTAGTTTTTTAAGGAACCCCCATACCATTCTCCATAGTGGCTGTATCAATTTACATTCCCACCAACAGTGCAAGAGGGTTCCCTTTTCTCGACACTGTCTCCAGCATTTGTTGTTTGTAGATTTTCTGATGATACCCATTCTAACTGGTGTGAGGTGATACCTCATTGTAGTTTTGATTTGCATTTCTCTAATAATTAGTGATGTTGAGCAGCATTTCATGTGCTTCTTGGCCATCTGTATATGTCTTTGGAAAAACATCTATTTAGGTCTTCTGCCTATTTTTGGATTGGGTTGTTTGTTTTTTTAATATTGAGCTGCATGAGCTGTTTATATATTTCGGAGATGAATCCTTTGTCAGTGGCTTCATTTGCAAATATTTTCTCCCATTCTGAAGGTTGTCTTTTCGTCTTGTTTATGGTTTCCTTTGCTGTGCAAAAGCTTTTAAGTTTCATTAGGTCTCATTTGTTTATTTTTGTTTTTATTTCCATTACTCTAGGAGGTGGATCAAAACAGATCTTGCTGTGATTTATATCAAAGTGTGTTCTTCCTATGTTTTCCTCTAAGAGTTTTATAGTGTCTGGCCTTACATTTAGGTCTTTAATCCATTTTGAGTTTATTTTTGTGTATGGTGTTAGGGAGTGTTCTAGTTTCATTTTTTCACATGTAGCTGTCCAGTTTTCCCAGCACCACTTATTGAAGTGGCTCTTTTTTCTCCATTGTATATTCTTGTCTCCTTTATCAAAAATAAGGTGACCATATGTGCATGGGTTTATCTCTGGGCTTTCTATCCTGTTCCATTGATCTATATTTCTGTTTTTGTGCCAATACCATACTGTCTTGATTAGCTTTGTAGTATAGTCTGAAGTCATGGAGCCTGGTTCCTCCAGCTCCATTTTTCTTTCTCAAGATTACTTTGGCTATTCAGGGTCTTTTGTGTTTCCATGCAAATTGTGATAAAGCCATATGATCATCTCAATAGATGTAGAAAAATCTTTCAACAAAATTCAACACCCATTTATGATAAAAACCCTCAAGAATGTAGGTATAGAGGGAACTTACCTCAACATAATAAAGGCCATATATGACAAACCTACAGCCAACATCCTTCTCAATGGTGAAAAACTAACCATTTCCACTAAGATCAGGAACAAGACAAGGTTGTCCACTCTCACCACTATTATTCAACATAGTTTTGGAAGTTTTAGCCACAGCAATCAGGGAAGAAAGAGAAATAAAAGGAATCCAAATCAGAAAAGAAGAAGTAAAGCTGTCAGTGTTTACAGATGACATAATATTGTACATAAAGAATTCTAAGACTCTACCAGAAAACTACTAGAGCTAATCAGTGAATTTGGTAAAGTAGCAGGATACAATATTAATGCACAGAAATCTGTGGCATTCCTATACACTGATGATGAAAAATCTGAAAGAGAAATTAAGGAAACACTCCCATTTACCATTGCAACAAAAAGAATAAAATACCTAAGAATAAAACTACCTAGTTGATATTTAGGGGTGATCAGATTTGGGGGTTTTGTCTGAAGTTTGACAGGGGTGAAGGATGCAAATATTAAGATGTCATCCTAAATACCAAGAATCTGAACGTTCCTCATGATAAGTTATCTAGAGACATACCAGGACAAATATCTGATACAGGGGCCAAGTTTGTAGTGATAAGCTGATTGTTTCCTGATAATAGCCTGATTGTCATGGTATTTGAAGGGGCTTAAACTAAAAAGTGAATGAAATGCTACAGTGAGAGAAAGAAGTCACCTTGAATTATATAAGCCAGTTCAAAGTAAACAACATATTTAAGTAGGAAATCTTCATACATATGCTTTCAAGGTTCTAACAAGCAAAGATGACAAACAAATCTAATTTCAAACACATTCTGTTTCCCCTCTTTTGCACATATGGTAGCATAGTTTACACTGTTTTCTGCAATTTTTAAATAAAAATTTATCTTTGAAATAATGTCATACAAATACACATTGCATAACAGTATATTATAATTTTGATCTCTAAGTTCTTTAAATAGCACCTATAGGGAAACATTTATGTTAAATGCCCTTTGGGAAACATTTATGTTGTTTTCAATTTTTATGTATTATGAACACTGCTATAATGACTAGAGCATATATAAAACTGTTAAGAAGTAGAATTCTTTCTGATCAAAGGAATGTACAGATAATTTGGGTTGATTTTCCAAATGCCCTACAATGAAATTATATTATCTCATGCTTCCATCAATAATACTTGAGAGTGACCTTTCCCCTATAAACTGAACAAAGTGGAGTGTTATCATACTTCTTGAGCTCTTACAGTGTGATAAGTTTAAAAATGACATCAATGAAATGTGTATATGCATTTTCTCAAATTAAAGAGCTATTGAGTACTTTTATTATATATTTAGGATTTTTTTCTATGAATCAATATTTTTGAGGTGTTTTTATTTGGTGTTTAGACTTTTTTATCCTTATTTATTTGAAGAAATGTTTTATTGATTGGAAAACTGGCCTTTTTTTCTATGATATAAATTGCCAAATCTTTCTTCTATGGCCATTCACCTTTACCTGCAGAATATGTGTCTTCCTGTAGTTTATTAATTTTTTATGTCTTCTGGGATTACATTAAATTTCTAAAGACTTTTACACACTACAGCATTTAATAGAATTAAGAAAATAATTTTATTACAGATTTGCCTAGTGCTTTCATGGTTTTAGTTTTCATTTATAAATATTTGATCAATATGATGTATATCCCAATGAAAGGCAAGAGGTAGGTGTCCAACTGCATTTATTCTTCCAAAAGGCAGCCCAACTGTCACAAAACTACTTACAAGAAGTATCCTTAATGTGCTTGTTTATGAAATTAACTAGTTAAAACAGTAGCTTTCACATTTAAAAAAATGGATAGATTTGAAAGAAAAGACCCATTACAATAAAAAAAACCCAAACACCTTAAAATTAACAAGAAATAAGGGAATTCTTTATGAAGAGAGCTATATGTTCCTGAATCTATAAAATTACATCACATTAATGAGTGGAAAGCTGACATGTACCATGTTCTTGGGCAGACAATGAAATATTAAAAAGACACCAATTTCCACCAAAGTAGAATTGACCTTTGAACAATGTGGGGCTTAGGGGCACCGACCCTCAATGCAGTAGAAAATCTGCCTAGAATTTATAGTCACACCCTACATATCTGAAGTTTCACATCTGCAAATTCAACCAACTTTGGATTGTGTAGTACTGTACTATTACTATTGAAAAGAAATCCGCATATAAGTGAATCCTCACAGTTCAAACCAGGGTTGTCCAAGGGTCAACTGTAAAAACTTTTGTACCACTCTGGCCTGTCAATAACCATTGTTGCTGGACAAACCCTGTGTTTCTTATTATGACTGCAAGATACCCTTAGCAATAACCATTAGGGAACTTTGAAAAAAACAAACAAACAAGGTTTATTATTCACAACTCCTAGAGAGGGTATGCAGCACACCTGGGGCCACAGAGTGAAGTTACCAGTAAAGAAAGAGAGAGAGTGGGGGCCTAAGGTTGAGAGTTTACAGGTGGGACCTATGGTTTTGTACATTCACTCTTGACTGGTGAATTTAAAACATAAGAGTGGGAATTAAAGTGAGGGAAGTAAAGAAAAAAAGAGAAGAAATACCCAAGTGGCCAAATGGTCAGTTATCTCAATCAACCAGATCCCTAAAACAAAGGAAATACTGGTGGGAAGGGAATGAGATAGTACAGCCTGGCTTTTTATCTAGTTATGTGGTTGGCATGTGTGTTTTAGAGATAGCCATCTTTGAAGTAGATGCCTCTTTGTTTTTGTTTTGTTTATTAACATTGGTTTATAACATACAAGTTTCATGTGTACAACATTATATTTCTACTTCTATATATCCTATATCATAACCCAATATAAAGAACTCATACAACTCAACAACAATAACAACAAAAACAACGGATTCAAAAATGGGCAGAGGAGGTGGATGTCTCTTTGAAGTGGATACCTTAGCAATCAAAATTTGTCAAGCACTTGCATTACAAAAGAGATAAAATAACTATCAGGGCTTGTGCTACATAACACTAATAAATAAACATGATCTGAAGAAAATTAAAATAGGATGTTTTTACAACTAGGTAAATTTCTATAGAAAAATAAACAAGCAATCATAGCTAGAATAAAAATCTCAAAAAGAAAAGTAACGAGAATAATCAAGACAATGAAGTATGCTGGAGTTATTATGCTATGGAGCTGAAATAAATAAAACAGTGTGGCATAGTCATGTAATTAGAAAGTTCAGTGGAACAAATTCAGAAAATAGAATAGTCTCATAATCTCCTATGGGATTTTAAAATATAAGAAAGGTGACAACTTGATTTGTGAGAAAAAAACATGCATTATTCAATAAGTAAGGCTCCATTTCAGGGACATATCATTTCAGAAATTTATATTAGTATATTTTTGTGAATTTCAAAACTAATTTTTCTCTTTTGTTAGGTGTCAACCCAATTCAATTCAATTCCATAAATAATTTTGCACTCCTATTAAGTACACTGTGCTGTGCGAGGAACTATTGAGGACACAAAGAATTCGCTATCTATCAAATGAAAAATTTTATATAGCTAAGACATGTGCAAACATAAGAATTTAAATATAAATTTATATGTATAAGTCCAGTCCATAAATGTATTGCTAACTGTGTTATTGTCAGGATTCAGAAGGTCTTCATTTTGTCAAATCCAATAATCATTCATTTGTCTTTGTAGTATGCATTGTCAGAGCTGCATTTGATGAAATTTAGCACTCCCATCATCTTTTTTTTCTTCTTTTTTTCTCGTGATCAAATACTCATAACACAAAATTTACCATTTAAACCATTTTTAAGTGTACAGTTCTGGGGCATTAAATACATTCAGGTTATCATGCAAACATCACATCATCCATCTACATAACTTTTCCATCTTTACAAACTGAAACACTATACCTTTAAACACTAACTTCCCCTTCCCCCCAGCATCCTAGCCCCTGGAAATCACCATTCTACTTTCTGTTTCTATGAATTTGACTACACTGGGTATCTCAATCAGTAAAATTATACAATATTTTACCATTTATGTCTGACTTATTTTACTTAACATAATGTCTTCAAGTTTCATTCATGTAACATTTGTCAGAATTTCCTTTTTTTAAGCTTGAAAAATGTTTTACTGTACTTTTATACCACATTTTGTTTATTGATTCATCAGTCAATGGACACTTTCACATTTTGGCTCTTGTGAATAATGCTGCTGTAAACGTGGGTGTACAAATATGTCTTTGAGTACCCACTTTCAATTCTTTTGTGTAAATAACTAAAAGTGAAATTGCTGTATCAGATGGTAGTTTTATTTTTAATTTTTTTAAGGAATTGCCATACTGTTTTGCATAGTAGCTTCACCATTTTACATTCCCACCAGCAATGCACAAGTGTTCCAATTTCTTCTATGCTTGCTAGTACTTTTTATTTTCTAATTTTTAATAACCATAACAATGGGTATGAAATAGTATCTAATTATGGTTTTGATTTGTATTTCCTTATTGATTAGTGATACTGAGCATCACTTCATGTGCTTATTGGCTATTTATATACATTCTGGGCCAACAAAATCCTACAAAGAAGAATGATTTTACCAGTGGTATCAATACAAGATGAGATAAAGAATTCCAATTACTTTGAGAAAATATACCAGAAGAGACCTAATGCATGTTTAGGCTTGAAGATACAAAATCTGTTTAATTATACTTCTGAGCTGTCTTTGAATAATACCAGATGCTTTCCGTGCTCTGTTTGATGTGTAGTATGTATCTGAACATAATATATTACTCAGAATTTTTGAAAATTAGAAAAAATTTAAGAGTTTCTGCCCATATCTTTCAAGGGTGAACCAGAAAGGTAAATTTTTGTTTCAACTTATGTTAATTTGGTTTTAGACAACATTTTTTCTCCCCTTTAGATTTAACATGGTTTCACTTTTACTGTTCTGGTCTAGTGAAACCCTGAATCTGTGCCTCACTTTTCTTATAGCTAATTATGTGGCTCGCATAGAACTTGGAGAAATATGTGTTTCTTCCAAACATCTTATTTATAAGAAAACATGATAAAAACACCATGTTCTCCAATGAAAAATAATCAATGACAATGTTATTCTAAAATTTATCTTCAGGTGTGAAAATATATGTTCATTTTGTTGTAAATTAGAGATTTCACTTTGAACTTTTGCCAGCAAAAATATTCATGTAATCTCTCTTGAATAAGAATAATTCCAGATAAAGTTTGTTGATACCTTCCGGTCTTTTTAAAAGAAATAGCAATACAAGACATATACATAGATAGTTGACACTACACTTCCAGTTAGCCCTTGATTCCATTGTCAAGCAGACTTTATATATATATATATATATTTTTTTTTTCTCCCCAAGGATATTTGACTCACAAACTAATAGGATTCCCAGCGTTGTTCCCCTTTTTTTCATGTACTATGCACCACAATTCAGGCCATCTCATCTGTCTTCTGTGCCCCCAATACCACTAACAGTTGAAGTCACTGAGAGAAATTGAGCCTAGAGAGAACAATGGAGTTTACAGCCCTTGGAGGGGTGGGTGTATGGGGGTGTAGGTGTGTGGAGGAGGTATCTGTGTGCGTGGTGTGGGTTTGCGTATGCACATACATAAGTGATAGAGGGTCAATGTTGAGATTCACTGAGTACTTTCTTAATGCTGGAGAAGTTGAATGTTTCTAGGTCACTACTTGGAGATATAGCTCTGTAGTTGAGATGTGGTGCACTGGCACTACTGACTCTCTGAATGTAAGAATACTTGACCTTGTTGATCTAGACATTAACCTGGGAATATGTCTGAGAGGCAGATAATAGTGAGTACAGGTATGTGGTGATGGAGAAGGAATATGTAGAAGAGAGGAACTGTAACAGACAGGCTACTTTAAAAGATAATACGTCTATGAGACAATGTGAGTGACAAGGAATTGTAAGTCAGAGAGAATTAGCGTATGACAGACAAGGTGCATAGAAAAATCAGGCTGCAGATGTCAGAAAAGGAGTACATGTGCACGACAGCACAAGTGGGAAGCAGACAATCCACTCTCAACATACGTGCTCAATGCAACGAAGGTGTGTTTTCTTTTCTCTATTCCCCACTTTACCTCTCACTACTCGCGATCAAGGACTGTACCTTATTTACCGTTAAATCCGTTGATACTAAAAATTAATGAATAAAAGAGGAGGGAAATCCCATGTTAGATCCTGGAACTAAAGATTTTCAACTAGAACTGTGAGATAGCACACGCCCAGAGGGTGCTGGCCACACATTAGATTTCGTGGGTACAAAATCATTATTCCTGGTTGCCTGCACAAATCTTTCCTGTTAACTCGTGGTTCTGAGGGCGGTTTACTCCTCTGGATATATTCTCTGTTCATAGGCATAAACAAATGGGGAAATATTTCCCCATTCATAATTTCAGAGATTGTATTATAACAATATTCAATCTGTAATCTTCCAAGATTTATAAAGAAACTTGTTTACAATAAAAAATAAGTAAAGCTAAGAGCAAATATAATTATATTAGTGAGACATGAACTCCCTATTTCCCCCCATGACTATACATGTAGATAAATGTAAAAATTTGCCAGTGATTTATTAAATTGGAGACACTATGAAATATTATGTATTCTTACATTCAACAAATTATTTTTAACAGTGTATTATGTGCCAGGCTGTCTTCTAGGAGGTTTGTGTATACAGCAGTGTAAAGGATAAGTTGCTCCTCTGTAGAGAAAGCAAAATAATAGACATTTAGCAGACTATGCTATTTTTTGTTTAATTCGAGAGATACTGTTTGTCATGTCCTATAATTACAGACTGTAAAACTCATTTTCAATATATATACAATAAAAGAAAATATGTTTTCAACAATTTTTGCAAGTAGCATAATACTTTAACAGAATTTTCAGAGAACAAGTTCATGATTTTTTTTTAACATCTTTATTGGAGTATAATTGCTTTACATTGCTATGTTAGTTTCTGCTGTATAAATAAGTGAATCAGCTATACGTATACATATATCCCCATATCCCTCTTGTGTCTCCCTCCCACCTTCCCTATCCCACTCCTCTAGGTGGTCATAAAGCACCGAGCTGACCTCCCTCTGCTATGCGGCTGCTTCCCACTAGCTATCTGTTTTACATTTGATAGTGTATATATGTCAATGCCAATCTCTCACTTCGTGCCAGCTTACCCTTCCCCCTCCCTGTGTCCTGAAGTCCATTCTCTACATCTACATCTTTATTCCTGTCCAGCCCCTAGGTTCTTCAGAACCAATTTTTTCTTTTAGATTCCGTAGATATCTGTTAGCATACGATATTTGTTTTTCTCTTTCTGACTTACTTCACTCTGTATGGCAGACTCTAGGTCTATCCACCTCATTACAAATAATTCAATTTCGTTTCTCTTTATGGCTGAGTAATATTCCATTGTATGTATGTGCCACATCTTCTTTATCCATTCATCTGTTGATAGACACTTAGGTTGCTTCCATGTCATGGTTATTGTAAATAGAGCTGCAGTGAACATTGTGGTACATGACTCTTTTTCAATTATGGTTTCTCAGGGTATATGCCCAGTAATGGGATTGCTAGGTCATATGGTACTTAGTTCTATTTTTAGTTTTTTAAGGAACCTCCATACTGTTCTCCATAGTGGCTGTATCAATTTACATTCCCACCAACAGTGCAAAAGGATTCCCTTTTCTTGACACCTTCTCCAGCATTTATTGTTTGTAGTTTTTTTGATGATGGCCATTCTGACTGGTGTGAGGTGATACCTCATTGTAGTTTTGATTTGCATTTCTCTAATGAATAGTGATGTTGAGCATCCTTTCATGTGTTTGTTGGCAATCTGTATATCTTCTTTGGAGAAATGTCTATTTAGGTCTTCTGCCCAATTTTTGATTGGGTTGTTTGTTTTTTAATAGAGAGCTGCATGAGCTGCTTGTATATTTTGGAGATTAATCCTTTGTCAGTTGCTTCATTTGCAAATATTTTTCCCCATTCTGAGGGTTGTCTTTTCATTTCGTTTATGTTTTCCTTTGCTGTGCAAAAGCTTTTAAGTTTCATTAGGTCCCATTTGTTGTCTGTCTAATGTTTTATCAATTTTGTTTATCTTCTCAAAGAACAAGCTTTTAGTTTTATTGATCTTTGCTATCTTTTCCTTCATTTCTGTTTCATTTATTTCTGACCTGATCTTTATGATTTCTTTTCTCCTTCTAACCTTGGATTTTTTTGTTCTTCTTTCTCTAATTGCTTTAGGTGTAAGGTTAGGTTATTTATTTGAGATTTTTCTTGTTCCTTGAGGTAAGATTGCATTGCTGTAAACTTCCTTCTTACAACAGCTTTTGCTGCATCTTGTAGGTTTTGGGCTGTCTTGTTTTCATTGTCATTTGTTTCTAGATATTTTTTGATTTCCTCTTTGTTTTCTTCAGTGATCTCTTGGTTATTTAGTAGCATATAGTTTAGCCTCCCTGTGTTTATATTTTTTACAGTTTTTTTCCTGTAATTGATGTCAAGTTCCTGATTTTTAAATAACATTGTAAAAAAGCTGTAATTCAAGAGGTTTGAAGGTACCCAAGAGATAGGAAACTAGGTCACGACATTCCTTTGTTACCAGGGAGGCAATCAACATATCAAGAACTTTTTCATTATATTGTATAATATCTCAGGTTGAATCACTGCAAATTATAGATCACTGCAAATTAAGATCACAATTACAGATCACTAAGAAAGAAAAAAAGGCAAGATAAGAAAAATAATTTGATCATAGCTATAAATTTTACAGAGTAATCATCATATTTAAAATACTGTATCCTAAAGCAATACTACTAAAGCAAATCACTACTGAAAGCATCTTTCTGATATCTGAAAATCGAATCTTTGCTCAATTTTAAATTTGTATGTAGTGCACAATGGATTTCCTTGTGCTGTGTATTGTAGCAAATGCCTGGCCTGTGCCTTGAATACTGCACTAATCATTTTCATATCGATGCCACTACTTTTCTTCATTTTTTCAGCTCCCTGCTTGGTATTACTTCTCTAAGCTTATTCTGGAATGTGGTCATGTCAGTAAGATGGCGCAAGGAGTTTATTTCATTATTCAAAGAAAATGTTCCCCTTTTAAAGACAAATATATTTTTGTGAAAATATCATTCGACTTTAGAATTTTCTCTTTTCCTTTCACCCATTTTTTTCTTTCTTTTCTTTTACTCTCTCTTCTTTCTTTCTTCTCTCTCTCTTTTCCACTTGATTTCTTCCCTCTTTTTATTTTTTATTAGCATTTTTAGTTTCATACTCATTGATTACTATCACTCTGTCTTGACTTTATCATCTCACTTTTGGTTTAGGTTTCTTATTAAAGGCCTCAAAAGATTTTTTTTAGTTTGTCTATACTACTATACACATTTTCTATGTATATACCTAATATTTTTTCATTTTAATTATTTTACTCTGTTTGCTAAAGGAAACAAAGCATCTTTTATATTCCCACATTTCTCTGCAATACATAAAATATGTTCTCTTTTTCCCAGAGAAAAGAACTAGCGTGTGCAGGTGGAGACAATTTCAGAAGTATGCATGCCATTAATATGATATGAGTAAATGTTATAGGAACAAATCATCTATTCTAGGATGTCTTCCCTCTCCTCTCTATATACCAGAAGACAGTCAAGGACAAGAAATGTTGAAAGGAACCAGAAGGGAAAGGGGGAAGGAGAGTAAGTAAAGGAGAGCAAATTCAAGGAAAGAACTGTTGGAAACTTTCCTCTCACACATTTTTCTTCCTAGAACAATAACTAAGCCTTATTATTCTAAAGACAAGCTCTTCTAACCACCCTGAGTCAATGGACAATGGAAGACATCCCCCTACACCACCTTTTGCCTTTGAGTTTTAAGATTAACTTCACAAAGAATCAGGCTCCTGTAGCAGATGAGGATAAGAAGAGAAGCTGGTGACTTGAGTGGGAGAGGAGGAGGCATGGTCAGCACCTAGGGGAGGATTCCTTAGACTGGACACTACAGGAGTGGACAATTCCAAGACCAGGAGAAACATCCCATGATTCTGCCATTGGCAGGAATTGAGACACTCCCACCAAGTGCCTCAAAGGTGGGGAGAGGATGTGTGCGTGCAAGAGGTGGCAGGTCCTAAAGCCCAATGAACTTGAGTACATTTGTGAAGGAGCAAGTGGAGAGCACAATGCCCAACAAATGGAAAACATTCTCAGCTGGCAGCAGCAATACTGATAATAACAGCAACCACTTAAGCCTAAATACTAAGCCCGTCTAGTCTAAGATGTTGAGATTCCATACATCTGGCTGTAGGCAGAAAAATGCCCTCTTTCCAAAGATGCCCACATCCAGATTCCTGGCAACTATGAATATGTCACTTTACATGGCATAGGAACATTAGGTTGTAAATAGCTTTACAGGTTGTAATCCATTGTTTTTAAAGTAAGGAGATTATCCAGGGTTATCCAGGGGAGCCCAATGTAATCACAGGCTTCTTAAAAGTAGAAAAGGGAGGCAGAGATGATGATTAGGGTCAGAGTGATGGGATGTAAAAATAACTCAATCTGCTCTTGGTTTTGAAAATGGAGGAGATCTCTGAACCAAAGAATGCCAACAGTCTCCAGAAGCTGGAAAAGGCAGGAAAATAAATTCTCCTCTACAACATTTCTCTCCTGCAAGAAATGCAGCCTTGTCAACACCTTGATTTTAGACCCATGAAACCTGTGTTGGGCATCTGACCTAGAAAGCTGTAAGGTAATAATTTGTTGTTTTAAATCACCAAGTTTATCTTAAGTTGTTACAGCAGAAATACAAAACTAATACCTCAAAAGGAAAAAAGAGGGGCATATTGAAAATTTACTGTTAGCGTTCACCATCAACTTTAATTTGATTTATCAAAATAAGAAAAGTAATATTACACATGTGTGAGTATTATGGAGCAAACTCACACCTATCTTATAAATCCTTGTCAAAATATTCACCCATATGTAAAAGCCTCACTTAATGTTGAATCACACAACTATACCTCCTTAGGACCCTCAACTCAAATGTTTAGGTTAAATGTGTGTTCCTATCTAACAAAGAGAAAAATTGCCTCCAGCAAATAAAAGACTTTGCATATATGTATCCTGAAAGGAGATGCACTGGAAATTTAAACCCCCCCAAAGCTGAAGCCATTTATAATGGAGCCCAGGAGAGCATTTAGCCTGACTCAGCTCACCAGGGCCAGTGTTATGATTGACCCCAGTCAAGTCTGCAAGCAATGCTGGGGAGCACTTTTATTGCTCAACTGTTCACTGCAGAGCTTTGCAATATCCTGTAAATACCATATAATGAGGAGATTTTGTTCTACAGGGTAGCTATTACATGGACAAGAACTATAGAAATCCCGTGTTTAGATTGAAGGTCAAATTCTCAGCAAGTAAAGCTTTGTATTACCACCCTCCTAAGCATAAAAGAAAAATGAAATACTCTGAACTTCCCCACAATATGTTTTCCTTCCTGTCAGGTTTCTGCCTAAAATACATCCTAGTGACTGGAGCTAAAATACATCCAGGTGCTAATATTGGCAGAGGGCTAAAGGTAATGAAGTTCTACCCAGATCAGAGCTGCCGCACAGCAGATGGAGAGTGATTCCATACAGATCCTGGCACATGATCCTTTATACACAATGTAGCACATCCCATAGGTGCTAGAAATGTAAGAAATATTTGCTTAGGTCTGGGTGCATTCGCCCATAAACTGATGCTTAAGAAGGAAAAAACCTCCATGAGAGGAGAAAAAAAGGACTACAGTATAATTCTATCATACACATGATGGGATATTTATAATGCACTCACCACAATTTCCCTGTTATCTCATTTTTATATGAAAAAAATTATAATCTACCTCACCAAGATCCATTTTCTGTTTCACTCTAATCAAAGTCGGTGCCTGATAGAGCCACATCCTTAAGAGCTGCGAAGGGCCACTCGATGTCAAGAGGACTCATTCTGCTGATCCTCTCCAACAAGACAATGTTGAACTATTTTGTCAAAAACAGAGAAAGAGAGCCCATAGAAATGTTTTTCTTTCCAAGGAGGAAGTAGAAGCTTTCCTCTCCTGGGGAAAACTAATATTGTTAATCCTCCTCACATAAGAACACAAATACTTTATTCTTTGAAGAGAATGCTAGAGAATGGCTTAAGTTTAGGTATTCATTCTATATCCTTTATGAGTTCACATAAATAGGCCTGGAAGGCCAATTCCAATAACATGCAAGGAAGTTCTAACCTTGCAGACTGTGGTAACTCAGCAGCCTTCCTAAGTGACCCCAGGGGCTCACCAATCTTCACACTCCTGGTATCAAAGCTTGCATCAGTGTAACAGTTATAACTCTGTACCAATGAGGGCAATTTCTTCTTATTTGAAAATTTTCTTTTAAGTGACTAAGGAAGAAAAAATTTGTTGACACATTCACAAGGAACATATATAATAAAAAATGCTTGGCATGGGACTGCAATTTAGAGATATGTTATTTAGTGAGGAAGGGTTAGCTTTCAAGATACAGTGGAATTAAATGTCTATTATCATTTTTACTAGTGCAATTAGATAAACATGAAATCCACAAACCTCTAAAAATATAATATATAACCAGTTATATCACAAATCCTAACACTAGTGAATTATTGCAGAAAGTAACTCACAACATAAAAGAAAATACATCATTTCACAGGAAACTGATGTTTAGCTAATGACACAACCAAAGGCTAGAATATCTTTTTATGCACATGTGTAAGTCATGATTCTTTTCAGTATATATATATATATATACTTTCAATATTCAATGTTAAGAGAAGACATTATTGCATTTCAGTTTTTTTTTAAATCTATACAAGTAAGGTTTAGCTAAATTTGGAACAAGAATAAATAAAATCTAATCATTTAGAATTAAAATGATACATTTAACAATAGGTAAAAACAGACGTGTAGATTGCTAAGGAAAATGACACAGTGGAATTATTTTTTCCTTTTGTCCAGAGAAAACTTGTATGAAATAAAAATGGGGTAAAGACCTAACAAGTATATATTTTCAAAGACTTTTAGAGCAGTATCAGATTCACAGCAAAATTGAGAGGAAGGCAGATATTTTGACAATAATGAGTACATGAAAAAACAAATATAAAAACACAATAGTGCCTTCCCAACTATGGCTTCCCACATCTCAGGAAAATTAAACTAGTTGGACTCATTAATATATGACTTTTGGTGCACAAAAATAGTTTTATTTTCAATGTCTGAAAAAAAAAAGCTGAGTCACTACATTAATTTACTGAGGATTTAATATAGCCTATTAGAATGTTATAGTGTATATATGTGTAGGGTGGATTTATTTTCTGTCATACAAACATCAAGAAGAAACATGGTTGGTATCTATATTTAGTGCTTACAGTTAGTATAGAAGAACTGGAGTCACTACAGAGACACTCTCCATGGAAAGGCCTTGCTTCCATAGACAGATGACTGAACCAGGAGGCTTCATGACCAATCGACAAGGGGCAACACTCCTTACAAATTCTTCATTAACAGCTGGAATTCTGGGGGCTCCTCTTAGGATCTCTAATCTCCCGCCCTGCCCAGCTTCCACTCTGAGATCCAAAACATGGAGAATGGAATTTCAACCAATCTGGGTATGTTTGTACTAGAAACTTATACCAGTTAAGTGTAAGAAAATTTAGAAGTATGGCATTATTTGCACTCTAAAGGAAAAGGAGTGAGCAATTCTTACCTAAGATTTCCTTCTGGACGGCTTCAATGTGAGTCCAGCCAGCAGCCTGTTTAGCATGTCACTCGTCATCTTTTTCTTTCTATATAAAAATATTCTTCCTTTTCAGTTTCATAACAGGCAGAACTTATAGAGAAATTTTATGAGAGACTCTTAGCTAAAAAGTTATTTGTGCTTTTTTTTTTTTGTCATTTTACTACTTTGGAAATACAGAAGAAATGTCTCTAACAATGATAGGAATGACATATTTGGAATGTTTTAAAAAATATAAAAGATCTTTCTATTTACCCAGCTCATGAAGTCTAAAAGGGACTGCATGGTTTGCAGGGTAGAGGAGACTACTTGACAAGGGGATAAAGGGAAATTGACATTTGGAAAAAAACACCATCTGGAGAAGAAATAGAAAAGATAGCATATCCTCACAATCTGTTTCACCCCTCTGTGTTGGTTAACTTTATGTGTCAACTTGACTAGACTAAGGGATGCTCAGATAGCCGATAAAAGGTTATTTCCGGGTTTGTCTGTGAGAGTGTCTCTGGAGGAGATGAACATTTAAATTGGTAGCCTGAGTAAAGAAGATTGCCTTCACCTATGCAAGTGAGCATCATCCAATCCACAGAAGGCCTGAATAAAACAAAAAGTAGAGAAAGGGTGAATTCACTGTCTCTGCTTGAGCTGAGACATCAATCTTCTTGTGCCCTTGGACACTGGCACCACTGGTTCTCCAACCTTCCTACTCAGACCAGGACTTACACCATCAGTGCCCCATTCTTGGGCCTTTAGACTTAGACTTACACCTCTTGCTTTCCTGCTTCTTAGGCCTTTAGATTCAGACTGGATTATACCACAGACTTTCTTAGTTCTCCAGCTTGTAGGTAGCAGATGGTGAGACTTCATAATTGCATGGGTCAATTTTATATATAATATATATATATATATTATATAACATATTATATATATATTATATATAATATATTATATAATATATATATATTTCCACAAGTTATGTATATATACATATATATATATATATATATATATATATATATATACACACACACATATAGATATCACCCATTTCCACAAGTTATTTGGTTGAAGAAGCATGACATAACAATGAGACAGCTAAATTGACATCTTCCTATATTGTCACTGATGGCAGTTATTAGAAGAAAGTAGCTCCTGGGTTGTAGCCATAGAAAAGACAAAGTTCTCAGTTAAAACACATCTTTCATTTTTTTCCCTTCAATACCATTTTTCTTCAAAATGAATACAGGCCTGGATTTATTAAAATTTTAGAGACATAAATCTAGAGAAACATGTTAAACTCAGCTGAAAGATGTAGCTTGAAGTATTTTTGAATGCAATGTGTTGGTGGGAATCTTGGAGGGAAGTTCAGGGATTGAAGGATGAATGATGCTTTTACCACACTCCAATGCTCTTTTTAAGTAGAAGAAGCTACCTTCATGTGACAATACTGACTTAGATCCATTCATTTACCCACTACAAAGGAGGAAAAATTAAATGGCTTATGCGATTGGTAAGTTTAGGATGAAGGAAGGGCATATGTTGACCAGACACTTTCTCATTACTCTCAGTAGTGACTTACCCAGAGGGAATATTAGTCTGCTTTCCTCCTCCAAGTATAGGATCTATCCTTAAAAAGAGATGCCTGTATCAGCCTAACCCTGCTAGGAATGCCAGTCATAAGCATAAAACTCAGTACTAGGAAAACCATTCACCAATATCTGCTTTGTCTTCAATATACATGTTTGTCATTGTTTCTCAACTAGTTTAGCATTTGGGTAGAGGAGGGTAGTGCTATTAATTGAGCTTTCTCTTTACCTCAACATGTAGTGCATGGCTGAAATATGTCAGCAGTAGAATATGGAGGAGCAAAATGAACATTACAGAAAGATTATTGTTGAGATGAGGTATATGTGTGGTGCCCAGAGCTTATTTTTATCTGGGAAGAGCATTTCGAATCTGCTGTTTGTAGATGCCTACTTCAAGCAATTAGGCTGGTTTTCACAACTGTATAAATGTATGGTTGTTACAATTGGCTTTTACATGTTTGCCTGGGCAAGAGATAGGAAGCCTTAAGCTTCTTAATGTTTTATCTTGGCAGGTCACTGCAGCTTATTGATGCTTTATCCCCAAGTGAGTGGCTATTTATCTGGGTCATCAACTGTTTCTCAATATTATGGCTGCATGTGTCAGACCATAAATAAATGGTCATGGGTCTCAGAAATCACAGGAGACCTACAGACTTCAACAAAGGCAAAAGCATGACACATGTTTGAATGGGGCTAGAGGTTGACTCAAGCAAATTTGAAGTGCCAGTGTAACCTCAACAAGTGCCAACCACAAGAGACTTGGCAAGTTAATGTCATCTAGGCAGGCCTCCACAAAAGGGGTGGGATTTAGCAGGCTCAAATAGCTTCAGGATGCAGACTACTGGTGCTTGACCATGAATTAATTATATGCTTGTAGCTTTTCCTGTCTCAATTATAGGGAAGAGAATCCTCCACATATAAGTCTTTCATATAATAGGAACTAAAAATTTGTTCCTTCAGAACTTTAAGGCACCTAAGTTCCAAGTGTACCATGGAATACTTAAGAAGTTCTAGCTTTAAATAGTTAACATCAGGCCTTGCTAGGCATTTATAGATTGGTTGTCCCCAAACTCCATTCTCCATTTAAACCATGAGGGATTTCTGATCATGTAGTTTACCAACATTCTCAAAAGTCAAAATAAATTTAACTCAAAGTATTGAACAGTGAGTTCCAGGGCCATACAAGTATTTTAAATGAATACAGCAATTGCCTATTCCCTAAGGAAAAATGTCCAAGGTAATTCCTGAAATTAATACTCTAAAGAACAATGAGGAGGCACATGAGGGCAGTATCAGGAAGTATATTAATATATTGAGCCCAGATCTGGATTTGATGCTGGTTGACATTTCTGAATTCAAGAAATCGAAAGCAGTTAAGATTCATTGTCACTAGTGAATATTTTGTGCAGATCCCCCGAGACAAAATCTAGAAGGTTATGTTACCAGTACAGGTCATTAAGAAAAGGGAAATAAAATAGAGAATCATTTTGTGAATATTACTAGCCTTATATATATCATGGAAGGTTAAGGACAAAATTTAAAAACATATTAAACTGCTATTAGGGATGTCTTTCTGAAATTCATGAATGAACTAAATAGAAAGAAATAAAATATGACAAATATACCACATTGCTGCCAGAAAAGCAGCTTTCTGCATCATAGAATAAGGAAGAATTTTATATACTGCTGTGATATAATGAAAGTGGACAAAAGAAAAGTACATAGTAGTATGAATAGAAGGATATATTAATTACTCATAACCTAAGAAATATATTTGGGGCAGTGCAAAAGAAATCGATAATCTGGAGAAGCAAGGTGAATGCTTGAAGGAAAAGGAAAGGAATGAGCCTTTATACAATGTATTTTTTGTACCCTTTGACTTGAATATGAATGTTTATTGAAAATAAATGAAATACCCCAAAGAACACATGCAAAAAAAAAAAAAAAACCTGTTAGAAATAATAAACAATTCAGCAAATTTCCAAGATCCAAAATCAACACACAAAAATCAGTTGTAGTTTATACACTAACAGTGAATAATCCAAAAAGAAAATTAAGAAAATAATTCCATTTTTATTTTTATTTTTTTATTTTTTTATTTTATTTTTTTTGCGGTACGCGGACCTCTCACTGTTGTGGCCTCTCCCGTTGCAGAGCACAGGCCCCAGACGTGCAGGCTCAGTGGCCATGGCTCACAGGCCCAACCACTCTGTGGCTTGTGGGATCTTCCCGGACCAGGGCACAAACCCGTGTCCCCTGCATCTCAAACACTGTGCCACCAGGGAAGCCTTAAAATTCCATTTTTTATGGCATCAAGAAAATATTTAGGAATAAATATTTTTCCTAACCAAGAAGATGAAATAGGTATACACTGAAAACTACAAAATATTGCTGAAAGAAATTAAAGAACATGTAAATAAATCAAGACATTCCATGTTCATGCCTTGGAAGATTTATATCATTAAGATGTCAATACTATTCACAGTAATGTACAGATTCAATTCTGTCTCTACCAAAATTCCAATGAATATTTTTAGCAAATTTATAAGGCAATAGATTTGGTTACTTTTTTATTTTTTTTTTGAATTATAGTTGATATACAATATTATATGCTACAGTGTACAATATAGTGATTCACAATTTTTAAATGTTATACTCCATTTATAGTTATTATAAAATACTGTTTATATTCCCTGTGTTATGCAATATATCCTTGTAGCTTATTTTATACATAATAGTTTGTACATCTTAATTCACTACTCCTATATTGTTCCTCCCCCATTCAATCTTCTCACTGGTAACCACTAATTTGTTCTCTATATCTGTGAGTCAGTTTCTTTTTCATTATATTCAATAGTTTGTTGTATGATTTATATTCTACATATAACTGATACAATATTTGTCTTTCTCTGCCTGACTTATTTCACTTAGCATAATACCCTCCAAGTCCATACATGTTGTTGCAAATGGCAAATTTCATTCTTTTTATGGCCGAGTAGTATTCCATTGTGTGTGTGTATGTATGTATATCTATCTATCTATCTATCTATATATATAGAGAGAGAGACACACACACCACATCTTGTTTATCCATTCATCTGTTGATGGACACTTAGGTTGCTTCCATATCTTGGCAGTTGTAAATAATGCTGCTATGAACATTGGGGGGCATGTATCTTTTTGAATTAGTGTTTTTGTCTCTTTTAGATATACACCCAGGAGTGGAATTGCTGGGTCCTACGGTAGTTCTGTTTTTCGTTTTTTGAGAAGCCTCCATACTCTTTTCCACAGTGGCTGCACCAATTTACATTCCCACAAACAGTGTAGGAGAGTTTCCTTTCCACATCCTCACCAACATTTCTTATTTATGTTCTTTTTGATGATATACATTCTGACAGTTGTGAGGTGACAACTCGTGATTTTGATTTTCATTTCTCTGATGATTAGCAATGTTGAACATCTTTTCATGTGCCTGTTGGCCATCTGCATTTCCTCTTTAGAAAAATGTCTGTTCAGGTCCTCTGGACATTTTTTATTTGTTTTTTTTTTGTTTTTTGTTTTTTGCGATACATGGGCCTCTTACTTTTTTGGCCTCTCCCGTTGCAGAGCACAGGCTCTGGACGTGCAGGCTAAGCGGCCATGGCTCACGAGCCCAGCCGCTCTGCGGCATGTGGGATCTTCCTGGACCAGGGCACGAACCTGTGTCCCCTGCATCGGCAGGTGGACTCTCAACCACTGCGCCACCAGGGAAGCCCAGGGTTGTTTGGTTTTTTTGATGTTGAGTTCTATGAGTTGCTTATATATTTTGGGTAGTAACCCCTTATCAGTCATATCATTTGCCACTATTTCTCCCATTCAGTAGGTTGTCTTTTCATTTTGTCAATGGTTTCCTTTGCTATGCAAAAGCTTTTAAGTTTAATTTGGTTCCATATGTTTATTTTTGTTTTTATTTCCTTTACTTTTAGAGACAGATCCAAAAATTATTGCTATGATTTATGTCCAAGAGTGTTCTGCCTATGTTTTCCTCTAGGAGTTTTATGATTTCCAGTCTTACATGTAGGTCTTTAATCCAATTTCCATTTATTTTTGTGTATAGTGTTAGAAAATATTCTAATTTCATGCTTTCACATGTAGCTGTCCAGTTTCCCAGCATCACTTGTTGAAAACATTGTCTTTTCTCCATTGTATATTCTTGTCTCCTTCACTGTAGATTAATTGATCATAGGTACATGAGTTTATTTCTGGGCTGTCTATTCTGTTCCATTTATCTATGTGTCTGTTTCTATGCTAGTACAATACTGTTTTGACTCCTGTAGCTTTGTAATATAGTCTGTCTCCCAAGACTGAACCAGGAAGAAATAGAAGATATGAACAAACCAATTACCAGTAATGAAACTGAATAAGTAATTTAAAAACTCCCAACAAACAAAAGTCTAGGACCAGATGGTTTCACAGGTGAATTCTACCAAACATTTAGAGAAGTTTTAAAACCTATCCTTCTCAAACTATTCCAAAAATTGCAGAGGAAGGAATACTTCCAAATTCATTTTATGAGGCCACCATCACCCTGATACCAAAACTAGACAAGGATATCACAGAAAAAGAAAATTACAGGTCAATATCACTGATGAACATGGATACAAAAATCCTCAATAAAATATGAGCAAACTGAATCCAACAATACACTAAAAGGATAATACACCATGATCAAGTGGGATTTATCCCTGGGATGTGAGAATTTTTCAATATCCACAAATCGATGTGATACACCACATTAACAAACTGAAGAATAAAAACCATATGATCTTCTCAGTAGATGCAGAAAAGACTTTTTGACAAAATTAAACATCCATTTTTGATAAAAAGTCTCCAGAAAGTGGGCATAGAGGGAACATACCTTAACATAATAAAGGCCGTATATGACAAACCCGTAGTTAACATCACACCCAATGGTGGAAAGCTGAAAGCATTTCCTGTAAGATCATGAATAAGACAAGGAGGCCCATTCTCACCACTTTTATTCAACATAGTATTGGAAGTTCTAATTACAGCAATCAGACAAGAAAAAGAAATAAAAGAAATCTAAGTTGGAAAGGAAGAAGTAAAACTTTCACTGTTTGCAGATAACATGATATTATTCATAGAAAATCCTAAAGACACCACCAGAAAACTATTAGAGCTCATCAATGAATCCAACAATGTTGCAGGATACAAAATTAATATACATAAATCTGTTGCATTTCTATACACTAACAACAAACTATCAGAAAGAGAAGTTAAGGAAACAATCCCATTTACCATCACCTCAAAAAGAATAAAAGACCTAGGAACAAACCATCCTACAGAGATAAAATACCTGTACTTGGAAACCTATTACTCTGATGAAAGAAACTGAAGAGGGAAAGATACACTGTGTTCGTCCCAGCTTGCCCTTCCCCCCTCACCATGTCTGCAAGTCCATTCTCTATGTCTACATCTCTGTTCTTGGATTGGAAGCACTAATATTGTTAAAATGACCATACTACACAAGGCAATCTACAGATTCAGTGCAATCCTTATCAACATACCAATGTCATTTTTTACAGAACTAGCACAAAAACATTTTAAATTTGTATGGAAACACAAAAGCCCTTGAATATTCAAAGCAATCTTTTGAAAGAAGAACTGAGCTGGAGGAATCCAATTATGTTTCTTAATGAGATAGAGCAATTCGTCCTAAAATTTATATGTTATCACAAGAGAAACTGAACATCAAAAACAGTCTTGAAAGAGAATAACAAAGATGAAGGGCCCATACTTTCTGATTTCAAAACTTGATATAAAGAAATATTAGTCAAAACATAGTGGTACCAGAATAAAGACTTATGGCCCAATGGAGTACAATAGAAATCCCAGAAATGAAAGCTTGTACATATGGTCAAATGATTTTTGACAAGAGTGTGAAGATCAGTCTTTTCAAAAAAACAGTGTTGGGAAAATTGGCCATCCACATGGAAAAGAATGCATAACACTTACCTAACACTATTTATGAAAATTAACGCAAATTAGATCAAATACATAAATGTAAGCTTTGTAATCGTAAAACTCCTAGGAGAAACAGGGAGAAAGCTTCAAGACATTGGGTTTGGCAATAATTTCTTAAATATGACACCAAAAGTACAGGCAACAGAAGAAAAAATAGACTTCATCAAAACTAAAAAGTTTTGCATCAAATAACACTATCAACAGAGTGAAAAGGTAATCTATAGAATGGGAGAAAATATTTGCAATTCATACATCAGAAAGGGAATTATTATTCAGAATATATAAAGACCTCCTAAAATTCAAAAGAAATACAAACAAATCAATGAGTAAATTGGCAAAGGACGAATAGATTTTTGTTCAAACAAGATGGCCAATAAATACATGAGAAGAAACTCAACATCACTAACAGTTAGTGAAATAAAAGTCAAAACTTCAATAAAATATCACTTCACACCCATTAAGTTGGCTATTGTCAAAAACAAATGGAAAACATAAAGTTATCAAGGATATGGAGAAAAATGAATCCTTGTGTATTGCTGGTAGGATTGTAAAATGGTGCCTTTGCTATAGAAAACACTCTCATGGTTTCTTAAAAAATTAAACATAGAATTACTATATGATGCAGCAATTCTGTTCTGGGTATATACACAAAAAATTGAAAGTTGAAACTCACACAAATATCTGTACATCCATGTTTATAGCAGCATTATTCATAATAGCCAAAAGATTGAAATAACCTAAGTGTCCATTGATGGATGAATGGATTAAAAAAATGCAGTATATATGTACAATAAAATATTCTTCACCCTTAAAAATGAAAACTTCTGACATGCTGCAACATGGATGAATCTTAAAACATTACGTTAAATGAAATAATACAATCACAAAGGATAAATTTCTTTTTAATTTTTTTTATTTATTTCTACATCTTTATTGGAGTATAATTGCTGTACTACATTGTGTTAGTTGCTGCTGTATAACAAAGTGAATCAGGCATATGTGTACATATACCCCTATATCCCCTCCCTCTTGCGCCTCCCTCCCACCCTCCCTATCCCATCCCTCTAGGTGGTCACAAAGCACCAAGCTGATATCCGGGTGCTATGCAGCTGCTTCCCACTAGCTATTTTACATTTGGTAGTGTATATATGTCAATGCTACTCTCTCACTTTGTCCCAGCTTACCCTTCCCCGCCTCCATGTCCTCAAGTCCATTCTCTACGGCTGTGTCTTTATTCCTGTCTTGCCCCTAGGTTCTTCAAAACCATTTTTACCTTTTAGATTCCATATATGTGTTAGCATACGATATTTGTTTTTCTCTTTCTGACTTACTTCACTCTGTATGACAGACTCTAGGTCCATCCACCTCACTACAAATAACTCAATTTCATTTCTTTTTATGGTTGAGTAATACTCCATTGTATATATGTGCCGCATCTTCTTTATCCATTCATCTGTTGATGGACACTTACGTTGCTTCCATGTCCCAGCTATTGTAAATAGTGCTGCAATGAACTTTGTGGTACATGACTCTTTTTGAATTATGGTTTTCTCAGTGTATATGCCCAGTAGTGGGATTGCTGTGTCAGATAATAGTTCTATTTTTAGTTTTTTAAGGAACGTCCATACTGTTCTCCATAGCGGCTGTATTAATTTACATTCTCACCAACAGTACAAGAGGGTTCCCTTTTCTCCACACCCTCTCCAGCATTTATTGTTTGTAGATTTTTTGATGATGGCCATGCTGACCAGTGTGAGGTGATACCTCACTGTAGTTTTGATTTTCATTCTCTAATGAATAGTGATGTTGAGCATACTTTCATGTGTTTGTTGGCAATAGTGATGTCAAGCATTCTTTCATGTGTTTGTTGGCAATCTGTATATCTTCTTTGGAGAAATGTCTATTTAAGTCTTCTGCCCATTTTTGGATTGGGTTGTTTGTTTTTTTTATATTGAGCTGCATGAGTTGCTTGTATATTTGGGGGATTAATCCTTTGTCAGTTGCTTCGTTCGCAAATATTTTCTCCCATTCTGAGGGTTGTCTTTTCATCCTGTTGATGGTTTCCTTTGCTGTGCAAAAGCTTTTAAGTTTCATTAGGTCCCATTTGTTTATTTTTGTTTTTATCTCCATTTCTCTAGGAGGTGGATCAAAAAGGATCTTGCTATGATTTATGTCATAGAGTGTTCTGCCTATGTTTTCCTCTAAGAATTTTATAGTGTCTGGCCTTACATTTAGGTCTTCAATCCATTTCGAG
The DNA here is from genome assembly GCF_964165515.1 of Mesoplodon bidens. NCBI lineage: Eukaryota > Metazoa > Chordata > Mammalia > Artiodactyla > Ziphiidae > Mesoplodon > Mesoplodon bidens. The sequence goes on from NC_138178.1 coordinate 122,547,505, forward strand.
TTTATTTTTGTGTATGGTGTTAGGAAGTGTTCTAATTTCATTCTTTTACATATCCCTGTCCAGTTTTCCCAGCACCACTTATTGAAGCTGCTGTTTTCCTCCATTGTATATTCTTATCTCCTTTGTCAAAAACAAGGTGACCATATATGCATGAGTTTAGCTTTAGGCTTTCTATCCTGTTCCATTGATCTATATTTCTGTTTTTGTGCCAGTACCATACTGTCTTGATTATTGTAGCTTTGTTGTATAGTCTGAAGATGCTACCAGAAAACTGTTAGAGCTAATCAATGAATTTGGTGAAGTAGCAGGATACAAAATTAGTGCACAGAAATCTCTTGCATTCCTATACAATAATGCTGAAAAATCTGAAAAAGAAATTAAAGAAACACTCCCATTTACCATTGCAACCAAAATAATAAAATACCTAGGAATAAACCTACCTAAGAAAAGACCTGTATCCATAAAATAATAAGACATTGTTGAAAGAAATCAAAGATGATACAAACAGATGGAGAGATATACCGTGTTCTTGGATTGGACGAATCAACATTGTGATAATTACTGTCCTACCCAAAGCAATCTACAGATTCAATGCAATCCCTATCAAACTAGCAATGGCATTTTTCACAGAACTAGAACAAAAAATTTCACAATTTGTATGGAAACACAAAAGACCCCAAATAGCCACAGCAATCTTGAGAAAGAAAAACAGAGCTGGAGGAGCAAAAGATAAATTTTGTATGATTTTACTTATAAAGGGACCTAGAATAGTCAAATTTATAGAGAAAGAGAGAAGAATAATGGTTACCTCGGGATTCAGGGAGGGGAGAATGGGTAGTTATTGCTTTAATGGGTTTAGAGTTTCAGTTTAGGATGAAAAAAATGTTTTGGAGATAGATAGTGATGATGGTTGCTCAACAATGTAAATATGCTTAATATCACTGAGCTGTACACTTAAAACTCGTGAAAATATTAAATTTATGTTATATATATATTTTTTTACCACAAATTAAAAAAATATATAAATAAAATTCACCTATAAGAGAGGAAAAAACAATCTTTTCAGCCTTCCAAATACTCTGATTCTAATACCCAATCCAACTTTATTGCTTTGAGGTAAGCACAGATAACATGTTCTTGCTTGATTTTCCAAGTATCTTTTCTGGAAATACAATTATGTGTATGGATATCTGTGTGTATTTGAGGGACAATGAGTAACAAATATTGTCAAATTGCAAAGAGTAAAATCTCCCCCCATAACAAAGGGAGAGCATTATAATCAATCCTTCAAATAACCATTTTGAACACCTAAGTCCAGTCCATATAAGAAATTCATTGAGGAAAATCTCATGATCCTGGAGAGTACTGTGATGTCTTATTACTTCTGTGTGGAAAAGGAGGATGCTTTCATGTTCCAAGGCATGTAAAAGGCTGTAAAGAATGGCTGCTTGCAGGACAATGTTGGGGAAATGTAATTAAAAACACAATCTCCTCCAAATCCAGCAAACCTCTCCAAAGAAAGAAAAGAAAACAATTCTGTATTAAATATGCATCAAACCAGAATGCGATGGGCATCACAGCCAATCTGCTAAGAGTTTGCAAAGACAATCTTTTATGATAAGAGGTAGTTCTGCAGTTTGGAACTAGGCACCCTGAGGAAGTCAGGCTTCTACTTCCCACAGAAACAGAATACACTATCTTGGTGTATACATTTCAAAAAGATGGTTATCAGGTCCTTGAGAAATACAGGCCAAGGTCATAAAGTTAGCTACAGGCTTATTCATATTTTAAGAAGTTTTACATACATTTCAAAAATACAGATAAAGAACTTTATAATTACACCTCTTCTAAGGTAAGTGCTCTAAAAAAAGGGAGGTGGAGGGGCTCTTCCTTTACTTTCCCTTATTTTTCAACAGGTTGAAAGACTTCTTATTTTTCATTTGTATTTGCCCTTACAACAGGCATCGTAACGTCAGATTGAATTCTTACTATATCTCAAAAATTACACTAGCCCACACTGCTATGAGAGCAGAGTAACAGAGATTTCTTGACCTGGGGATATTGAGAGTTAAGATGCCAGACTCTCACCTGGAAAAATCAGAAGCAGGAGGGTAGAGACAGCAATCTTCAATAACAGTGCAAAAAAATAGAGGGCAATAATGGTATAAAGTAAATTTTCACGTGGATGCCATCTTGAAATGCTAAATGCTAGGAAAAGTAGATGTCAGGCAGGTAACAACCGAGGGAGCATAAAAAGGGAGCTCTGAAGAGGTAAAACAGAGGAAGCAACACTCAGGGAAAAGTGCAATTTGGAGATTATGGGTTGTTGGAATCCTCTATAAAATCCATTAATGTATCCTCGATGAAAAGTTTGCATTTAGATGCCTCTCAGAAAAGAAAGAATTAAATGTGAGATAGAATTACAACAGCACAGACTCACTAAAACAGCATTTCCATTAGGAAGTTTTATCCCTTCCATTTTTATCCTTGGAGTTTCAGTTGCAGAAGCAAGGAAAGAAGGATGCAGAACAAAGACTGAAAATAATCAACTCCCCACTTCTTCCTGGTATTCTGTCCCCTGCCTGGGGAAGGTAGTGAAACACTGAATTGGATGTGATATTAAGACTGATTTAGTTTATGTGGAATATTTTAATGCCTGAAAGTGGCTGTAAAGCTTTAGAATCTTGCCAAGATGTGGGTAAAAGAGAGTTATCAATGTTAGCAGAAAGAAATCCAACAAAATATTTGAGGGAAGGTGAAGGGTTGGTATGTTTTCTAACAATACAGTAGAGGAAATGCCAGTATAAACTCTTTCTGATATTTCCTTTGATTCTTTAGCTACATAATCTGTGTTCTCTTCATTTTGTCTTAGGAACATATGTGTATGTATTTTGCTATCTGTAAAGAATACAGATGTCTTTTAGTTCTTTTTAAAGTTATTTTTGTAACATAAATCATATAATTACTTTACACACTACTTCCACCCACCTTCCCTCTCCCACTTTATCTCAATGTTTTTGCTATTATATAACATAACATTATCTCATATTGTCATTGTTCATAATTTTTCCCTTGTATACCATAACTCTTACAACTGTAGTAGTTTTCTGTATTTAAATGATTTCATTGCTCAACAGCAGCTATTCCATGACATGGTTTCTATGTTTCTGAATTTTTTATTTCACTGAATCTATTAGTGGGCAGTATTACATCATACCTTTCCAGAGAGTATATGGGTACTATGTTCCATGAGTGCTTGTATTGTTTGTAAAGGTCTTTTTTCTGTAACTAGGCATTAATGACAGCTTGCTTGTGTTTAATATTTGAGTCACCCTTTGCATCACTTAGAATTCAACTGCCATTACACTATCGTAATTTTGAATTGACTGTTGCTATTGAGACATTTTAGCTAAACTTGAATTTTTTTCCTCTTCATTGGTTGGTTTGCATGTTTTTCTGCCTGAAAACTCAGTTGATTATTTCTTCATGTATACAATTTAATATTTTTGCCCCTGACCAGTGCTAAGGGCATGGGTGCCCAAGGTCTTTAGGTGGGAGGAGGTCTTCCTGTCAGCAGAGGCAGCTTAGGGGTCCAGGGAAGCCTCTAGGGTAGGGGTGGAGGTCAGGGAGGGATAGGGGAAGAAGAGAAAAGAGCTACTGTTGCTATTGTGGTGGCTTTCAGGTAGAGGCTGCTCCTTCTAGCACCATTTCTACCCACAGGGTCATGGAATCCAGTAATCTGCACATCAGCTTCCACAACAGCTGTCACAACAGCCTCAAAGTTACAGACCACCCAGAGGGATGTCAGTGCCCTGAAGTCCACAACTAGTGTTTTCCTGCTCTTGCTAGCTACTTTTCTACCTCTACATCTCTACTGTTAAGAGACTCAACACAAGAAACATCTCCACTTCTGTACCTCATATTCTAAAACCCAATCCAAAAGACATTTAGAAGTCCAGTATGGCAAGGTAAAAAGTAAATTTTTATCAAACCTACTAATTCCATTCCTTATATTATGGGTACAGAAAAAGTAAAAAAGAAAACAAATTTGACTGGTTTTAAGAGCATATGAAATATTTGTCTATATAGTCCCTGCCAATATTTAATCTTTTGGAGTTTTATGTACAGAAGAGAAAAAATAAACATACAGAAATAAGATATGAGTCTATTAAATATGGCTGAAGAAATAGACATAGAACTCTAGTTCGAAAATAAAATTTCACCTTGATAAAAAAAAAAAAGGATGGGATTTGGATAGAAAAAAAAAGAATATGGAAGGAACACTCAATTTTCTTTTTCATTCATTGAATCTATAAGGTTATAATATAATTCTGTAAAAAATTTTGTAGTATAAAACACTTTCATGATTCTCTTTTGTACATTGGAGAGACTCTTCTGGTGTTACTCTAAATCTTCTGTATTATTTGAGGAGTACTAATTTAATTCTGGTATACTCTTAAAAATGTTTTACATTATTATGTTCTCACTGTTATCTTTCCTCTGGGCTTTGGATTTGATTTTTTACTTGACTTTCTATCATTGGCATGTGCTAGGTCAATAAAGGATTGCAATCTATTCCAAACCCAAGTATAATGAGTAAATCTTGCTTATACACTTATAAAATCAAAGTGTAGACATTTCCCACCACACACTGACCTCAACTAAATCTTAAAATGCTTGCTATTTCTGTATCTGTTCAATAATATTTCAATTTAAAAAATTATCTCTTTTGAAGGCATATTCGACAAATTTTGAAATTAAGGAACAAACATTTGAAGGAGTCAAAATAATGTAGGTCACGTATTTGGGAAGTGAAGACAAGAAGCTCAAATATATTAAGTTCACATACACACACACATACACACACACACTCAAAACCTTTTATACACTTTTTTAAATTCATGAATCCCAATAGCCACATTTGGGACACTTTCTGTACCAGTCAATAATTTTAGTTAGAACTTGGTCTTAAGGCTAAAATAAGTTTGATCTGGAATGTAAATTTTTCCAACTTCTTCAATGTACAGAAACTGTTTTAGAAATAAATATTGTATGATTTTTTGGTTTAAATGGACATATGATAATGCTTAGATATTCTAGTGTCCAATATGGTCATAGTTGTCTTAATAACCAAAGTCAGTTTTACCATCTTTAGAAACCTCACCAGGGACAACCAGATCCAGCAAATCTCAAACTACTATATGTGTGAATGAATGCTTCCTTTCACTTCACATCTGAGCACTGTACTGTTTTGGATTATACGTTGTATATTTATGCTCTTATTTGCAGTAACTTCTCACGTTATGGAATTGATTTGCACCGAGGAAAATCTAAAAAAGAGCAAAAAAAAAAAAAAAACGGCAAAGAGCAAAAAAAAAAAAAAAAGAAAACTATACACTCAACCAGTATATATGTCTGTGTGTACCATTGTGCATTGAGTTTTCTTGGAACATGGTGTTTATTACCACTATGCAGCTTTATGTCTTTATTTAGGTAAAGTTTTCTTTTGTTATATCTTTAATGGATTTCTGTTCCACTTTTGTGTTACATTTTCAAGAAAACCCTCTGTGAATATTCTTGATATTTTTTGTTTCTCTTCCACAGGTAGAAGACATTTGTTTCTTTGGGTGACTTTCACCAGCCTGTTCTTCATGGCATTATATACATGTTCAGTGACATTCCTTTTAAGTTCTTGCTGTTTTTAATGTATTTCTCATTTTTGTAACAGTTCAATTGTTTTCTTTGCTTCACTTATCACTCATCTTGTTTTGTTGTGTCAGAAATAACAGAGGCAAGTGACTAAAGATCATGGATTTTGGATCCATAGTGCCGGGAATCCAACCCTATCTCTGCAGTGTAAACTTGATAAAGTTACTTTACTTCTCTTTAACTCAGTTTTGTTATCTGAAAATTGGGAATGTTAAGACTGCTATCTACCTTTTTAACTAAGGTATTGCTAAAAGGATTAAATGAGTGCTTAGAATACCTGACAAGAGAGGATTGGAGCACTTAGTAACTGAATACATAGTAACCACTATATAACTTACTTATTATTTCTTCTTTGAATATTCTCCTCTCTTTTTTTTGTTGTGTTGTAGAGGGTTTTTTTTTTTTTTTTGCAGATTTGTTTAAAAGAAGAGAGTTTTAAATATGCCTACTCTTTTCCTTAAAAAATTATACTTAGGTATGTGCTAAAGCATCAGCAAATAAATTATACTAGAAAGCTAAAAGTCAGGTGAATGCTGTCCCATTTCTGGGGAGTAAATTAATGAAAATGAACAGAATTGCTCAAAGATCTTTGTGATGGCACATTTATTTCTGAAATGTAGCTGAAAACTGAGCCTTGTGTCTTCTTGCTTCATTTGCAGCAGATTGGGATCAGATGGGAGTAGGGGATAAGGATTTTGGGGTCCACAGAATCTTAGGAGCTCCTTCTGCCACTCTCTGGAGTTAAATATGGATCCTGTAGAGACAGATCTTGTTTCTTCCAGGGATAATTGAAACTGCCAACACTTATTGATCATTCATTCAGTAACTATTGAACAAATATTTATTGAATGCCTCCTATATAACATTGATTGTGCTAGGTGCTGGTAATACAGCAAAGAAGAAATGAAAGGATGATATTTCCAAAATGCTGAAAGAAAACAATTGCCAACCAAGAATACTGTACCCAACAAACTGTCCTTCAAAAATGAAGGAGAGATAAAGACATTGCCAGACAGACACAAGCTAAGGAAGTTCACTAGACCTGCCTTACAGGAAATCTCAAAAGGAGTTATTCAAGTTGAAATGAGAGGACACTAAGTAACAACATGAAAACATATAAAATATAAAACTCACTGGTAAAGGTAAACATATGATAAAATTAAAAATACCCTAATACTGTCATGGTACTGTGTAAATCCTTTGATCCCTAGTATAAAATTTAAAAATTAATAATATTAAAAATAAGTATAGCTACAAGATTTGTTAATGAATGCACAATATAAAAAGATGTAAAGAGTGACATCAATAGCATAAAATGTGGGGGAGAAGTAAAAGTGTAGACTTTTGTGTTCAATTGCATGTAATTAACAGCTTAAAACACAGTTTTATATGTTTACATATATGATGTTTTATGTAAGCCTCATGGTAACAACAACAAAAAAATCTATAATAGTTAAACAAAAGATATAGAGAAAGGAATTAAAGCATACTACTACAAAAAATAAATTACAAAGGAAGGCAATAAAAGAAAAAAAAAATTTTTTAAGTCAGAAAACAGTTAACAAAATGGTTATAGAAAGTCCTTACCTATCACTAATTACTTTAAATGTAAATGAACTAAATTATCCAATAAAAGACACAAAGTGGCTGGATAGACAAACAAACAAACAGAAACAAGATCCAATAACATGCTGCTTACAAGAGACTTATTTTAGATTTAAGTATACACACATAGGTTGAAAGTGAAGGGATGGAAAAAGAAATTCCATGCAAATTGTGACTAAAAGAAATTAGAAGTGGCTATCCTTATACTTGATAAAATAGACTTTCAGTAAATATCAGTCACAAGAGACAAGGAAAGACACTATGTAGTGGTAAGGGGGTCAGTTTATCAAGAGGATGTAATGATTGTAAATATATACATATGCAACATTGAAGAACCCAAATATTTAAAGCAAATATTAATAGACTTGAAGGGAGAAATTGACAGCAATACAATAATAGTAGAGGACTTAATCACCCTACTTTCATACTGGATAGTTCATCCATACAAAAAATTAATAAGGAAACAGTGGATGTAAATAACACTATAAATCAAATATCCTAACAGACATATAAACAATATTCCATTAAATAGCACCATATATTCTTCTCAAGTGCACATGGAACATTCTCCAGGATAAATTATATTTTAGGTCACAAAACAAGTCTTAACAAATATAAGAAGGCTGTAATCATAACAAATATCTTTTCTGACCACAATGGTATGAAAATAGAAATCAATAATATGAGGAAAACTGAAAAATTCAAAGATAAACAGGTAAAACTACATTAAATTAAAATGTTACTGCATGCAAAGGAAACAATCAACAAAATAAAAAGGCAATATATGGAATAGGAGGAAATTTTGTAAACCATATATCTGATAAAGGGTTAATATCTAAAGTGTATAGGAAATTCAAACAACTCAATAGCACAAAATAAAAACAAAAGCAAAAACAAAAAAGCCATACAGTTTAATTAAAACATTGGAAAAATACCTGAATAGACATTTTTCCAAAGAAGACATACAAATGGCTATCAGGTATATGAAAATATGCTCAACATCACTAATTATCAGAGAAATGAAAGTCAAAGCCACAATGAGCTATCACCTCACACCTGTTAGGATGTTGATTATCAAAAAGACAAGAGATAACAAGAGTTGACAAGGGTTTTGAGAAAAAGGAACCCTTGTACAGTATTAGTGGAATGCAAATTGGATGAATAAAGAAAATGTGATATATATCAATGAGATATTATTCAGCCTTAAAAAAAGAAGTAACTTCTGCCATTTATTGCAACATGGATGAACCTGGAGGGAATTATGCTGTGTGAAATAAGACAGAAAGAGAAAGATAGTACAGTATGGTATCACTTATATGTGCAATCTAAAACATAACAAAAGTCAGACTCACAAAAGTAGAGAGAATGGTGGTTGCCAGGGCTGAGGTGTGGTGGAATGGGTGATCAATGGGTACAAATTTTCAGTTATAAAATAAAGAAGTTCTGAGGATCTAACCAATGGCATGATGACTATAGTTAATAATACAGTATTGTATACTTGAAATTTGCTGAAAGTCTTAAGCATTCTCATCACACATGCGTTTGCTATGTCTCTTCCAAATATATTTTTGCCTTTAATCTGTCTTTTAATGTTTTTCTAGATAGCCAAATGTGATGTACTAGGTAAAATGAACTGATGTAAATAAACCTTTAGTAATGGGTGATAAAGTGTTGGGGGAGGGGAAGTATGCTATAGTTGTTTTATTAGCTCTCAGTTTTTTAGCGAGCCTGTGTCCCTGGACTGTGAACTTGACGTGCTTCTCAGTACTCCCTCCGCCTTAGGTGGGACAGGATGGCTAGAGTAGGCTGGATTTGGGTATGTCCCTTCCTCTATATGGAACGCTAGACCCACCTGGAATTGGCTATTTCTCTTCCCTCTCAGGTCAATTAGGCTCTGATAAATCCCTGCTGGGTCAGGCTCTAGTTAAATACTTTCTCCTGAGGGCATACCTTGTTAAGAACAGCGTGTCCTAGAAAATTTCAAAATGGTTCCTTTTCTCCTCCTGCTGGAAGCACGAAGGTAGTTTTCTCCACTATTCACTGTGAGAACCTGGTAAAACTCACAAATGTGTGGGTCCCCCCCACTATGATTTGGCCCCCCTGGAGTTTTCCACATTGAGCCTCCAGAAATTCATCATTTGCAGTTCTGGTTTCTCTATTTCAGCGCTGGTTTCCATTAAGGTTTCAGCTTGTGGATTTCTGCTCAGGTAAGTTATGATTCTCTGTATTTGACCATCAGTCTCTCCAATTTGAGGGGGTGGGGTAAGTTTTTGCTTACTTCTCTTATGGATCTAAGAGTTGTTGATTTTTCAGGTTAGCTTTTTACTTGCTGCTAGGACAAGTGACAATTTCCAAGCTTCTTAAATGCCTTACTGGAAACCATTAGTCCTAGCTTTTAGCTTTTGAGGAGCTTCTATGGTCTGTTACTTCATTTTTTGATAATTATAAATAAGTTAAAGTAATTAAGGGGTTCTCACTGGAAAAAAAAAAACAAAAGCAAAAGGCTAAGTCTTTAGAGTGTTTTTTTCTTTTAATTTTGAAGTTTTAAGAGATCACATTTTATGTAAAAATCCCTTTTTACGTCTCTCCACAGCCCCTGAAATCAATATAATGCTTTGATTTTGACCATGCTAATCTTCATGCAATTTTTGATCAACATCCTGACTGCAATGGCTGTTTATAATCCCTCCAGAACAGCAAAGCTCATCCACCTTCTTACCAGCTGATAACTATTCTGTGTTACCTGGAGTGTTTCCTTGAAAGTATCCCCAAACCATTGTAAACCCTGCACTTTAATATCCAGCATGACACCCTTTATTTCTTCACAACTAGTCCGGCACTATCAGTTGCAAGTCTTTTATCAGTTATTATGGGTCAAAACCATTAGCCCAAAGACACAATTTATGGAAAGAGTGAGGCATGGTGATATAAAGAACACAGGTTTTAGAACATATTGAAATTAATGTAGTATAGGAGAGCATTGAGATCAATTTCACTTACACATACTTGTATTTGTAAGTGACAAATACAAACAAATGATGCATTGGGTAGAATTAAACTTTAGTAAGTGTGTATTACTATTTTCCCACTTCAGGTGGAGTGTTTTCCTATTACACTTAGCTTGCTGGGACACCGTTTCAGAAAATTTCCTGGAAACTTCCTTTTACTGTTCTGGTATGGACTCTGGAGCTAAATTCCTCAGCCTCAGATCCTGATCCTCATTTAGTTCTGTGATTTTGGTAAGTTACTAAGTTATGTGTTTCTAAATTTTGTCATCTGTATAATGGGGGGGTGTGTCGATTTTTTTTCTGATAATTGAATGGGGCAAAGTAAAGAGTGTGTAATGTATTTCAGGCAAAGATCAGGAAAATGAAGAATCAGTGAGTTAAAAATACTGAGAAATGATAAGTAGAGTTGGAGCTTAGACCCAGAGCGTAGCACTGTGGAATGGAGTAGCAGATGGAACTGATTTTGAGATTAGAATGACCTTTATAATCTAATGAAACTTACAGTTTTAAAAGTAGCATGTACTGCTTTGTGGAAGCAAAGAAAGGCCACTGAAGTTTTTTAAAGATCAGATCGAATATTTTAGTTTAGAAAGAATTTTGTAACTGAATTCTTGAGGATGAATTTGAAAAGATCAAGAATGGAGTCAGGGAAACCAGTTGAGAGGCTAGAGATGCTGGTGGGTGTATAAGAAGGTATTTGATTAAAAAAACAACACGGAATGTTTTTTTGTTTTATATACGGTTTCATTAATAGTATATTCAAATAAATAGGAGCACATTATTGATACTCATAAAAATAAATAATAAATAAGGTATCACCTCTCTGTTTAAAGCCATTAAATGTTATTTCATTTTCTGCTGCAAGTACAACAAAGAGCTTTTACACAGCTGGTACAGCCTTTCATAAATTGCTCCAATTTAGCTCTTGTATTTAACTGTAGTTTTCCTTCCCCAACCTTTATATTTAACCACGTTGTTCTACTTACAATCCTTAAATCACCATAAATTTTCAGTCCTCCGTTGCTTTTGTTATCACATGAGCCTAAAGTTAATCTCTTCTTCCTTTTCATTTTTAAAGTCTATAAATTCCAATTTAAGCAGCATCTCTTTCTTTCCTTTTTTGCTTCCTCCATCCCTTCCTCTCTCCCATTTCTCCTTTCCTTCCTTTTTAAAATGTATTTTTGTATTGATTTTTTTCATACATACCACCCCTCTCCCCTGTTTTCTCATACCTAACAGTCACTTCCCTTAATATAATACCTATCACAGTGTGACATGCAATCATTTGTCACTTTTGTTTGTATATTAGGAGAGTCTCCCTTTTACGGCTTTAAGTTTGCATCAGTCTGTAATTCAAAGGGTTATTAAAATAGTTTACTTATTCAACCTTGTTATTTCTCTATTTGTGAAATTTTAAAACATGGACAATGTTAGCGCTGACTCTTTTTCAGTTTCTGTTTCTTCATTTCTATGGCCTTATTGTTTATCTCCTTGTGATTTGTTTTTTAATTAAAAAGAAATAATTCAAAAACGATGAATACATATGTATGATTTCCTCCATGAGCTCCAAATGGCTATTGGGTAATCGTATAATCAAACATTTGGAAATATGTGGACTAAGTGCAGTGCACTGTATAGTTAAAGAAGCCTGTAAAGGCTCAAGCAATATTGTCCCAACATTTACCCATAAATCATTGCCTTCTCCATCAGTTGTGTCCTCACCTCTCAGCCTTAGAGCACTATTCATTAACAACACCCAGTGTTTTCTAAGACTTGCAAGCCCTAGCACACTGTAGTGCTTGCCTGGTGGGAAGTTGATATGCTCTGCAGAAACCTTAACATTCTGCAAAATCCCTTAACACTAAGTTATTGTTACTGACATTTAACCGTAAAAACTTGGGAGACAGAGAAAGAGAGAGAGAGACGGAGATAATTTGAAAGAGAGAGGAAATGAGAGACAAAGAGAAAAAAATAGAAAACAAAGTTTAAAATGTTGTTTATGACATATGTCCAGCATGACTAGATTCAGAGGATGCAAATTACAAATGTGGGGGGTTGCCTTTTGTCCATGTTGATGAAAATGTAAGACTGTGGACAAAGTTGCACTTTCACCAAACGGTATTGATGAAAGAAGCAGATTGTTTTTGGAAGTTTTCATAAGACGCCTTAGATTAGGCATCCCAGCAGGATCTGAAGCTCACAGATATTAATGTCCAGACATTCCAACATTTGCTACTCAAAATTAGACAAACAACCTATTATAAGTGGAAATATTCCTCACTACAAGCTGTTATGCATAAAAATTTTTGTCATTGGAGGTGCATTGGTTAACATGCATCCCTTCCTCAAGCCTTAGTTCAAATTCTGTCTGCTCTTTAAGATCTCTGTCAGTACCCAACTAACTTTAAATTGTCTCTATTCGATTTCTTTTGCATTCAGCTCTATACATTATTTCCTAATATAAGACCTAAGAAATGTTCATTTGTTTTTCCCTAAGCAGTGGACACTATAATTTTAATATCAAATAAAGGGCCCTTTCTTATAACACCCTTAACTAAAGACTTATGGCATCAATATCAGAATAAACTTCTATAAGCACTACAAGGGACCAAACTCAGTACATATATAAGGCAATCAAATTATTTTACCTGATTGAAAAGTAAATGTAAGATTATAAGCTAAAAAATATTAAATGCATATCCTTTATGAAAAATCTCTATACTACTTATTTAAATTGGTGTTTTGATTAGATGGGTGGTTGAGTTCCTGGTAGTTTTATCCAACAATTCATTGAATTGCAGAAATTCTGTGTTATAGATTAAAAGCAGGTACATATGCTTTGATAATTATCAGACAAGAGTAGGACTAAAATAATCCAATTCATTTTGGAGTAAATTAATTAACCAAACTGTTTATTGATTCGTTACTTCAGCAAATGTTTTTTGAATGCCTAATCAGAAACCATATGTTGTAGTGAAATGGCAAACAAGAAACTTTCATGTTCATTTCTTAATATGATCATCCCAAATCAGTGTGAATGTAGGCTCTAATAGTGCCAATGGAGAAAGGTCCAAAATAGTCCTTAAATACATCTCTGGTTTTTGAAGCCTATAAATCCTGTATCATAAAATATGGTTAAAATTTTAATTGAATTTTTAAAATCTTTGAAGTCTAGTAATTTATTACCATATGTATTGATGTTGAATGTACTTTACTAGTTTTTTTCCGGGACATGGTGTATCTTTTCCATCTGAAGATATGTCATCTTATATCTGGAAAGTTTTACTAAATTATATTTTTAAATAATTTTATTATTTTGCTTTTTTGGAGCGGTCAATTATGTATATACTAGATTGTATTTATTTGTCTCTATAATTATCCTATTAATCACTTCAATGCTTATTTTTTCCCTTATCATTTTACTTTATTTTTAAATTTTTGTTCTCCCTATACTTCATTTCCAGTGATTACAGAAGCATCACTGTTCTGTGCATTTCCAAATTTTTCTACTTTTTACTGTTTATTTTTTTCCCAGGGCTTTGATTTGTCACTTTATACATCTCTTTCTGTTACCTCAATATTTCTTCCCTGTCAGTTATTTCTAATTTTACTCTAGCTGCATACAGGCCAATATGTTACTGCTCTTTATTTTAAAGTTTTAGTAATGTCTTTTTCAGGTTTCTTGTCTTTGCAATATTCTTCTACTAAGTATTCTTTTCTGTCCCTCCGTTCCTTCCTTCTTTCCTCCTTTCCCCACTTCCCCCTTGCCCCGTCCCTCCCTTCCTCTCTCCTTCTAGTATAATATATTAGTATAGATCTTATACTGGCTCCTTTTTAGATTATATATTCTTTGAAATAGTTGAGTATTTTCTAGGACTGGCTGTAAGACAGAAGTGTATATGTGTGTGTGTGTGTATGAGATAGGAAGAGGATGGGGGCTGTTTTTTAAGTTAGATAATGAGCATTGTTCTTACGCCCAGGAGTTTTGTTTTGTAAGCCTATTGTGCATTTAGCTCAACCCCAACCCAATTACCTAAGTTATGTAGCTGTGGGGCTGTTCAAAATTCAGTCTTTTCTTTCTCTCAACTGTAGGAACAGATTTGTCCTATGAACCAAATATGGCCTGCCTACGGTGTTTCTCATTTAGGTCCATTTCTGCTGCATCTTAGGCCAAAATAGCATCAGAAAATCTCCTGGAGAAAATACCCACATCTGTTGTAAACATAGACTATGCCCTCACTTTTGGAAACGGTACTATTCCAACTCTTTTCCAAGATCCTAGTCCAGAAATCCTCTCTCTGCTTCCACTTCCATTTGTTTTGTTTTAGCTCCTCTGTTCTGGCAGCTCTGCCACCTAATTTGTGTTTTGTAGTTTTTAGCTCTCTTCATTTTCACTGAAGATGGTACTTGCAGTTTTTATTCTCCTGTATAAAATAATATCTCCCTCTGCTTATAATAGCATGGAACATGTAATAAAAAATGCTATCAAATCATGATGCAAAAACATTGGTTTCAAACACATTTATGTTCTACACTGTGTGATTTTTTTTAGCTAACCAGGCCAAAAAAATAATTTCTTAAATTTCTGTCCCTTGAAGTATATTAATATTAACATTCTATATAAAATACCAATAATCAGGGTTCCCCATTATGTCTTTTACAATGTCTAAGTAACATGATGCAAAATTTTACATTCTTTATCAAGAATAATGACTTCATAATGCTCTTTTGTATTAGTATGTCTTATTCCCCTCTAGATTATGAAGCTCTTCTGTTAAAAATAATATTTTACACATCTATATGCCTTAGCAGAGAGCTGGATACATATTTGGCATGTAAAATGTCCTTATAAATTAAAGCCCTATAAATGAATGTTAAAAGTTAAAAGCTATTTTAATAAAATATTTGAGATGGAAAACATTTATATATTCAGAGCCTCTATTCTATGAATCTAATAGGAATAGATAACATAATATATGATATTTATCACAGAAGGTGTCTAAGCAATCATTATCCTCAGGATGTTTAAGATTAAAAACTATGATTTTATAGCATTTAATCTAATCTCACATATCTAAAAATTATTTTCCAAATTCCTATCCAGGTGACATTGCTCATAGCTATTAATCTCAGCCCCATTGTTCAATGACACAGTGGACATCAAGGCTTGGACAGTACTTATAAAACAAAGCAAAATGAATATATATATATATATATATGTATATATATATATATATATATATATATATATATATATACACACACACACACATATATAGTGATTTAACTTTGCTGTCTTTCCAAGATAGCTAAATTTGGGTTTCAGTAAATATCTTGGAAATCTTAGATGCTGATTGAATCACTTACACAATCTTTATTTTTGATACATTTTGGTTAAATAAATCTAATTTTGCTTATGTTTCAACATGTAATTTAAATTTTTTTAATTTAGTACTTTACTATTTATCTGATGTATCTCTCCTCTCCACAGAATCCTTACTATATATTTCCCTTAGTTGCAAGTTATTTTTCACATTATACAAGCATACGTATGAACTATTCAATAAAAATATAACTCATGAAATATATATAATTCATCAGTCAGCCATTTGCCAAACTAACAGCTCTGCCCTGACTAACTGCCTGAATACTGAAGCTGGTTCCAAGGAGCAGATATGTTCCAATATCCCAGATTCATAAAAGAAGTAGAGTCCAGGTGTATTGTGCAACCCAACAGCCAGACCCACACGCAACCTCCCCAAAGTACTGATCTGAACTTGTGATGCCTTCCAACCCATCAAGAGACTTAATTATAGCCAAGACTTATTCCTTCCCAAATTCCTTTATTTGTCTCAGACCAAAGGAGGTCACAATTTGATTTTTTGTGACAACATTATCTCTGTTTCCTAACAGTGGCTAGCCTTCCACACAAATTGAAAGCATCTACTGAAAAAAGCAGTCAACTTTGAAAATGAAAACAATAATAAAACGTTTGAATAAGTAATGCATGCACATAGTACAACATTTAAAAGAGAATAAATTTTCTTCCTTAATTTTTTTTCTCTTAATACCTCAAACACTCAAGTAGAGTATGTTACATTTTTCTTCCTGTGTATACTTCTAGAAATATTCTATGTTTACAGAAACATAATGTTTATATTCTGTTTTTTACAAAAATGGTCCCATAACATACACATTATTCTTGTTTTTTCACTATTATGTATTACTATTCTGTATATGTACATATTGTAGAGTTTGGAAATTGGGGAGTAGAGGGAGAGTTCTCTGGAATATGACTCAGCCAGTGGAGTTGTCCTTCAATGAAGCAACAAAAAAGGGGGGGGGTGTTGGCTCTTTATACCTCAGTGTCAATCAATCCTGAGGAGAGGGAGGAAGTAACTTCCTTGAGGAAACAACTTCAATTAGCCAAGTCCAATGAGCAATCCATTGTAGAAAAAGGGCAGCCATAAGCTATGAATATCCACATTCATAGCAACTGGAGGATGGGTGTACTGACCCACTAGAGAGAACAGGGTGGAACATTATATTACTAGACATGTGTTTTACTTTAATATTTTGATAGTTTTACTCAATGCTTGCCTCATTTGTAAGTCATTAAGGGGCAATCCAAAACTATATCAAGTTGAAGGAAATCCATAAAATAGACATGAATCAGGAAGAGACTACAAGATGACTTGAATAAGGCCTTCAACAAAACCAAGATAATACACCATGATCTCATGCATAGCCCACAAAAAAACAAGAATTTAACTTAGCATCCAATCCCTCTATGCCCTCCACAGAACGTGTGGTTCTGCATAGCACAGGGCACGGGACAAGTTCTCAATCAACAAAATAAGGACACAAAACACAAAAAGCAATGAAACCTAAGATCACTGAGAACAAAGGAAAACGGTTTGGATTATGTAAGCCAAGAAGAGAGTTCACAGTGCTGACAATGAATGCTTAATACAAGAATAGGAGTCTGAGTTAGATAAGTAAAAGTGTGTTCAAGAAATTTTTGAGGAAATGAGAGAGGGTGATGAATAAGTTGCTTGTTTTTTAAAGCTAGCTGGAATCATGTTACAAAAGCAGATT
This sequence comes from Mesoplodon bidens, assembly GCF_964165515.1. Lineage (NCBI taxonomy): Eukaryota > Metazoa > Chordata > Mammalia > Artiodactyla > Ziphiidae > Mesoplodon > Mesoplodon bidens. Next base: position 122,564,925 of record NC_138178.1, read on the forward strand.
TTTAAAAATGGATTTATAAAAGGATTTATGCTCAGAAGACAGTAAGTTTAATGTAAAATGTAGATGGCCTAGGCAGAGAGATGCAGGAAGATGAAGTTGAACATGTGGGTTAGAGTCAGATTGTGAAGTCACTATAAAATAACTACAGTCCTTTCATAATCAGAACAATCAGCAATGTTATTTCAAATTGGGAACTTGCATTGATTAAAACTTGGTGATCTCTATAATGTAGGTTTTGTTTTACTGGGCTGGGAAGTCTGTTCATATGTTAATATATTAGGCTAATTCAGATTCCATAGTTTACATAATGTGTCCCGACAGATAATTTGTACATCCACGTAATTCAGTTGTGCTCATGATACCATATTTTCAAAATAATGTGTTAACATTTGTTATTTAAAGATAACAAGATTTTACTTTATTGGACATTATTGCTAAGAGCCAAGATGAATTTTTTTTTCCATTTTTATGTCAAAGTGACAAGATACTGATTTTTTTACCTATCATTTAAAAAATAACCTATATTTTCTTCCTTTTTTACATATTAAAAACGTTATTTATAAGTCTTTAAATTTTATTTAAAATAATTCTACACTGGCAAATGTATTCTTCCATTAGACATAACCTTAGTGAGTATTTGATGAAAATTTAGTCATATGATTGTTGAATCATTTACATCCAACTGTATTTCAAATCTCATCTTGATCTATGGGTAGAATTTGAAGACTCTGATCACTCTTACCTCTCCAAAATTTATGAAGCGTTTAGGATAGTATGATTTCCTCATTTTCTTTTGCCTTTACTGACACTTTATTTAATTGCCTTTGCTTATTCCTACTTATCTCTCCAAACTTTTATTGCTGGTGCCTCCAGGTTTCCAATCTTGAGTCTCTTCACTTTCATGTCATTTAATCTCTTGATGATCTCATCCAGGTTCATGGCATTAAAAACCATCTACCCACTGGGGAATCCCAAAATCACATCTCCTTCCTTGACCTTGCACATGAACATTAGACTTACATTTAAGCAAACACTCAATATCTCCTCACCGTTTTCATCTCCAATTCCAACTCCATCCAAACACCAAGTGTGTCTCAAATTCACCATTTTTAAAAGTGAATTCTAATCTTGGCCCCATAACTGCAAGTTCCAAAATCTCTCCATATTAATTCATTGTTGTTCCATCTTTCTGATTGCTCAGGTCAAATTTTGGAGGCACCTCGAACACCTTCCTTGTCTTCTTTTTGACTTCCAATCCTTCAACAATATTTTATTGGCTCAACATTTAAAATAGGACTAGACTTTTACCTCTTCTTAATACCTCCACTACCACCATCTCAAATCACAGACATCTCTCACCTGGGAAATGGCAAATGCCTTTTAAAGCCTGATGTAACTCTTGGTCCTCTTCTGTTGATTTTCATCTCAACTGCCAGAGGTATCCTGTTAAAAAGCAAATTGGAGATTTTACCACCCTGCTCAAAAGACTCCAAGGTTTCTGGTATCACTCAAAATAAAATACAAAGTCTTAAAAGCCTACAAGGCCCTACATCATCTGCGATCCCAGCTACTTCACCAAGGTTATCTTCTGACACTCTGCCACCACTTCCTATTCCCATCATGTTGGTTTCGTGCTGTATTTTCACTGCTGATTCAAGTCCTTTGCACTTGTTGTTCCCTGTTGCTGAAAGTCCCTTTTCCCAGGTAACTTTATGACCCATTTTTCTGTATTTTGTATGTCTTTATTCAAATGCTAACTTCTCACTAGAAAATTGCTCTCCTCTATCACTACCTACTCTTTTCTACTTTATTTTCCTTTATAGAAAACTGGGCTTCTAGTATACTATAAATTTTTATACTTATTTTTTTTATCTATCTCCCTTTCTGCAATATAAAATCCATGAAGTCAAGGGAAATTTTTTTTATTTTTTTATTTTTATATCTTTGCTTCTAGAACAATACATAGAATGTATTTATGTATTTACTAACATTTAATAAATAAATAAAATTATTTGTTATAGTGTATTAGTTCTATAGTGGTGAATAATTATAAATACATTGTACAATGTCAAATGCATCTATAATTAAATGCCATGAAATAAACAAAGAGGTCCTCAAAGTTGTTTTCACAAGTATATTCATCAGGGCATTATTCATAATATTTAAGCATTTAAAATGACAATTTTTAAGTAGTTAAATTATTGTCCCTGTTTATAGTGAAGTACAATAAAAGTATTAACATCATACTATATTTACAAGCAGTAAGAGAACATAGAAAAGTCCTTCAATTCTATTTATGAACATGTTAATAGCTTAATTGTATGTCATCATAAACATGAACATGCATGTACACACATATATATTTCTTTATATATATTCATATATGTATATGAAGAGAGAAAGAGAAAGGAAAGTAGGGAGGGAGTGAGGGAAGAAGGGAAAAGTTCCTCTATTATGCATAATAAATGTTAAAAGTAATGACAGATAACTATAGATAACTTAAAGATATTTTATAATTTGCCTTCAGGGATTTGTACTTTATATTAAAGAAGTATATGTACTAGAAAACATGATGTTAGTTGTTTCTTCACATATTTAATCTGTAAATATATTTGGAAGACCATGCTACAAATTGGCTTTAAGTGTAAATTATTTTAGTTAGCAATGCTTACACAGTTAGAATAAAATGTTGCAGATAATTTGAATATGTGTCAGGCTTTTGCACCTCACCAGAAGTAGTTACAGTCTTTGCTTTCCTACTTTCTCAAGTATGTCACACAGCTTTTATTTTTGATACACTGAGGGCAGTTTTATGGGAAATACTGAATTTCTCTACAGGCACATCAGGTCACAGACCACTTTAGTTTTCTAGCATCATAGTGAAAATGTCCTCTCAATTTTTAATCACAAACATGGTGAGGAAAAACAATTGAGCCCAAAATTAGAAACACAATAAAGATATTGCAAAAGCAAATCCAAAGAATTGACTTTGAAATATGCAAAGATGCATTCTTTCCAAATGTTTTTTTAAAAGAGTTCTTAAAATCTGTTTCTGCTAAAACATATTTCGTTGTTTTATATGCCTGTCTCGGACAGATTCATCATATGGTCTGCAAGTACTGCATGACCTTTTAGTTCCTCTGATGAATACTGAGGTTAAAGGATCGTTCAGACCCTTGGCAATATGAAGCTTTTCTGCATTAACATGTCCTTTTGCCCTTCAGTAGTGTCACTTATTATTGCCTGGTTATCTCCTTCTCATATATGTTTTAAGTATTATATGCTGTTTTATTTCTGACTCACTATCACATATTCTCTCATGTCAGTTTTTATACTTCTGAGGGCTTTTTGGTTTTGTTGAAGTGTTTTTGTATTTTAACTACAGATAAATATTTTACCATTATAAAACAATACTTCACAGACAATTTTCTGCCACAGGGAACAACTGAAATCCATATGTCTCTATAAAAGAAGTACTGTTTTAAGAGGGAAAATAGAGAAAAACATTTTCCCAAAAAAGGAGTTCAACTTAGTTTAAAAACATCCTCCTCATTAACTTTTATTACACCCTGGGAGCCTATGATCTCATATAATTCCCATTAACCAAGATGATGATCTAAAGGTGACAGGCCAGGAAACCTGCAGGAAGTCATGAAGAACACGATTGAGTAATCTCACCTTCATGTAGTAAATGATAAGGTTACAAAGGAATCCAAATATGAAGGAAAGGTCAATATAAAGTTCAAATCCAATTTCTTCTAATTTTATAAAATAAATCACTCTAAAATCTCTTTGGAATATTGAGACTGAAAAATATAGTCAACTGCAACCAAGTCTGAATATCCATAAACAAAGTCAAAGGAATAATTGAACGTTATGTAATATCTTATTCTATGATCTGGAGAATTTTATTTTCCTTCAGTTTTTTATAAACTTGGCGTACTTAAACTCAGCTATTGCATCCTTTTATATAAACTAAACCATGAAAATTGTAATAGTAAATGCCATACATGAACAGGTAAACAAAGAAGCATAAGACCATTTATGAGTTACATGACATATTAAATCTTCTTTAAAGTATTTATCATATGTAATAAAGTTCAGAGGTACATGTACATCTAGAACAATTTTGCTTATCACATATAACAAAGTAAATAGTGATTAAAGGTATAATACCCCCCTAAAAAAGACACCATAAAAGATAATATTGAAGAAAAAAAAAGAAACTAAGTAAAAATCTTAATTCAGACAATTTTAAGAATAGCCTTGTGAAATTCAGTGATATTACTGTTACTTTCCTAAAATTGCTGACTACTGTTTCAGAATCTATTTGTTTAGATATCTCTCATATTATATATATTTCAAATGGCATTAGTTCAAATAAGTGATTATTAATGTTTTGTTGGTTGGTACTTCACTTTATGAAGTCTCGTCTTTTAATAATTTTTCATCAATATCCATCCTTTGAAAGGCACTGAGAAAAGGAAATACAAGTATACCTCATTTTATTGTACTTCACTTTATTGCACTTAGAAGATTTTACAAATTGGAGACTTGTGGCAACTTTGTGTCAAGCAAGTCTCTTGACACAATTTTTCCAACAGTGTTTGGTCACTTCATGTCTCTGTGTCACATTTTGGTAATGCTTGTAATATTTCACACTGTTTCATTACTATTATATTTATTATTGGTGATTTGTGATCAGTGAGTGATCTTTGATGTTACCTACTACTATGACCCACTGAAGGCTCAGATGATGGTTAGCATATTTTAGCAGAAAATATTTTTAATTGAGTCATGCACATTGTTTTTTAGACATAATGCCACTGTACACTTAACAGACCATACTGTAGTGTAAACATAACTTTCATATGCACTGGGAAACCAAAAAATCCTTGTGACTTGCTTTGTTGCAATATTCACTTTATTGTGGTGGTCTGGAATTACCTCAAAATATCTCCAAGGTATGCCTGTAGTGAATAAGACAAGGAACATGCCTGCTATCAAGAAACTTGCTTCTTTTGCAGGAGGTAATAACACAAGATGAATTACAACAATGCATGGGGGAAAGAGCCATATAGGAGTAAGAGATAAACTTTTTCGGATGTTAGTGAAGGTAGAAATTATTTCCTTTTAAAGATATGATTTATTGCATTCTTTCTGCATGACTAAGAACCAAAGAAATCATAAAATGCTATCATAATCATAACTTGTTTGATATATCTTGGTGTTTTAGTGTGCTTTATTCTGTACTATAACCCTAAATGATTCAGTACAATTTTGTCTGAGTTGAATGTCTAAATTAAAAATAACAATAATAGAGAGATTGAGGTACACACTTCCAGTTGAAAAATAAATGAGTCACAGGTATGAAATGTACAGTGCGGGGAATATAGTCAGTAATTATGTAATGTCTTTGTATGGTGACAAATTGTAACTAGACTTATTGTGATAATTTTGAAATGTGTAGAAATATTGAATCACTGTGTAGTTTAACAGGAGATAGCATAGTATCATGGGTCAATCATAATTCAAAAACAAACAAACAAACACACTAACTCATAGAAAAGGGATTAGATTTGTGGTTACCAAAGGTGGGGGACTAGGTGAGGGGAGAGGGAATTGGATGAAGGCAGTCAAAAGGTACAAAATTCCAGTTATAAAATAAATTAGTACTAGGGATGTAATGTACAAAATTCCAGTTATAAAATAAATTAGTACTAGGTATGTAATGTACAACATGATAAATATAATTAATGCTGCTATTGATATATGTTATATATAAAAGTTGTTAAGAGAGTAAATTCTAAGAGTTCTCATCACAAGGAGAAACAACTTATTTCTATTTCTTTAATTTTAAAACTTTATGAAATGATGGACATTCACTAAACTTATTGCAATAATCATTTCATGAGGTATATAAGTCAAATAATTATGCTGTACACCTTAAACTTATTTATTGCTGTATGTCAAATATATCTCAATAAAAGTGGAAGGAAGAATAACAATAATAATAAAGTTACTATTAGGCAATAGCCACTACAATATGAGGTACGCCTGAAAATATGAGATACACCTGTAAATATAGGTTACATAATTCACTACATATTTAAAGGCTGGTTTCTCAAAGTAGTTTCTTTGAATAAAGTTTATAATGTGTTTTAGAGTAATTCTACCTGTTCTATGGGAAAATATAGACTCAAATACTTGGGTTATGTTTTTATTTTTAATGTTAATTTTATGTCAAATTTTATAGTATTATGTAATTTATTTTGTGACTTTTTTACTCATTTAACCTTTAAAATTGAGATATAATTGGCATATAATATCATAGTACTTTCAAATGTATAACATATCACTCAGTATTTCTACATGTTGTGAGATGATCATCACAATTAGTCTAGTTAACATCCATTACCACACATGGTTACAGAATTTGTTTTCCTGTGATGAGAACTTTTTAAGATGCACCTCTCTTAGCAACTTTCAAATATATAATATAATATAATTAACTGTCGTCATCATGCTATACATGATGTACATTCCCAGGACTTATGGATTTTATAACTGGAAGCTTGTACCTTTTGAGCACATTTACCCATTTTGCCCACCCCCCGATCCCTGCCTCTGGCAATCACCAATCTGTTCTCTGTATCTATGTTTGTTTTTGGTTTTTTGTTTTGTTATTTTAGATTCCACATATAAGTGAAATCATACAGTATTTGTCTTTCTCCGTCTTATTTCACTTAGAATAATATCCTCAAGTTCCATCCATGTTGTCGCAAATAGTGAATTTCCTTCCTTTTCATAGCTAAATAATATTCCATTGTATTCATATGCCACATTTTCTTTATCCATTCATGCATCAGTGGGCACTTAGGTTGCTTTCATGTCTTAGCTATTGTAAAAATGCTGCAATGAACATGAGGATGCGTATATCTTTTCAAAGTGTTTCATATCCTTTGGATAAATACACAGAAATGGAATTGCTGGATCATATGATAGCTCATTTTTAAATTTTTTTTGAGAAATCTACATTCTGTTTTCCATACCTGCTCTACCAATTTACATTCCTGACAGTACACAAGGGTTCTCTGTCCTTCTTATTCTCATCAACAATTGTTATTTCTTGTCTTTTTGATAACAGCCATTCTAACAAATGTGAGGTAAAAGATGATATCTCATTGTGGCTTTCATTTGTATTTTCCTGATGATTAGTGATGTTGAGCACCTTTTTATGTACCTGTTGGCCATCTGTATGTCTTCTTTGGAAGAATGCCTATTGAGTTCCTCTGCCCATTTTTTAATTGATTGTGTTTTGTTTTGTTTTTCTAATAAGATGTATGAGTTTTTTTATATATTTTAAATATTAACTCCTTATCAGATATATGATTTGAAAATATTTTCTCCCATTCAGTAGGTTATTTTCTATTTGTTGATGGTTTCTTGTGCTGTGCAGAAGCTTTTTAGTTTGATATAGTCCCACTTGTTGCTGTTTTTTCTTTTTTTTTTTTTTTTTTTTTTGCGGTACGTGGGCCTCTCACTGTTGTGGCCTCTCCCGTTGTGAAGCACAGGCTCCGGACGCACAGGATCAGTGACCATGGCTCACGGGCCCAGCCGCTCTGCGGCATGTGGGATCTTCCCAGACCGGGGTACGAACCCATGTCCCCTGCATCGGCAGGCGGACTCTCAACCACTGTGCCACCAGGGAAGCCCCCTGTTTTTTCTCTTTTTTTTTACCTTTTCTCTTGATGTCAAATCCAAAAAAAAAAAAAAAAATCACCAAGACTGATGTCGTGGAGCTTACCACCTGTATTTTTTTCTAGGAGTGTTAGAGTTTCATATCTTATTTTCAAGTCTAGAATCCATTTTGAGTTAATTTTTGTATATGGTCTAAGATAGTGGTCCAATTTCATTCTTTTGCATGTGGCTGTCCAGTTTTCCCAACACCATTTATTTCCTCCTTATGTATTCTTGGCTCCTTTGTCAAATATTAATTGATATAATTAATTAATACATGCATTTATTTCTGGACATTCTCTTCTGTTCCATTGATCTATATGTCTGTTTTTACGCCAATACCATACAGTTTTGCTTACTATATATAGCCATGTAATACAGTTTGAAATCAGTGAGTGAGATGCCTCCAGCTTGTACTACTTTGTCTAGATTAATTTCGCTGCTTAGAGTCTTTTGTGGTCCCATACAAATTTGGACTATTTGTCCTATTTTAGTGAAAAACTGCCATTGAAATTTTCATAGAGATTGCTTTGCATCTGTAAATTGTTTTGGGTAGTATGGACATCTTAACCATATTAATTCTTCCAATCTATGAACATGGAATATCTTTCCATTTATCAGTATCTTCCTTAATTTCTTTTACCAGTGTCTCACAGTTTTCAGAGTATAGGTCTTTCACTTTCTTGGTTAAATTTATCCCTAGATATTTTATTATTTTTGATGCAATTGTAAGTGGAATTCTTTTCTTAATTTCTCTTTCTGATAGTTAATTATTAGTGTATAGAAATACAACAGATTTTTGTGTATTGATTTTGTATCCTGCAACTCTGAATATATTAATTCTAACAGTTTTTTGGTTGAGTCTTTAGGATTATCTCTTTATAATATCATATTATCTGCAAATAGAGACATTTTTACTTCTTATTTCCAATTTGGATGACTTTATTTCTTCTTCTTGCCTAATTGCTCTGGCTAGGACCTACAATACTATTTTGAATAAAAGTGGTGAGAGTGGGCATCCTTGTCTTATTCCTGATCTTAGAGGAAAAGCTTTCAGCTTTTCACCATTGAGTATAATTTTAGCTGTGTGTTTGTCATAAAAGGACTTTATTATATTGAGACATGTTCCCTCTATATGCACTCCGTTAAAAGTTTTCATCATAATGTATATTGAAATTTTTCAAATGCTTTTTCTGCATCTATTGACATAATCATATGATTTTTATCATTCATTCTGTTAATGTGGTATATCACCCTGGTTGATTTGCAGATGTTGAACCATCCTTGCACCCCAGAAATAACTTTCACTTGATCATGGTGTATGATTGCTTGTAATGTACTGTTGAATTCAGTTCGCTAATATTTTGTTGAGGATTTTTGCAGCAATAGATATATTGACCTATAACATTTCTTGTAGTGTCCTTGTCTGGCTTTGGTATCAGGGTAATGCTGACCTTGTAAAATGAATTTGGAAATGTTCCCTTCTCTATTTTTTGGAAGACTTTGAGAAGGATTGTATTATTTTTTTCTTAAAACTTTTGGTAGAATTGACCAGTGAAGTCATGAGGTCCTGGACTTACATTTGTTAGGAAGTTTTTTGATTACTGTTTCAGTCTCCTTATTAGTCATGGATCTGTTCAATAGTCTTGGTAGGCTGTGTGTTTCTAGGAATTTATCCATTTCTTCTGTGTTGTCCAATTTGTGACCATATAATTGTTCACTGTAGTTTCCTATGATCCTTTCTATTTCTGTGGTATCAACTGTAACATCTACTTTTTCATTTCCGGTTTTGAGTCCTCCCCCTTTTTTTCATGTCAAGTCTAGCTAAAAGTTTATCTACTTTGTTTATGTTTTCAAAAAGTAACTCTTAGTGTCATTGATCTTTTTTATTGTATTTTTAGTCTCTATTTATTACCACTCTGATCTTTATTTCTCCCTTCTACTAACTTACAACTTTCTTCTTCTTTCCTAGTTCCTTGAAGTTTAGAGTTAGGTTCTTTATTTAAGATATTTGTTGTTGCTTAATGTTAACTTTTTATTTTAACTTTTTGTTGCACGTTTACTTATTGATTGAGACTAAACTGCTGTGACCAATGGACTATGTGTGTATTCTAGAATTACATTTCCCAGAATCCCTTTCTCTCTACTTTCAGTTAGAATTGACCTAAAGAGGAATTTACATGAGAGTTGAAAGGCAGAAGTTGAGCAGTGGTCATTGCTCTCTAAAGAACATTGCAGTCACATAAAGTGATGCCGTGACAGACAGATGCAGAGACAGGTGCATTTCATCTAGGACCTTAGTCTTGTCTTCTCTGTGTATTTTTCTTTGTGACTACTGGGGACTTGTTGAACAATTGCCACTGGCCCACAAGTAAACTGTGACTGTATACAGACAGAGGCAGAATCTACACAGTGGCAATAGCTTCCTGTAGACTTCCTCATCCACATCACATTTTGGAATCTGGACAGGCTTGTAATCTCAAAGTGACCACTTGACAAATCCTCTGATTCTCCTCTCTTATGTGGACCTTCACTTCCCCATTTCCTTTCCCAAGTGTATAAATTATAATTCCCATAATAACTTTGTCCCATAATATACCAATTTTGCTTTCCTGAATGAATCCCAACTGATATACAACTAACAATTTTCTACAACAAATATTTGTGTTGCCACATAGGTTTTAATAACTAGCAAACCACATAGTTATTCACAATAGAATGCACTAAAAAAACAGGTTACTGAATGTTACATTTTAGGTACTTTATTTTTAAGTGGGAAATATGGGGAAAGTGGTAGGATTATTTTAAGTTAATAAAAAAAATAGAATTATCAGTAGTGACTAAACCATAAATTCCATACTCTTTTCACTTTCTATAAACATAATTAAATGTAGATTTGAAGTTACTAAGAAATTAAGTGTTAGTGAAAATTTTCTTGAATAGTGAACAACAAAATACAAACTTAATAGACTTATCTTGAGGTAACATGCTTTAAGATATCAGAGTCAGTAATATGTCCTTATTCAACTTCTCATCTTTCTGTACCCCATAATCCTTTACTTATAATAATTGTAAGAATTGCCATCTGACATATAACAATATACCCTGAACTGTAAAATATTAGAGTGACCCTATCTGGAATTGAAAGGAAAATATATAAGAAATTCCTGAAAATTTTTAGATTTTTATACTTATCTAAACTAAAATATGAAGTTAAATATCATTCTACACATTCTGCCATTTTGAATCATTCTCCACATATCATTCCCTTACTTTAATATAATTTTTCTAATGTTTTAGGGATAATTTGATACTTATTTGGCTGTGTGGGAAAGAAAACATAATAAATAGCCTGTGACATTTTCCTTCCCTACTTGGAGGTGCCTAAAGTGATGAGTGGTGTTGGAAATGCCCAAGAGAATGAATGATCTCCCTCCAACCTTATTATATACACTTTAATAACATTTAATAATGTAAAGACATTAGGAGTCTTTGCCTTAAAACTTCCTTCTTAGCAAGGTATTTTAGGCTGCTCAAATTAATTAATGTAAATAAACCTGGAGTTTATATTTTGGGATATGGTTGAATGAAGAGTGGATATTATTTACACGTTCCTTTTCCATATGTGTGACTCATAGATAAAACTAAGAAGCTATAAAGCAACTTTGGAGGTCAGTGTTCAGCACACATTGTTAGGCACACATCTGTCACTTTGAAACCAAAATAAATCCCAGAACAGAGAAAGAGATAACATGGAAGCTGCATATGACAGAATGAGAGCCCGCTCAGTAAAACACGCTATGTTTGTGTTTATGTCTTGCTTGTAGATTTTTAGTTATTTGCAGTGTTTGCTAAAACCTATGATTTGTGTGAGCCTGCTTTGATAATTCGATAATTCCTATATGCATATATTGAATAGTTTAAACTCTCAAAAAGTAATAAGGCATAACTAAAATAAGGTACTGTTAACCTCTAGCATATAATCCAAAAATTTTAAAAATGATGCCCACTTTGGGTTTCCTGTGTTGAAAAACATCTGTTGAAGACTTAGGGAAACATTACATTGAGAAACACTGACAGGCATGGTGTATTTATGATTTTCTGGAATGTGAATCAGTGATTAAGTCCAAGCCAGTTGCTTACAATCCAGGGTTTGAATTGCATCTATGTTAGGAAATTTTCTGCTCTATTTTCTTTATTAGCATCATCATGTTTTGGGTTTTGTTTTTACCATTCTTTTACTTTGCCTCTTTATTTTCATCTTCACCTAAGTATTTTTTTTATCTTCTTTATCATCCCTCTATTGGTATGGAAACTGTAAATTAAATTTCTCATCTGTAAGAATTCCTCCTTAATTTCTGTCTCTCTTTTCTCTCAGATTATGTATAAATATGTACCTATCTACAATTTTTAGTGTATATGTAATATATACTTTATAAGATATGTAACTCTATATGTACGTTATACATATATATATTTAGCTATTTGAGAGGGTATTGGAGACATTGTGCTTCTCTGCTCCTAACTACTTCAGTGTGAATTTCTTAAGAACAAGGATATTCTCTTATATAAACATAGTACAAACAAGCATCAAAATTAAGATGTTTGACATTAATAAAATACTATTACATAGTTGAAAATTCATATTCAAATATTGTCATTTGTCTTAATAATGTTCTGTTAACTTTTTCCCAGTCCAGGATGTAATCCAGGATCACAAATTACCTTTAGTTTTCATGTTCCTTTATTTAATTTAATGTGGAAAAATTACTAAAACTTTCTTTGTCTTTCTTTAACATTTTTGAAAAGTATACAGGCCAATTATTCTGTGGACTTTCACTCAATTTGAGTTTGTCAGATCATTCCTTATAATTAGATTCAGCTTACAAATTTTCAGTAGAAATATCAGAAAGTGATGTTATGTCCTTGGTATATCATATCAGGAGCCAGATGTTGGTCTGCTCTCATATCAGTGATTTTAACTTTACCACTGACTTACAAGTCTGTCCACCAGGATTATTTATGTTAAAGTTACTATTTTTCTCTTTGTAATGAATAAACAATTTTCAATGAGATACTTTGAGACTAGTTAAATGTATGCTTGCTCATCAAATTTTACTTACTGCTTTTAGAAACCATTGAGTACCTGACTTCACTGTTCCTTCAACATTTATTGACATAACATTCATAGAAGAACTTTCCTTTCTTCCTTATTTATTTTTCATTCATGCATTCATTTATATCATGAACTCATGTTTTCAATAAGTTACTATTGTATTATTATATATTTAATGTTCAAATTGCTATATGTTTGTCTTCAAATTTTAATCTATAGTACACCTTAAATGGATCATATAAAATCTACAGTTAATCAGTATACCTATCCTCACTCTTAATTTTGATGAGAATCTTATTATCAACTAGACATTATGCTCCCCAAACATATTAATGATATTTAAAGTTTTCATTCTATTCTATCAGTAGACATATGAAATTGTTTATTATTAAGCAATATTTTACTAAAATGATTTATTAATATTTTGGCTATTAATATTTTGGCTCACTATTAATATTTTGGCTCCATGATTTCCCTCTGGGTTCTATTTTCTTCAGTAATGAAATTCATTCTTTAAAATTTCACTTAGGGAGGGACTGAGGGTGTTATGATCTTAATCTTTTTTTTTTCCCTCACACATGATATATGACTTGCCTGATTTATAAAATTTAGAATGATAGACATTCTTATCCAGCATTTTAACCTATTACTTTATCATTCTCTTTGTTGATCTTAGTAAAAATTTCTATGTCAATCAAAATGTCATTTTCTGGTAGGAAATTTATCCTTTATCTCTGGAAGTTTTCAAGATTTCATTATAAATCTTGATGGTCTAGAGATTAAGTATAGTGTTTAATTATTAAGTATTGTGTTAAATTATTATGTCCATTATTATGATGTCCAAGTTGCACTATATTGCATTTCTTTTCAATCTTAAGCTATGAATGCCACTTAAATGGGCCAAATGAAATCTATAATTAATCAGAATGCCTATCCTCACTCTTAATGTTTATATTTAAAGCTTTGTACTCAGGTCTTTACCCTCCATTGTTTCCTCAGTTTTAGAAAATTCTCAAATATGTCTTTAAACATTGATTTTGCTCCATTCTCTCATTTCCTTCAACTGCATTTTCCTTAGATTACTGCTATGGATTCTCCAAATATCTTCTATCTGTCTTCAAGGCTATCCACATGTTTTAAAAATCCTTTTATTTCTACTTTCTAAATCATTTACATGTCCTCTTAATTTTCTAAGTTACTTCACTTTTTAAAATTTTTGTTTCATTTTATTTTATTTTTTCATTGTGGTATGAACACTTAACAAGAGATCTAAATTAACAAATTTTAAGGGCACAGCACAGTATTTAAAAATTTTTTCCAACGTAATTGAGGAATAATTGACAAATATATATTTGTCATTTAAAGTATATATATAACATGATTTGATGTACATATTCATTGTGGAATTATTATTAAGATAAAGATAATTAACATGTCCATCACCTCACATAGTTAACTTTTGTGTGAGTTGGGGTGTGGTAAGAACATCTAAGATATACTCTCAGCAACTTTCAAGAACACAAAACTGTATTATCAACTATAGCAACCATATATTACATTAGATCCTCAGTACGTAGTCATAACTGAAATTCTGTACACTTTAACCTACATTTCTTCATTTCTGCCTCCCGGCCAGCTCCTGGCAACAATCATTCTATTCTCTCTTTCTGTGATATTGGCTGTTTTTTTTTTTTTTTAGATTCTATGTACGAGTAATACCACACAGAATTTGTCTTTCTCTTTCTGGATTATTTCAGTTAGCAGAATGCCCTCCTCTTTCATCCATGGTGTTTCAAATAGCAGAATTTCCTTCTTTATCTGGCTGAATAAATTTCTATTATGTATATTTTTATATCATATACATAAAATACAAATATTTGTATACTGTATATATATGTGAGATTTCATATACACACACACACAAACATATAGACTACATTTTCTTTTTTTTTATTAGTTTCTGCTTTATAACAAAGTGAATCAGTCATACATATACATCTGTTCCCACATCCCCTCCCTCATGAATCTCCCTCCCTCCCACCCTCCCCATCCCACCCCTCCAGGTGGCCAGAAAGCACGGAGCTGATCTCCCTGTGCTCTGCGGCTGCTTCCCACTATCCATCTACCCTACGTTTGGTAGTGTATATATGTCCATGCCTCTCCCTTGCTTTGTCACAGCTTACCCTTCCCCCTCCCCATATCCTCAAGTCCATTCTCAAGTAGGTCTGTGTCTTTATTCCCGTTTTACCCCTAGGTTCTTCATGACATTGTTTTTTTAAATTCCATATATATGTGTTAGCATACAGTATTTGTCTTTCTCTTTCTGACTTACTTCACTCTGTATGACAGACTCTAGGTCTATCCACCTCATTACAAATAGCTCAGTTTCATTTCTTTTTATGGCTAAGTAATATTCCATTGTATATATGTGCCACATCTTCTTTATCCATTCATCCGATGATGGACACTTAGGTTGTTTCCAGCTCCGGGCTATTGTGAATAGAGCTGCAATGAACATTTTGGTACATGTCTCTTTTGGAATTATGGTTTTCTCAGGGTATATGCCTAGTAGTGGGATTGCTGGGTCATATGGTAGTTCTATTTTTAGTTTTTTAAGGAACCTCCATACTGTTCTCCATAGTGGCTGTACCAATTCACATTCCCACCAGCAGTGCAAGAGTGTTCCCTTTTCTACACACCCTCTCCAGCATTTATTGTTTCTAGATTTCTTGATGATGGCCATTCTGACTGGTGTGAGATGATATCTCATTGTAGTTTTGATTTGCATTTCTCTAATGATTAATGATGTTGAGCATTCTTTCATGTGTTTGTTAGCAGTCTGTATATCTTCTTTGGAGAAATGCCTATTTAAGTCTTCTGCCCATTTTTGGATTGGGTTGTTTGTTTTTTTTGCTATTGAGCTGCATGAGCTATTTATAAATTTTGGAGATTAATCCTTTGTCAGTTGCTTCATTAGCAAATATTTTCTCCCATTCTGAGGGTTGTCTTTTGGTCTTGTTTATGGTTTCCTTTGCTGTGCAAAAGCTTTGAAGTTTCATTAGGTCCCATTTGTTTATCTTTGTTTTTATTTCCATTTCTCTAGGAGGTGGGTCCAAAAGGATCTTGCTGTGATTTATGTCATAGAGTGTTCTGCCTATGTTTTCCTCTAAGAGTTTGATAGTTTCTGGCCTTACATTTAGGTCCTTAATCCATTTTGAGCCTATTTTTGTGTATGGTGTTAGGGAATGATCTAATCTCATACTTTTACATGTCCCTGTCCAGTTTTCCCAGCACCACTTTGAAGAGGCTGTCCTTTCTCCACTGTACATTCCTGCCTCCTTTATCAAAGATAAGTTGGCCATATGTGCGTGGGTTTATCTCTGAGCTTTCTATCCTGTTCCATTGATCTATCTTTCTGTTTTTATGCCAGTACCACACTGTCTTGATTACTGTAGCTTTGTAGTATAGTCTGAAGTCAGGGAGCCTGATTCCTCCAGCTCCGTTTTTCGTTCTCAAGATTGCTTTGGCTATTCGGGGTCTTTTGTTTTTCCAAACAAATTTTGAAATTTTTTGTTCTAGTTCTGTGAAAATGCCAGTGGTAGTTTGATAGGGATTGCATTGAATCTGTAGATTGCTTTGGGTAGTAGAGTCATTTTCACAATATTGATTCTTCCAATCCAGGAGCATGGTATATCTCTCCATCTATTTGTATCATCTTTAATTTCTTTCATCAGTGTCTTATAATTTTCTGCATACAGGTCTTTTGTCTCCTTAGGTAGGTTTATTCCTAGATATTTTATTCTTTTTGTTGCAGTGGTAAATGGGAGTGTTTTCTTGATTTCATTTTCAGATTTTTCATCATTAGTGTACAGGAATGCCAGAGATTTCTGTGCATTAATTTTGTATCCTGCTACTTTACCAAATTCATTGATTAGCTCTAATAGTTTTCTGGTAGCATCTTTAGGATTCTCTATGTACAGTATCATGTCATCTGCAAACAATGACAGCTTTACTTCTTCTTTTCCAATTTGGATTCCTTTTATTTCCTTTTCTTCTCTGATTGCTATGGCTAAAACTTCCATAACTAGGTTGAATAAGAGTGGTGAGAGTGGGCAGCCTTGTCTTGTTCCTGATCTTAGTGGAAATGGTTTCAGTTTTTCACCATTGAGGACGATGTTGGCTGTGGATTTGTCATATATGGCCTTTATTATGTTGAGGAAAGTTCCCTCTACGCCTACTTTCTGCAGGGTTTTTATCATAAATGGGTGTTGAATTTTGTCGAAAGCTTTCTCTGCATCTATTGAGATGATCATATGGTTTTTCTCCTTCAACTTGTTAATATGGTGTATCACATTGATTGATTTGCATATATTGAAGAGTCCTTGCATTCCTGGAATAAACCCCACTTGATCATGGTGTATGATCCTTTTAATGTGCTATTGGATTCTGTTTGCTAGTATTTTGTTGAGGATTTTTGCATCTATGTTCATCAGTGATATTGGCCTGTAGTTTTCTTTCTTTGTGACATCCTTGCCTGCTTTTGCTATCAAGGTGATGGTGGCCTCGTAGAATGAGTTTGGGAGTGTTCCTTCCTCTGATATTGTTTGGAAGAGTTTGAGAAGGATGGGTGTTAGCTCTTCTCTAAATGTTTGATAGAATTCGCCTGTGAAGCCATCTGGTCCTGGGCTTTTGTTTGTTGGAAGATTTTTAATCACAGTTTCAATTTCAGTGCTTGTGATTGGTCTATTCATATTTTCTATTTCTTCCTGAGTCAGTCTTGGCAGGTTGTGCATTTCTAAGAATTTGTCCATTTCTTCCAGGTTGTCCATTTTATTGGCATAGAGTTGCTTGTAGTAATCTCTCATGATCTTTTGTATTTCTGCAGTGTCAGTTGTTACTTCTCCTTTTTCATTTCTAATTCTATTGATTTGAGTCTTCTCCCTTCTTTTCTTGATGAGTCTGGCTAATGGTTTGTCAATTTTGTTTATCTTCTCAAAGAACCAGCTTTTAGTTTGGTTGATCTTTGCTATTGTTTCCTTCACTTCTTTTTCATTTATTTCTGATCTGATCTTTATGATTTCTTTCCTTCTGCTAACTTTGGGGTTTTTTTGTTCTTCTTTCTCTAATTGCTTTAGGTGCAGGGTCAGGTTGTTTACTCGAGATGTTTCCTGTTTCTTAAGGTGGGATTGTATTGCTATAAACTTACCCCTTAGAACTGCTTTTGCTGCGTCCCATAGGTTTTGGGTCGTCGTGTCTCCATTGTCATTTGTTTCTAGGTATTTTTTAATTTCCTCTTTGATTTCTTCAGTGATCACTTCGTTATTGAGTAGTGTATTGTTTATCCTCCACGTGTTTGTATTTTTTACAGATCTTTTCCTGTAATTGATGGCTAGTCTCATAGCATTGTGGTCGGAAAAGATACTTGATACAATTTCAATTTTCTTAAATTTACCAAGGCTTGATTTGTGACCCAAGATATGATCTATCCTGGAGAATGTTCCATGAGCACTTGAAAAAAAATGTGTATTCTGTTGTTTTTTTTGATGGAATGTCCTATAAATATCAACTAAGTCCATCTTGTTTAATGTATCATTTAAAGCTTGTGTTTCCTTATTTATTTTCATTTTGGATGACCTGTCCATTGGTGAAAGTGGGGTGTTAAAGTCCCCTACTATGATTGTGTTACTGTCGATTTCCCCTTTTATGGCTATTAGTATTTGCCTTATGTAGGTGCTCCTATGTTGGGTGCATAAATATTTACAATTGTTATATCTTCTTCTTGGATCGATCCCTTGATCATTATATAGTGTCCTTCTTTGTCTCTTCTAATAGTCTTTATTTTAAAGTCTATTTTGTCTTATATAAGAATTGCTACTCCAGCTTTCTTTTGATTTCCATTTGCATGGAATATCTTTTTCCATCCCCTTACTTTCAATCTGTATGTGTCTCTAGGTCTGAAGTGTGTCTCTTGTAGACAGCATATATATGGGTCTTGTTTTTGTATCCATTCAGCCACTCTGTGTCTTTTGGTGGGAGCATTTAGTCCATTTACATTTAAGGTAATTATTGATATGTATGTTCCTATTCCCATTTCCTTAATTGCTTTGGGTTCGTTATTGTAGGTATATTCCTTCTGTTGTGTTTCTTGCCTAGTGAAGTTCCTTTAGCATTTGTTGTAAAGCTGGTTTGGTGGTGCTGAACTCTCTCAGCTTTTGCTTGTCTGTAAAGGTTTTAATTTCTCCATCAAATCTGAATGAGATCCTTGCTGGGTAGAGTAGTCTTGGTTGCAGTTTTCTCTCCTTCATCACTTTAATTTTGTCCTGCCACTCCCTTCTGGCTTGTAGAGTTTCTGCTGAGAGATCAGCTGTTAACCTAATGGGGATTCCCTTGTGTGTTATTTGTTTTTTTTTCCCTTGCTGCTTTTAATATGATTTCTTTGTGTTTAATTTTTGACAGTTTGATTAATATGTGTCTTGGCGTATTTCTCCTTGGATTTATTCTGTATGGGACTCTCTGTGCCTCCTGGACTTGATTAACTATTTCCTTTCCCATATTAGGGAAGTTTTCAACTATAATCTCTTCAAATATTTTCTCAGTCCCTTTGTTTTTCTCTTCTTCTTCTGGAACCCCTATAATTCGTATGTTGGTGCGTTTAATGTTGTCCCAGAGGTCTCTGAGACTGTCCTCTGTTCTTTTCATTCTTTTTTCTTTATTTTGCTCTGCATCAGTCATTTCCACTATTTTATCTTCCACCTCACTTATCCGTTCTTCTGCCTCAGTTATTCTGTTATTGATCCCATCTAGAGTATTTTTCATTTCATTTATTGTGTTTTTAATCGATGCTTGATTCATCTTTAGTTCTTCTAGATCCTTGTTAACTGTTTCTTGCATTTTGTCTATTCTATTTCCAAGATTTTGGATCTTGGAAATAGAATCTTGGATCAGCTTTACTATCATTATTCTTAATTCTTTTTCAGGTAGACTGCCTATTACCTCTTCATTTGTTAGGTCTGGTAGGTTTTTATCTTGCTCCTTCACCTGCTGTGTGTTTTTCTGTCTTCTCATTTTGCTTATGTTACTGTGTTTGGGGTCTCCTTTTTGCAGTCTGCAGATTCGTAGTTCCCGTTGTTTTTGGTGTCTGTCCCCAGTGGATAAGGTTGTTTCAGTAGGTTGTGTAGGCGTCCTGGTGGGGGGGACTAATGCCTGTGTTCTGGTGGTTGAGGCTCGATCTTGTCTTTCTGGTGGACAGGTCCACGTCTGGTGGTGTGTTTTGGGGTGCCTGTGGCCTTATTATGTTTTTAGGTAGCCTCTCTGCTAATGGGTGGCGTTGTGTTCCTGCCTTGCTAGTTGCTTGGCATAGGGTGACCAGCACTGTAGCTTGCTGGTCGTTGACTGAAGCTGGGTGCTGGTGTTGAGATGGAGATCTCTGGGAGATTTTTGCTGCTTGATATTATGTGGAGCTGGGAGGTCTCTTGTGGACCCGTGTCCTGAAGTTGGCTCTCCCACTTCAGAGGCACAGCACTGACTCCTGGCTGCAGCACCAAGTGCCTTTCATCCACCCGGCTCAGATTAACAGGGAGAAAAAGTAGAAAGAAAGAATTAGTAGAAGAAAGAAGGAGAGAGGGAAAGAAAGGAAGAAGGGAATAAAGGAAGGAAGGAAGAAAGAAAGAAAGGAGGGAGGGAGGGAGGAAGGATGGAAAGAAAGAAAGAAAGGAGGGAGGGAGTGAGGAATGAAAGCAAAAGGAAGAGTGAATGGAAGAAGGGAGCGAGGGAGGGAGGAAGGAAAGAAAGAAAGACAGGAGGGAGGGAGGGAGGAAAGAAAAAGAAAGTGGAAAGAAGAAGGGAGGGAGGGAGGGAGGGAGGAAAGAAAAAGAAAGAAGGAAAGGAGGAGCGGAGGAAGGGAGGGAGGAAGGCAAGGTAGGAAAAAAAGAAAGAGCTGGTAAAGTAAAATAGAATAAAGTATGAAATATAGTAGCGTTATTAAAATTAAAAAGTAATTATTGAAAAAAAAAACGGACAGATAGAACCCTGGGACATATGGTGGAAGCAAAGCTATACAGAGAGAATCTTACACAGAAGATTACACATACACATTCACAAAAAGAGAGCAGGGGGAAAAATCAAAAATCTTGCTCTCCAAGTCCACCTCCTCAATTTGGGATAATTCGTTGTAAAAAGAGGGAAAGGGCGAGAAGTCTGAAATCTTGCTCTCTAAGTCCACCTCCTTAATTTGGGATAATTCGTTGTAAAAAGAGGAAAAGGGGGGAAAGTCTTAAATCTTGTCCTCAAAGTCCACTTCCTCAATTTGGGATGATTCGCTGTCCATTTATGCACTCCACAGACGCAGGGCACATCAAATGGACCGTGGAGCTTTAATCCGCTGCCTCCGAGGCTGCACAGAGATTTCCCTGTCTCTGCTCTCACAGCTCCCGGGTCTCAGCCTTGGACCTGGCCCCGCCTCTGCGCATAGGTCGCCGGAGGGCGTCCGTTCTTCGCTCAGACAGGACGGGTTTAAAGGAGCCGCTGATTTGGGGGCTCTGGCTCACTCAGGCAGAGGGGAGGGAGGGGCGCGCAGTGTGGGGCGGGCCTGCGGCGGCAGAGGCCGGCGTGACGTTGCAGCAGCCCGAGGCGCTCCGTGCGCTTTCCCGGGAAAGCCGTCCCCGGGTCCCGGGACCCCGGCATTGGCGGGGTGCACAGGCCCCCCGGAAGGCGGGGCGGACAGTGACCCGCGCTCGCACACAGGCCCCGCGGCGGCGGCGGCAGCAGCAGCCCCAGCGTCCCCCGCCCGTCTCCGAGGTCCGCTCCTTTAGCCGCGGCTCGCGCCTGTCTCCGGCGCTTCCCCAAGCAGCCCTCTTAATGCCCTCTCCTCGCGCACCAGGAAACAAAAGGGAAAAAAGTCTCTTGCCTCTTCGGCAGCTCCAGACCCTTTCCCCGGACTCCCTCCGGGCTAGCCGTGGTGCACTAACCCCTTCAAGCTCTCTTCCTGCCGCCAGCCCCAGTCCTCTCCCTGCGCTCCGACTGAAAGCCGATACCCAAGCCTCAGCTCCCAGCCCCGCCCGCCCAGGCGGCCAAGCAGACAAGCCTCTTGGTCTGGTGTGTGCCTGAGGGCACCGATCTTCTGTGCCGGAATCTCTCCGCTTTGCCCTCCACACCCCTGTTGCTGTGCTCTCCTCCGCTACTCCGAAGCTTTCCCCCTCCGCCACCTGCAGTCTCCGCCCGCGAAGGGGCTTGTAGTGTGTGGAAACCTTTCCTCCTTCACGGCTCCCTCCCACTGGTGCAGGTCCCGTCCCTATCCTATTGTCTCTGTTTATTCTTTTTTTCCTTTTGCCCTACCCAGGTATGTGGGGAGTTTCTTGCCTTTTGGGGAGTCTGAGGTCTTCTGTCAGCGTTCAGTAGGTGTTCTGTAGGAGTTGTTCTACGTGTAGATGAATTTCTGATGTATGTGTGGGGAGGAAGGTGATCTCCGCGTCTTACTCTTCCGCCATCTTCCTCCGGGGTCCTATACTACATTTTCTTTATCCATTCTTTCATTGATGACTCTCGGGCTGTTTTCATATCTTCGCTATTGTAAACAATGCTGCAATGAACATGGGGGTGCATTTTACTCTTTGAGACAGTGATTTCATTTCTTTCAGATATATACCCAGAAGTTGAATTGCTGGGTCATATGGTAGTTCTATTTTTAATTTTTCGAGGTACAGTCATTATGGAAAACAGTATGGTGGTCCCAAAATATAGTATTGTTAGCTATAGGTACAATGCTCTTCAGCAGATCTAGAACTTATTCATCTTGCATAACTGAAACTTTATACTCATTGAACAGCAACTCCTCATTTCCCTCTTGTATCTAGTTGATTTTATCCTGTTTCACTTTTATATCAATGACTTTATTTAAAATTTTCATATCTACTTGAATATTATTTTTTCATTTTTGACTTAATTGGTTTGATGATTTCTTTTATATTATTTATCTCTGTAAACATACTAAGATAGTTATTTTTAATTTACTGTCTGAAAATTCCTCTTTTGAATTTTAGATTTTGCTAGCTAATCTTTTTTTTTTTTTTTTTTTTTTTTTTTTTGCTGTACGCGGGCCTCTCACTGTTGTGGCCTCTCCCGCTGCGGAGCACAGGCTCCGGACACACAGGCTCCGCGGCCATGGCTCGCGGGCCCAGCCGCTGCACGGCATGTGGGATCTTCCGGGATAGGGGCACGAACCCGTGTCCCCTGCATCGGCAGGCGGACTCTCAACCACTGCGCCACCAGGGAAGCCCTTGCTAGCTAATCTTAACGTTAGATTTTATCATGTAGTTTGGAGTTTTTATTTCTAAGTTCATTTTACATAGAATCTCTCTCTTTCTCTCTCTGCCTTCCATCATTCTTTCCATATCCCTTCCCTTCCATTCTCTTCCCTTCCGTTCCCTTCACTTCCCTTCGTTTCCATCAACTATGTCCCCTTTCGATTTTATCTCTCCCTGATTACTTGTTTTGTAGCTACTGCAGTAGGCTCATATCATATTCCAAAAATGTATCTCAGATAGTGTTTCTGAGTGACTGCCAGATACTGGGAATATGGCAGATTCAAAAGCATGTTAACTCAGGTTCTGGTAGCAAGACTTGCCTCCCACCTTCCTGCTCTTCTCAGCTGTACTTCACAGTGGGTTTGGATTCACCTCACCCAAGTCCCTGGCTTCAGTCTGTAAACATGGCTCTGGAGCTCAGTTTCAGAACTGAGGAACTCAGAGGAGTTCTGTTGGCACCTCCATATGACCACCTGTCATGATCTTGATTCCCACATACATATAGTCTCAACCAGTCTCACTGTTTTTTGAGGGCATGCTGTTTCTGGTACATGAAGAAGTTTTCTCTAAGCTATGCTGTCTTTTAATTTTTGTCTTTTAGTCTATATGTCTAGATTAGGAAGAATTTTTTGAATTGAGACAAGAACTCACTTGTACCATTCTGATCCATAAGTCCTTATTTGGTCTTCACAAGACATATTTCAGTTAGTTATTATAAATTGTATAATGGGATAATTGAAGTCCAGAAATCTTAAATCACTAGATATTAATTAGTGGATCTGG
The DNA here is from genome assembly GCF_964165515.1 of Mesoplodon bidens. Classification (NCBI taxonomy): domain Eukaryota; kingdom Metazoa; phylum Chordata; class Mammalia; order Artiodactyla; family Ziphiidae; genus Mesoplodon; species Mesoplodon bidens. The sequence goes on from NC_138178.1 coordinate 122,588,865, forward strand.
AATTTGAAATGAGATAATTTCAGATTCCAAAACCTATTTTCTTTCTAATCTACCAAACTTACCCTCTCAGAAACTAAACAAATGCATTCTTATTCCTTCTTTGCAAGTAAAGCCATAGGGTAGGTATTTGATGTCAAACTGAAATTTTTACTCAAATGTTTCTTTTAAGTTTCCAATGATCACATACCCGTCTTTTAATTCCTGGGGATAACCAGGAAAATCCCTGCTGAAAATAAGACTTCAGACATGTCATATGAAACCACAAATGCTGTCACACAACAGTGGTATCCATAGGGAGCACTACAGCAAAAATAATTTTTTTGTGTGTGAGAAATAAATTCCATAGTTTATTCATTAAAAGATTATGTATACTTAAAACATTAACTTTCCTTGAAAATCTATTATTAAGTCATATTTATGTATGGGTATGTTTCTACATATATCTTCAATTAGATAGGAAATTAAGGAGTTAAAGGAGGACAAAAAAGTAAAATATCAAAACAACTTTCAGCTTCTTCTTAACCCAGTAGTACTGGAGTTCTAAAAATAGCATGATACTCTGAACAAACCAGTAATATAAATTGTAGATAAAAATGTAAAGCATTGTAATCAAACAGATATTAGAATTTAAATCCCTTTAAGATTTTATCCTTAAAATAAAATGTGGAAAATCTGAGAATTCATATTAGAAGAAATAGACTTCATTCACTCTGGAAAGCATTTCTTTCTTATTTTTTTTATATTGCTGAAAATAGTTTAATTAAGCCAGAACAGGTTTCTTTTTCTTTTTTTTAACATCTTTATTAGAGTATAATTGCTTTACAATGGTGTGTTAGTTTCTGCTGTATAACAAAGTGAATCAGCTATACATAAACTTATATCCCTATATCTCCTCCCTCTTGCATCTCCATCCCACCCTCTCCCTATCCCACTCTTCTAGGTGGACACAAAGCACTGAGCTGATCTCCCTGTGCTATGTGACTGCTTCCCACTAGCTACGTATTTTACATTTGGTTAGTGTATATATGTCCATGTCACACTCTCACTTCATCCCAGCTTACCCTTTTCCTGCTCCGTGTCCTCAAGTCCATTCTCTATGTCTGCGTCTTTATTCCTGTCCTGCCCCTAGGTTCTTCAGAATCTTTTTTTTTCTTTTTAGAGTCCATATATATGTGTTAGCATATGGCATTTGTTTTTCTCTTTCTGTCTTACTTCACTCTGTATGACAGTCTCTGTGTCCATCTACCTCACTACAAATAACTCAATTTCATTTCTTTTTTTTTTTTTTTTTTTTTTTTTTTTTTTTGCGGTACACAGGCCTCTCACCATTGTGGCCTCTCCTGTTGTGGAGCACAGGCTCCGGACGCACAGGCTCAGCGGCCATGGCTCACAGGCCCAGCCGCTCTGCGGCATGTGGGATCTTCCCGGACCAGGGCACGAACCCATGTCCCCTGCATGAGCAGGCAGACTCTCAACCACTGCACCACCAGGGAAGCCCTCATTTCTTTTTTATGGCTGAGTAATATTCCATTGTATATATATGACACATCTTCTTTATCCATTCATCTGTCTATGGACAGTTAGGTTGCTTCCATGCCCTGGCTATTGTAAAAAGAGCTGCAATGAACATTCTGGTACATGACTCTTTTTGAATTATGGTTTTCTCAGGGTATATGCCCAGTAGTGGGATTGCTGGGTCATATGGTAGTTCTATTTTTAGTTTTTAAGGAACCTCCATACTGTTCTCCATAGTGGCTGTATCAATTTACATTCCCACCAGCAGTGTAAGAGGGTTCCCTTTTCTCCACACCCTCTCCAGCATTTATTGTTTGTAGATTTTTTGATGATGGCCATTCTGACCAGTATGAGGTGTTACCTCATTGTAGTTTTGGTTTGCATTTCTCTAATAATTAGTGATGTTGAGCACCCTTTCATGTGTTTGTTGGCAATCTGTCAACAGTCTGTCAGTATCTTCTTTGGAGAAGTGTCTATTTAGGTCTTCTGCCCATTTTTGGATTGGGTTGTCCGTTTTTTTGATATTGAGCTGCATGTGCATTTTGGAGATTAATCCTTTGTCAGTTCCTTCATTTGCAAATATTTTCTCCCATTCTGAGTGTTGTCATTTCGTCTTGTTTATTGTTTCCTTTGCTTTGCAAACGCTTTTAAGTTTCATTAGGTCCCATTTTTTTTATTTTTGTTTTTATTTCTATTTCTCTTGGAGGTGGGTAAAAAAGGATCTTGCTGTGATTTATGTCATAGAGTGTTCTGCCTATGTTTTCCTCTAAGAGTTTTATAGTGTCTAGCCTGACGTGTAGGTCTTTAATCCATGTTGAGTTTATTTTTGTGTATGGTGTTAGGGAGTGTTCTAGTTTCTTTCTTTTATATGTAGCTACTACAGCAAAATTTGATCCACATTTTAACACCAAAGTCACATAGCATGTCAAATGCTAGGAAGCATGGGGATGTTGTTCTTTTATTTTGATAAGCATAATCAGATGCTATAATAATAGCAAACATATATAAAATCTTTTAAAATAAAATCATACTCAATTTATTTTCCCTTTTAACAGTCCAATCGTTTCATTTTTAATTAACTTGGCTACAACTTGTTTGCTTAATATTATTCAATAATGTTCTCTTAAAATGGATTGCTTTATGTCTCTACATATATATATTATATACATGTACCTAACACCAGAAAGCCCTTGATATGACTTATTATTGCATAAACATTTCTTCTCTAGGGAAAAAAATTCTACAACAAACAGATTAATTTATTCCCACATAAGGGAAGAGAAATTAGTCAATTTATCAGTAAACTTAATTTTCCCTTACCACTCTTTTTATAAAAAGGCATCATGTACTTAAAGATTAATATATCTTTAAAATGAATATGGCTTCCTTCAATAAAAGCTGTAAACAAATCATATTTGAAAAAATGTATTGTTAATATTATAAGTAATTTATTATTATTATATATAATTTTTCAGAGCATCTTCTTGCAAGATTTTATACTTTTTTTTTCTGTTTTGAAAATGCTGCTGCCTTGGGGACATTACTGATTTTCCCAAATGTCTCAAGCATTCGTCATTTGCTTCTAGGAAAAGATACTATAAAAATGAGCAGGAAAATTTTTTTGTGAAGCTGCATTATTTTCTAGTCATTTTATTCCCAGGACACTGAACAGTGATTTTTCACATCACATATATATTTTATATGGAATACACATTTTGTCCTCTATGTCTCTCCCTTCATTTGTTAATAAAGGTTATATACTATATTACCTTTGCACTCTATATTTGTTTATACTCAACAAATATTAGGATAATAGTTGTTAATATGATGATGGTATAAATATTAATGCCCTGAAAACCCTTAAAAGGAAATTTTTTCCTGTGACTTAGTTTTAACTCTAATTATTTAATTCATGTTTTATACATACACATCTATTTTAAAGTAATATTCTTATTGATTGAAGAAATTGTAAGAGTGATATTTGGTAATATATATATATGCATATACCATATATATACACATATATACATATATATGTATATATATACATATATATATAAAAAACAACATAACTTTTTAAATGTCCTCTAACGCTGTGAACTTAGGGAAATTTGTCTAAATATTTCAGTCAGACAATAAATATAAGACTAGTTAAGGAGACAGGTTTTTATTTAGTGGGACCACAATTCAAGTTGAGTGCTGTCAATTACTTTTAGATCTTTGGCAACTTGATCTTTCTAAACTGCAATTTCCTCATCTGAATGAAGAACAATAATATAACATTTAAGGGTTGGGTTTTTTTTTAAGTGTCAAACAGTCTAACAGTTTAGTACTAAAGATACTGTTAATTGTCTGTCTCGTTTGCTGCCATAAGGTTATAACGTAAGAAACTAAGAGCCTGGGTTCTGCAGTCAGGTTGTCTGGTTTCAAATTTCAAATCTTACACTGTGTAACCCTGAACAAGTTACAGTGATTAATGAATGTCGGCCTCAGTTTTGTTATATGGAGCAGATGACCCATCATCAACATGGGGCAGATGATAACTTTGAGCCCCTACTCATAGTTTTTTTGTGAGAATAAGATGAAGCAGTGGTTTAAAATACTTAGAAATAGCACCTGTTATTACCATAGCACATAACAGCTCCTGTCATACATACAGTAGATGCTGATTAAATGCTGTTTGCATAAATGAATAAAAGCTAATACTAATTTTTATATTTATTAATTTAATTTTACATTTTAAATTTATATTATGTTTACTAGTTAAATTTATTTAGGCATAAAAATTAAGTTCTTCCCATTTCAACACTGAAAAATTAAAATAAAATATAGGTCTCAGAAGATTCCCTAAATCTATAATCCCAGATAGAACAGAGGTCTCACATCAGCTTGCTCTCTAGGCCCACCCTCATTCTATCCTCTGTTCATATTCATCTTAGTAACTGCATCACCTGACTATTTTCATATTGGCACGAGCTAACTCTGTTTCAGCTCTGGTGTGCAACTGTATGTTTTACTCAGAGATAATTTGGTCATGATATATCTCTATTTGCTATTATTTCAACTGCCTAGATGTTTACAAAGAAACAAACTCCTAATGGCTTAAAATTAAGTGTATATCTCCCAAAGTACATTAATTCATTGGCTCAGTCATGTCATCATGGGACCATGTTCTTTCCATTTCTCTGCTCTGCCATCTTCAGTGTATCACCTTTGATCCTCATAGTAACTCCCCTCTTGACAGGGTTACTGTAGCAGATCCAGGAACAAAATGAAAGTAGAGAGATTATTTCTGAATTATAATTTTTTTTCTGCAAAATACTTTGTTCAAAATTCCCTCATGTTATTTCCTATCCCAAGCATTGCTTCTTTCATGCATTCTTGACTGGGACTAAGTCATTTATCACCCCCAAAACCAATCACTTCCAGAAGGAATGATTGGCTTGCAGTTTTCAGGATCTAACAATGAGTCTGAGGGAAAAGAATGGACACCTTTGACATTCAGGGCTCTGCTCACATGAAAGATGGGAAGGAAGGGCTATTGCATAAACTATCAACAGTATTAAACTTGAGATGCCAAGTGGCTTTCCTGGACTTCTATTATTATTATCATTTAATAATGAAAAACAGGTCTTTTCACTCAGCCTCAAGCAGTGGTCCCTTAGTTGTCTTCAGAGAAACTGTAGGCCTCAGAGAACACAATTTCATAAATTTAATAGCCACTGAGGGGGGAGAGATAAATTGGGAGTTCGGGATGAATATATATATATATATATATATATATATATATCACATATATATACACATACACACTACTATATATAAAATAGGTAAACAACAAGGACCTACTGTATAGCACAGGGAACTATACTCAATATATTGTAATAACCTATAACAGAAAAAAAATCTGAAAAAGATACATATATAACTGAATCAGTTTGCTATACATTTGAAACTAAAAGAACATTGTAAATTGACTATACTTCAATGTAAAAAAGCCACTGGAATAAATACTCACAGAATTCCATTTCAGCTTTGAATCTTAGGAAAATGGAAAGAAAAAGAGAGAGAGAAAGAATTAAAGTTGAAGAGCTGCATTAGTTTCCTGTGGCTTCTGTGACTTAAAACCACAGAAATATATCCTCTCACACTTCTGGAGGCCAGAAGCCCAAAATCAGTTTCATTGAGCTAAGTTAAGTCAGCCGGCCATGCCCCCTTTGGAAACCCTGGGAGAGAATCAGTTCCTTACTTTGTCCACCTACCTCCTCTTCTTCTATGTGCATCAATCTTCCTCTGTCTCTTTCCTGTAGGGATTCGTTTGACTACACTTAGAACCCACCTAGATAAATCTCTGTCAAGACCCATTATTAAATCACATCTGCAAAGACCCATTTTCCTTTTAAAGTAACATTTACAAGCTCCAGGGATTAGGACCTAATATCTTTAAGTGACCTTTATTCAGTCTACTACTAGGATATATTGAATAGGACACATTAAGCAGTCAAAAAATATATAAAGATTTTTCTTGAACACAAGAAATAAAAAAATAATAATAATGTTATAAACAATTGTGAGGCTTCCCTATTCATTGATATCTTAGAGAAATATATTTTTGTGAGGCTTCCCTATTCATTGATATCTTAGAGAAATATATTTTTGTGAGGCTTCCCTATTCATTGATATCTTAGAGAAATATATTTAAAAGAATCTTCATTAACAAGGCTGCCAAACAACTGATGCTTCTTCTTTAAATTAATTTTCAGTTCCATGCTATTGAATTTTAATGGAGAGGTTTGGATGGAAAAGAATATCAATAAATAAATTCTTCCTGTGTTACAAAACAAAACTGTATAATGTATTTTATTAGTCTACACTTACCTTACATGTTGAACAAGTATATGTAAATATATAGATATGTATAAAGTAACTAAAAATTTTGCATCAAGACACAACTTTATTTTGGTCTCCAGCAGTTCCTTCAAATACATTTACTGCTGTAAACTCCCCTGCCCTTTAATGTAGCCTAGAACAGGACAATAATCCCCCTGATAATTCATAGGTGTTAAAAAGCCCTTTTAATAATAAACAGAAATACATCTCAAGCCAGTAATTAGAACATTCTATCACACGTATGCTTACATATTGATGTTATAAATAGATTTAGAATTATCTCTTCTTTTCCTTCACTGTGCTCTTTTATGTGGTACATCTGAAGTGGAAAACGGATCCCAACAAGTTTTTCTTTTCCTCCTCTTTCCCTACACAACTCTCCTGCACTCACTAGAACTGTTTTACTCTCAGCCAGGCTATGAGTAGATGGAGAGTAAAAAGTCAGAGGTAGGACAGTAATCCTTAGGTTAGGTACCCAGAGCACTTTGGGTCTGATGCAGGCTTAAAGCTGGTATCCCTAAACTGCCTGGACAAGATTGTGCTAATTCATTCATGAGCATGTTGTAGCTTTTCAGCAGTTCATTCCTGGACTACCTCTGCAGCAGTTTCCTTATAGGAATGCCTGTATTTTTATTCTAAGATGTAATTTCATTCCCCTTTGTGACCTACTGGGTGGTTTGGTGGAAAAAAACCTCTTTGTGTTGGAACCAGCCTCTTTTTGCTAAGATTCACTTAGCCTTATTGAAAATGGTCCATGATACCCCACCATGGACAAAAGACACAATGGAAACATTCAACAATCCAACAAATTCTGGAAGTTATCTGGGCTCTGTTGCTAAATCAGTGATCCCTGTAACATTTCATCTCCACCCTAGAATTCCTGAGGGAATAGGTGAGGGGTTGGAATTCGGATATCCATCCATAATTCCACTATAGTATTTTAAAATGTGGCTCAGCCATGAGTTCTTGATCTAGACTGCAATGGACATATTTACATGTTCTAATTTTTCCAAACCCTGATAAGTAGGGTAATAGCCTGATAGGGCGATTTTACAAAATCTTCCCTTCTCAAATTTTGATCTCTCTTTTATATTCCTGGGGGAGGTGCTGGAACTCAGAAGTGGTGGATCATTTTCTCTGAAAAGCTCCATATGCGTATTGGTCTCACAATCATTTTGGTATCTAATTCTGTCTCACTGACATTTCAAAAGAAACTGAGGAAGAATGAGTCCTTTTTAATGTCCTGTTATAAAGGTTTAAAATGCAGGAAACTGGCATATTTTTGTATGTAATGGAAATGGTTGGGAGTGCTATATTTTTAATAGACAGCAAAAATGCAAATAGAAAAAAAAGATTTCTTAGGGTTTTATATTTTACTTTTATATAAAAAAGAGTATCATATTCAGATTAAACTGAGTCAAGCACCATCACATCAGAGTTACTCCACAGAGAGGAAATTAAAGCCTGAGTATTCCAAGTAAAAGGCACATTATAGCTTTTCAAGCACCTAATTTCTCTCAGTGGTGTGGGAGATATAATGACAGGTAGCACTTCTGCAACTTAAGTGGCTCTTATACATAATCTACTTTTAAATGGTGTAAACTGCTTTGCAGTTTTTAATTTTTCAATCTTCAAGGAAGTATAAGAGTAGAGCAATCATGTACATAAGATCATCATCATACTTTTTTTAGTCTTTCAAAGCAACAGTTTATGACTCTAATAGTACAGGGTTACATTTCATTATTTTTGCATTCTTAGATTTTTTTTTCTCTGGTTAGGTAAAAATATGTTAAATTATTTAAGTTTTTTTCTTATACTAGTATATACCATTGGACCGTATAACTTAAGTAGGGTATGATCTGTTTGCCTTTAAAAAGAAAATGATATGTGTAAGAGAAAATAATATTGAATAATAAAAATCAATGAGTATTTTTTAATATATGTGTTATTGCCTATATGGAAGAACCTCCAATATTTTAAATGTAAAAAATTATAATTTCTATATGGCATCATCAACTAATTGAGAAAAATGAGACTGAAGATCTCTAATACAAAAGAGGCAATCCTAATGAGTGAGTGACCATGGCAACACATGTTCTTAATAAGTCTTTCTCATACTATAGATTATACCCTGGATAAATTTAGAGATCTTGACTTTGATGATAATTGAATTTTGTGACAATTGTTTTTACCTAATTTGTGTTTTTTGAATGGAGAAATGATGACTAGTTTCTTTCCTTTAGATTTTCAAATATTTTTTTTCTTCTATGTATTTTTAAGTGGCCCAGAAATAAATTGCTTTAACACAAAGAAAATAAAAGTATTTTAAAATTAGGCAACAAAGTAGACAACAAATCCGTTTCCTATAAATAAGGGAGAATAGGCTGATCTTAGAAGAATTTTAGTGAAAAACAGTTCTTGCCTTCATTTGTTCAACAAATAATAAGTAGCTATTCTATGTCAAGCACTATGCTTGGCACTGAGACAGAAAACATATGTTTCCTAAATTCACTCAGCTTAAAAACCAAAGAGGCATGTTGACCATGACAATTTTCCCACACATAAATAAATATACAATGACAAATTGTGATAAATTCTGTGAAAAAAAAACTGAGTAAAAAATGAAAGACCTGACTTATGTTGGAGTGTCAGGAGAGTCATTCTCCAAAAAAACCTAAAGGATAGTAGAGCATGGCCAGGTGAAGATTTGATAGCCAGTCTTTCCAGTAGTAGGATAAACATGTGCATGTCCTGGAAATAGGAAAAGGTTTGGCGTATTCTGTGAATATGTGTAGGGAAACAGCATATACAGAGATTTTCAAGGGAATCAAGGGGTAAATCTTGAACATCTTATTTTTGTGATGAATACATGCATCTGGAACTTGGAAAAGAATGAAGGTGAGTGATAAAAATCTGGGAATCAATAACATGAAAAGACTTTACAATTTATGAGTGAATGGAATCACCCAGGAGCTATCAGGGTGAGAGAAGAATGGGTCCCTGAGGAACTCCACCATGTAGAGAGTGCAGAAAGGATGAATGTCAAGAGCTATGCAGGTTTTTTTAGGTTCCTCATGTAAGTGATATCATACAGTTTTTGTTGTTGAATTCGTAGAAACAGAGAATGGTGGTTACTAGGAGTTGAGGGATGGGGGAATTGGGGAGATTTTAGTCAAAGTGTACAAACTTGCAGTTAAAAGGTGAATACATTCTGAAAATCAAATGCATAGCATTGTAATTATAGTCAGAAATACTGTGTTATATACAGTGGCCCTTTGAACAATGAAGGTTTGAACTGCAGGGTCCACTTATACACAAATTTTTTTCACAAAATCTGTAACACAGTACTGCATGATTTGTAGTTTGTTGAATCCAAGAATATGGAACTGTGGATACAGAGAGTCACTGTAAAATTATAGACATATTTTCAACTGCAGAAGATTGGTGCCCTTAACCCCAGCATTGTTTAAAAGTCAACTGTACTCGGGCCTCCCTGGTGGCGCAGTGGTTGAGAGTCCGCCTGCCGATGCAGGGGACGCGGGTTCGTGCCCCGGTCTGGGAGGATCCCACATGCCGCGGAGCGGCTGGGCCCGTGAGCCATGGCCGCTGGGCCTGCGCGTCCAGAGCCTGTGCTCCGCAACGGGAGAGGCCACGGCAGTGAGAGGCCCACATACCGCAAAAAGAAAAAAAAAAAAAAAAAAAAAAAAAAAGTCAACTGTACTTTAAAGTTGCTAATAGACTGCACTGTAAATGTTTTTAACACAAAATGATAATTATGTGACTTGATGGAAGTGTTAGCTATCACTACGTTAGGTAATCATATGGCAATATATAAATGTATCAAATCAACAAATTGCACACCTTAAACTTACACAATGTTATACGTCAATTTAAAAAAAAAACAACTATATAGTGTCCGAGACTTTGCCCCACTTACAAGCTAAATATTTAGCCTGAAAGAATTTCATTAATACCAATAGAAAACATGAGACTCACTCTATAAAGTCTATAAAAATGCACTTTATTACCCATGTCTCAGCAAGTACCATGAGTGTCAGCATATTTAAAGCAGTTCTCCTTACCCCTAAGTCCCACAGGTCAGTGAGAATGGGCCCATATTGATGCCCACATATGCATTGGGCTGGGGTTACAGGTCAGAGACCCTGAGATTAGGAACCCGAATCTTTTATAAAGGATAAAGTCTTCCTGCCTTTTGCTTCTGAGGGAGACAATACCTTTATTATACTGGACAATAAGCATACCTCCAGATTAAAACAACATCCTGATCCTCCAAGTTTGTTTGCTATACACATATCCTTGTAAAGGTAGAGTGAAACAAAAAGAAGTTAGTGCATCATGCAAGATGTGCAGAAATGCAAAAGACCCATGAAGAATTGTCTCTCAACAATGAGGAGACTGCAAAGGACACTTGGAAAAAGCAAGAAAAAAAAAATGTAGAAGCCAAGAGAGAGTGTTAACAGGAGGAAAAAGCAGTCTGGGGTGGCAAATGCTGTTGAGAAAAAAACTCAGATAATAACTGAAGCATCCATTGTATTTAGCAACATGAAAGTCATTATAAGTGATTCAGTTAATATTTTTGATAGCATACAACAGAAAATTACGAGCAAAAATGGAAAGTTATCATACTTCCTTTTGTTGGGAGATTCCTGGTGATGCAGGCTATCTAAATGTAATAATTAATAGCATCCCCATTAACTCTCAAAAGTGTCATGATTTGGACTATAAACTATCTTTACTTAAAAGAAGAGTTCATCAGAGTAAAACAAGAGCAGAGTATCTAAGGTCAAGGATGATAGAAACATGAGCTGCCCCAAGGCCTTTCAATAGGAGAATCTTATGGACATTTTCTGGGGGAGGACTGATCAATAATAGTTTTTAGTTTTTATATCTCACTATTTAAGTGTTTAAATCCTATTTAAAGATTTATAAGTAGTTCAGTTTGGTTTAGCTGACTCTGCATTTGTTTTAATCAGCCCTAGCCAGGAGATATCAGAAGGAGGAAAGAAATTTTTACTGGAGGAAGCTTAATGAGCCTGCATCTATCTCACTTGATGTTTCCTACACTGATCATAAAAAAAGTCCAATTTAGGTGGCACTGTAGAAGTAAAAGCCAGTTTAGGTTGGATGGAAATGTGACTGGGGGAAAAAAAAAGAAGAAGAAGACTAGAAAATAAATAGGAGACTGCATATCCAGACAATTCCTACAAAATATTTGGCTCTGATAAGTGAGTATATTGGCCATAAGATCAAGGTGACAATTGGTGATTTCAAGGACTGATGTAGATGCATAGAGGTTGAAGACAGGAAAGTCTATAACAACTCATGTAACTTCTCTGAGACATCATTAGTGGTGAGGATCCGTGGCACACACAGAGTGATTGGTTCTTGGCAGGAAGAAAGCATTTCATCCATTGTAACCCAACGTAGAAGAAGAACACCGCTACAGATACAGATGGGTTTAGAGATTTGATGTCAGGAAGATAAGAAAGCTCTTAGCTGATGACATTTACTTTTTAGGTGAACTATAAAATAAGATTGTATGCTGGGAATCAGGTAGGTGAGGGAGAGCTTTAGGATTAAAAGTAGAAAACACATGAAGTTGTTTCAGAAGCTAGAAAAATGAGGACAAAATAAAACTCTGGGCAATTCCGAGACCTCAATTCATATCAGTGTTCATAAATGTATAGTGTTATCAACTTGCCAGCTATAGGATTCATAGTGACAGTGGCCATATTTGCATCAATTCCAAACCAAATAATGGCATATGCAGTCTATTGATAGTATGTAAGATTTTAAATCCCAGAATATATGATTGTTAAATCTATATTTTCTGCTTTCCTTTCTTAAAAGATATTAGTAAAAATTACTGGGTGGTTCTTTCCTTTTATATTTGAACATATGGTAATTTTAAATCTGGAGAGTAAAAATATTTTAGAAGAAATAACACGATTATAAAAGCACTTTTGTTCTCTCCATAAGTCTCATGTATTATTCATAAATGGCAAGAATTAGGGAGCATTTTACTCTGCAAAACCAAAAGTTTCCAAGGGAGAACCCAGGAGAGAAGGAAATACATTGCTTACAGCGATTGTGTGGGCCTGGTTCAGAGCATTTATTTAGCAAATATTGGCTACATGAGGGGAAAAAGAGAGAGAGAAAGAGAAAAAAAATGTGTAAATGAGTGGGATAGAGACCAGAAGAACAGACTAGAAGTTTATTTAATTTTCAAATTCTTATTCAGAGTATAGAATATTTGTTTGGCTAGACTGTCCATTGGACACTGTATCTCAGAAACCTAAACATGATGTTAGGTGCAGGATACAAATTTATTTCTCAATATCTTCATGCAATAATTATCCCCTTCTCTTCAGGCAGTAGTTCTTCATGGGTTGAGGGAAAAGGAGAATCAAGTCTGTTAAATTACTATTGTAGGTCTCTTCATTTTTCTTCTCATGGGGCATGAGATTTAAGTTGTAGGAATTAATCATATTTTGTTTGAATTTGGTTATATCATCTGTAATGCATATTTCTTGTTACCCTTTAAACTCTTCCCTCTTTGTATTATGAAACTGTCCACTTCCCCAGGAATCTATAAGTTCTTCTTTAAGAAATAATCACATCATGTGAGAGTTCCCACTCAGGTCTGTGGCTGGTTGTATAAGAGTGAATTTAAAACTTATTCATATCTCTTTATCAGTATTTATTAATAATTGTTGATTTCTGTCCCCTAAAACTTATCCAGTATACATGAGAAATGTAAACTCATCTTTAGCATAATCTGAGTCTCTATATCAAAGCTGTGATATTACTTTGCTACAAAGAGATTATGTGCTCTTCTCTGACTCTCATTTGACCACATGACATATCTTAAGTCAAAATGAAGAGGGTAACAGATACTGGGAATAGTTACTCTGTGGCTGTGAAGTTTTCTACTTCTGCTTTTAGTGGCATATAGTTACATTTTATACTTTATCTCTTCATAGATTTATAGTTAACGCAATTATTGAAACATTTTGTATTTCAATATAGCATTTAATATTGCTATAATTCCTACTTGTGCTTTTCTTTACTTACCCTCCTTTGGACTGAGGTGAGGGGGGTTGTCTGTTTATCTGTTTGTTTTAATTTTAACATTTCATTTCTATCAGCTTGTTATGAATATTATTTATTGTTATTTTAATTTTTACACTAGAGATTATATTATGCAACCCAAAATTAGTCTATATAAATTATTATTTTGTATCCTCCTAAACAACACAAAGACATTAGACATTTAACTTTAATTCTTTCCCAATTTATGTGCCACTTTTGTGTATATTTTACATATATATGTATATGTGCACACACACACACACACACACATACACATACACATGCATGCACAGCCAAGCCATGATTGGTATTTTTGCTAAGTCATTTGTATGTATGTTTGCTTGTATATTTATCTTTCAAATTTTTCTTTATACTTATTTTGTCATTTTTCTTAGACTTGGTGGAACTGTTTGTATCAAATTCTCTGATTTATTTTACTGAAATTAGATTTATTTTTACATTCAAGTTATATTTACTGTGTATAAAATTATAGGCTGTCACATTATATTTGAGGAATTGATTCTATTGTCTTCTATGTTCTATTGTCCAGTTGAATAACATGATCTCATTATTGTTACTTCTTTAAAAGTGATCTGCCTTTTTTCTGTTTTAAGATTATTTTATTGCCTTTGATTTCATATATTTTTTACTAAAATGTGGTTTTAAGTTGCTTCTTCCTCATTTTCTCTTGCCTATTCTTCTTTTATCCAAGTACAATTAAGGTAGACTTTTTCACTATATCTTTACTATTTTTACCTCTCTTTTGTATTTCCTACTCATGCTTCATTTGCATATTTTCCTTAGACCTCTTTTTTATTCGTTGATATTATTTTATTAATCTTTATTAATCATATTTTATTATGATGTATATGTGAAAATATAAGAGAATCCACATAGCAATAGAATTTATAGGTGAAAAAGAGAAGATACTACATGCAAGGTCAATCTATAAAACTAATTTTTATTTCTATTGACTAGTAGCAAACTAATATAACATTAAAATTTTATAGTGTCTGTTAGAATAGCATCAAAAATAAAAAATATATATACCTATAAAAAGACATGCAAAATCTCTGTGCTGCAAACTAGAAAAAAATTGCTGGAAGTCAGTAGAGAAAACCTACATTTAATGAAGAGATACACCTTCTGGTATTATAATCTCTGTTCCTGATCCAAGTGCTTGGTTACATGTATGTGAAAATTTGCATCCCTACACATTTATGATATTCATGCTCTTCTTAATCCATGTTACACTTCATTGAAAAGTTCATTAGGAAAAGTAAACAGGACATTTACCATAGAGGACATATGAACAGACAATTCTTAGAGAAACAAAAAGGATTAAAACTGCTATGGATAGAGATAGATTTATAACTACAGATATAGATATATATTCATTCCACGCACTAAAATGACATGAAGAGCTTTAAAGGAATTACTTGACAGATCCCTAACTTCCATGAATTCCATTTTAAAACTGATCTACCAAACATCTGTCTTCAGCCAAGAAATTGTGAGGTTCTCTTTTTCCTCTCCCACTTAAAAAAAGCTGAAAATAATATTTTTCACCCATTTTGAATTTGAGTAGCATGTATTAAGGTGTTAAAACTTCCAAAACAGCAAAGGAAAGATAACTTGAGAGATTCATGTTTATACAGCCTCCTGATCAAGGCAGCATGCACCAATTCAGGCTTCATGTCTTTCCCTGTCTCAGAAATATTTCTGTTATGGAAAGGCATTACATTAAAAACAGGATGTTTCACCTGTAGTGATATGTTCTGAATTCAGATATATTTTTTAACATCTTTATTGGAGTATAATTGCTTTACAATGGTGTGTTAGTTTCTGCTTTATAACAAAGTGAATCAGTTATACATATATATATGTTCCCATATCTCTTCCCTCTTGCGTCTCCCTCCCTCCCACCCTGCCTAATCCCACCCCTCTGGGTGGTCACAAACCACCGAGCTGATCTCCCTGAGCTATGCGGGTGCTTCCCACTAGCTATCTATCTATGTTTGGTAGTGTATATATGTCCATGCCACTCTCTTACTTTGTCACAGCTTACCCTTCCCCCTCCCCATATCTTCATGTCCATTCTCTAGTAGGTCTGTGTATTTTTTCCCGTCTTATCCCCAGGTTCTTCATGACCTTTTTTTTTTTTCCTTAGATTCCATATATATGTGTTAGCATACGGTATTTGTTTTTCTCTTTCTAACTTACTTCACTTTGTATGACAGACCCTAGGTCCATCCACCTCACTACAAATAACTCAATTTGGTTTCTTTTTATGTCTGAGTAATATTCCATTGTATATATATGACACATCTTCTTTATCCATTCATCTGATGATGGACACTTAAGTTGCTTCCATGTCCTGGCTATTGTAAACAGAGCTGCAACGAACATTTTGGTGCATGACTCTTTTTGAATTATGGTTTTCTCGGGGAATATGCCGAGTAGTGGGATTGCTAGGTCGTATGGCAGTTCTATTTTTAGTTTTTAAGGAACACCCATACTGTTCTCCATAGTGGTTGTATCAATTTACATTCCCACCAACAGTGCAAGAGTGTTCCCTCTCCTCCACACCCTCTCCAGCATTTATTGTTTCTAGATTTTTTGATGATGGCCATTCTGACAAGTGTGAGATGATATCTCATTGTAGTTTTGATTTGCATTTCTCTAATGATTAATAATGGTGAGCATTCTTTCATATGATTGTTGGCAATCTGTATATATTTGGAGAAATGTCTATTTAGGTCTTCTGCCCATTTTTGCATTAGGTTGCTTGTTTATGTGTTATTGAGCTGCATGTGCTGCTTGTAAATTTTGGAGATTAATCCTTTGTCAGTTGCTTCATTTGCAAATATTTTCTCCCATTCTGAGGGTTGGCTTTTGGTATTGTTTATGGTTTCCTTTGCTGTGCAAAAGCTTTTAAGTTTCATTATGTCCCATTTGTTTATTTTTGTTTTTATTTCCATTTCTCTAGGAGGTGGGTCCAAAAGGATCTTGCTGTGATTTATGTCATAGAGTGTTCTGCCTATGTTTTCCTCTAAGAATTTGATACTGTCTGGCCTTACATTTAGTTCTTTAATCCATGTTGAGTTTATTTTTGTGTATGGTGTTAGGGAGTGTTCTAATTTCATACTTTTACATGTACCTGTCCAGGTTTCCCAGCACCACTTATTGAAGAGGCTGTCTTTTCTCCACTGTATATTCTCTCCTCCTTTATCAAAGATAAGGTGACCATATGTGCGTGGGTTTATCTCTGGGCTTTCTAACCTGTTCCATTGATCCATATTTCTGTTTCCATGCCAGTACCATACTGTCTTGATTATTGTAACTTTGTAGTATAGTCTGAAGTCAAGAAGCCTGATTCCTCCAGCTCCATTTTTCTTTCTCAAGATTGCTTTGGCTATTCACGGTCTTTTGTGTTTCCATACAAATTGTGAAATTTTTTGTTCTAGTTCTGTGAAAAATGCCAGTGGTAGTTTGATAGGGATTACATTGAATCTGTAGATTGCTTTGAGTAGTGGAGTCATTTTCACCATGTTGATTCCTCCAATCCAAGAACATGGTATATCTCTCCATCTATTTGTTTCATCTTTAATTTCTTTCATCAGTGTCATAATTTTCTGTATACAGGTCTTTTGTCTCCTTAGGTAGGTTTATTCCTAGATATTTTATTCTTTTTGTTGCAATGGTAAATGGGAGTGTTTTCATAATTTCACTTTCAGATTTTTCATCATTAGTGTATAGCAATGCCAGAGATTTCTGTGCATTAATTTTGTATCCTGCTACTTTACCAAATTCATTGATTAGCTCTAGTAGTTTCTGGTAGCATGTTTGGGATTCCCTATATGCAGTATCATGTCATCTGCAAACAATGACAGCTTTACTTCTTTTTACCAATTTGGATTCCTTTTATTTCTTTTTCTTCTCTGATTGCTGTGGCTAAAGCTTCCAAAACTATGTTGAATAAGAGTGGTGAGAGTGGGCAACCTTGTCTTGTTCCTGATCTTAGTGGAATTGGTTTCAGTTTTTCACCATTGAGGATGATGTTGGCTGTGGGTTTGTCATATATGGCCTTTATTATGTTGAGGAAAGTTCCCTCTATGCCTACTTTCTGCAGGGTTTTTATCACAAATGGGTGTTGAATTTTGTCAAAACTTTTCTCTGCATCTTTGAGATGATCATATGGTTTTTCTCCTTCAATTTGTTAATATGCTGTATCACATTGATTGATTTGCATATACTGAAGAATCCTTGCATTCCTGGGATAAACCCCACTTGATCACAGTGTATGATGCTTTTAATGTGCTGTTGGATTCTGTTTGCTGGTATTTTGTTGAGGATTTTTGCTTGTATATTCATCAGTGATATTGGCCTGTAGTTTTCTTTCTTTGTGACATCTTTGTCTGGTTTTGGAATCAGGGTGATGGTGGCCTCGTAGAATGAGTTTTGGAGGGTTCCTTCCTCTGCTATATTTTGGAAGAGTTTGAGAAGGATAGGTGCTAGCTCTTCTCTAAATATTTGATAGAATTCTCCTGTGAAGCCATCTGGTCCTGGACTTTTGATTGTTGGAAAATTGTTAATCACAGTTTCAAGTTCAGTGCTTGTGATTGGTCTGTTTATATTTTCTATTTCTTCCTGGTTCAGTCTCTGCAGGTTGTGCATTTCTACGAATTTGTCCATTTCTTCCAGGTTGTCCAGTTTATTGGCATACAGTTGCTTGTAATAATCTCTCATGATCCTTTGTATTTCTGCAGTGTCAGTTGTTACTTCTCCTTTTTCATTTCTAATTCTATTGCTTTGAGTCTTCTCCCTTTTTTTCTTGATGAGTCTGGCTAATGGTTTATCAATTTTGTTTATCTCCTCAAAGAACCAGCTTTTAGTTTTATTGATCTTTGCTATCATTTCCTTCATTTCTTTTTCATTTATTTCTGATCTGATCTTTATGATTTCTTTCCTTCTGCTAACTTCGGGGTTTTTTGTTCTTCTTTCTCTAATTGCTTTAGGTGCAAGGTTAGGTTGTTTATTTGAGATGTTTCCTGTTTCATAAGGTAGGATTGTATTGCTATAAACTTCCCTCTTAGAACTGTTTTTGCTGCATCCCATAGGTTTTGGGTCATCATGTCGCCATTGTCATTTATTTCTAGGTATTTTTTGATTTCCTCTTTGACTTGTTCAGTGATCAGTTGGTTATTAAGTAGTGTATTGTTTAGCCTCCATGTGTTTTTATTTTTTACAGACTTTTTCCTGTAATTGATATCTAGTCTTATAGCCTGTTGTCGGAAAAGATACTTGGTACGATTTCAATTTTCATAAATTTACCAAGGCTTGATTTGTGACCCAATATATGATCTATCCTGGGGAATGTTCCATGAGCACTTGAGAAAAATATTTATTCTGTTGTTTTTGGATGGAATGTCCTATAAATATCAATGAAGTCCATCTTGTTTAATGTATCATTTAAAGCTTGTGTTTCCTTATTTATGTTCCTTTTGGATGATCTGTCCATTGGTGAAAGTGGGGTGTTAAATGTATTGAGGTGCTCCTATGTTGGGTGCATAAATATTTACAATTGTTATATCTTCTTCTTGGATCGATCCCTTGATCATTATGTAGTGTCCTTCTTTGTCTCTTCTAATAGTCTTTATTTTAAAGTCTATTTTGTCTGATACGAGAATTGGCAATCACACTTTCTTTTGATTTCCACTTGCATGGAATATCTTTTTCCATCCCCTCACTTTCAGTCTGTATGTGTCCCTAGGTCTGAAGTAGATCTCTTGTAGACAGCATATATATGGGTCTTGTTTTTGTATCCATTCAGGCAGTCTGTGTCTTTGGTGGGAGCATTTAATCCATTTACATTTAATGTAATTATCGATATGTATGTTCCTACTCCCATTTTCTTAATTGTTTTGGGTTTGTTATTGTAGGTCTTTTACTTCTCTTATGTTTCTTGCCTAGAGTAGTTCATTTAGTATTTGTTGTAAAGCTGGTTTGTGGTGCTGAACTCTCTCAGCTTTTGCTTGTCTGTAAAGGTTTTAATTTCTCCATCAAATCTGAATGAGAACCTTGCTGGTAGAGTAATCTTGGTTGTAGGTTTTTCTCCTTCATCACTTTAAATATGTCCTGCCACTCCCTTCTGGCTTGCAGAATTTCTACTGAAAGATCTCCTCCTAACCTTATGGGGATTCCCTTGTGTGTTATTTGTTGTTTTTCTCTTGCTGCTTTTAATATGTTTTCTTCGTATTTAATTCTTGATAGTTTGATTAATATGTGTCTTGGCATGTTTCTCCTTGGATTTATCCTGTATGGGACTCTCTCTGTTCCCTGGACTTGATTGACTGTTTCCCTTCCCATTTTAGGGAAATTTTCAACTATAATCTCTTCAAATATTTTCTCAGTCCCTTTCTTTTTCTCTTCTTCTTCTGGGACCCCTATAATTCGAATGTTGGTACATTTAATGTTGCTCCAGAGGTCTCTGAGACTGTCCTCAGTTCTTTTCATTCTTTTTTCTTTATCCTGCTCTGCAGTAGTTATTTCCACTATTTTATCTTCCAGGTCACTTATCCATTCTTCTGCCTCAGTTATTCTCCTATTGTTCCCTTATTGAGTGTTCTTAATTCATTTACTGTGTTGTTCATTGTTGCTTGTTTCCTATTTAGTTCTTCTTCTAGGTCCTTGTAAAATGTTTCTTGCATTTTCTCTATTATGTTTCCAAGATTTTGGATCATCTTTACTATCATTATTCTGAATTGGTTTTCAGGTAGACTGCCTTTTTCCTCTTCATTTATTAGGTCTGGTTGGTTTTTATCTTGCTCCTTCATCTGCTGTGTGTTTTTCTGTCTTCTCATTTTGCTTATCTTACTGTGTTTGGGGTTTCCTTTTCTCAGGCTTCAGGTTCGTAGTTCCCATTGTTTTTGGTGTCTTTCCCCAGTGGCTAAGGTTGGTTCAGTGGATTGTATAGGCTTCCTGGTGGAGGGTACTAGTGCCTGTGTTCTGGTGGATGAGGCTGGATATTGTCTTTTTGGTGGGCAGGTCCACATCTGGTGGTGTGTTTTGGGGTGTCTGTGACCTTATTATTTTAAAATTAGTGTGTGTACTTAAAATCTATTCTGTGATAGAATATCTATTAACATTAAAAAATTAATATATAGGAGCAATAAACCATCTTCTTTATATTTTTATAAGTAATTTTACTGAAGGCAACCTCTTCATGTGTAACTTTTCTGACCACATCCGTGTAACTCATGGATGCAAATCCCCTGAAACTTTACAACTGTTAATTATCAACAGTCATGTATGTTACTGGGAAATATACAGGTTTCAAAGTCTAACACTTTTCCATCATTATTACCAAGAGATTATTGATAAAATATCAGGCAATGTATCTTGAAAGCTACCAGAGTTGTAAGAATGCTATCTGGGTAATGTTCATATAAATAATGTGACTAATATTCTTTCTGACAACTTGCCAGTTACAGTGTTGGAGAAGAATGAACAAAATCTAATATAGACCGATTATTTATATTTCTTTAAAATCATTGTGAAAATAATTTGAGAAATAATTCAGGGAAAAATACAAACAAGCAAACAAAAAAATTAGCCACTTGAAACTATCCAACAAATCAGTTTAAAATTTAGAGAGATAGTATAAAAGATCAAAAGAGAGAAGAATTATTAAGATAATAATATTTTTACTTTTGATCTGAGTTGATACTTGATTCTTTGTGTTTACTCATATGAATTAATAATTATTTGCTGATAACCATCTAAACACAAACTATTCTCTTTTTCCCAGGTCTGGTAGAAACTATTACTATGAATCATAAATTTCAGACAATTATTAATTGTAGATGATCATATGATTCAACATATGCATGCCTCTTTATAGCTTTCAAAGCTTTTTCATCTGATGTAATCATCCTAACATCACTGGGAGTTTATTATTAAAATATTCTAATACATAAATGAAAAAGTATAGCTATATTTTGTAGCTGAGACTCTAAATAATGCCTTCTGATTTCAGTGTAATTTATGAATAAGTATAAAATAACAATTTTTATAAAACAGCATATAAAGAGGGAAGTAGGAGCTTTTCAGGAATAATCAAATTTGCTCATAATATATGTTTTCAGGATAGTACAATGTCAGCAAACTTGATTCCTTTGCAGCTCAAGGAAACCTGATTTATCCATGTCTTGGTGTTCACAAAATGAAGTATATAAATACATCTTGAAAGCAAATATTTCAGATGCATAAGGATAACTACTATAATAACAGACTAGCATAAGGCAAGGAACAACACTAAATAAAAATGTTTTGTTTCTTCAATCCAGCGTGCTCCTTCTTGAGATGTGAAATCTAGACTCCACTTTCATTTTTCTACACCAAATCGTGAGCAAGATTATTGTATTGGGTAGGTGTAATAAGATGAAGAATACTTTTGTAATTATCTCTCATAATATTGGAGAATTGTAAATAAGTACATTATAGTGAAGAACATGATTGTCATCTCTGTATTAATTTATTGAGGATGTCTTGCAAAAATTATATTGGCATAAACTGATCAGTAATAATGAAATAAAAATTCTATAATTGGTTCTTTTTGAATACTTTAAGAAATCTGTCATGCCAGAAATATTGTTTAACCACTAAATTTCATTTTTCTTTACACTATGTAAATTAGTCATTTTCCTTAAAGATTTTCTAATCATTTGAAAATTTTGAGTTGTCTCCAATAAGTAAGAATAATGAAAGTTCAGATAATTTAAAGAATTTTATAAATGATAGTAGAACAATTGAGTTAGATTCCAATTTCTTTAAAAATTACTAGTGATGAAAGACATCTCTAATAAAATATTCACTCAAAATTGGAATTTGAAAAATCTATCTGCTAAATCTATGAAAGTAAAATAAGAAAAAAGAAACAGATATGCTAAATGAATTATATGTCTAACTCAATACAATGCAGGGAAATACTATTTTAAAGCAGTCAGATTAGGAAATATATAATATTTTAAGTTACCCTGATTGTTACCTAAAATCCTAAAACTACAAAGACATCTAGACATATTTCAACATGATTCCTTTTTTGAATGATTTTACTTTATAAAAATCTTCCTATTTAAGTAATCCATCATGATTTCCAGGAAAGTCAGTGAAACTCTTTGCTTTAAATTTTGTAAAGATAGCATAAAACGTGAACATAGGAGGAGAGAGCTGAAGAAGATAATGATAACATTTAGTTTCAATTTCATCTAAGATGATAGTCTTCTGTGTTTACCCATTTGTATTAATAGCTACCTTTCCCTTAAAACCATCTGAGCAGACTAGTATTCTTTCTAAAACTTAGTGTAAAACATTTTTCTCGTGATATGTTTTTATGACAACACTAAAGCGTCAAAGAAAGCGCTACAATTAAAATTAAAGTAAGCAAGTACTTTAGTTTCTATTTCATGTACTCACACATATATATCTTGTGTCACTACAATCATGTACATACTGAAATGATACCCTACGATCCCAACTGCGAGCAGCAACATGATTTCTTGTGTATTTAGAAAAATGTATTTTAATGTATTACAAAGGGTATATCTCCAGCATCATTACCATTACCATATTTATAATTATGGTTATAATAAATATGGTTAATTCTCAACCATATCTTAATGTTAAACATCCTTCACTATTATGGCACATACTTCATTAAACTTGAATGTTATATCTTTATGATATATAATTCTTTTTGTTTTGTCAATCTATATTTAGTGATTCAAATTGATTCATAATTTTTTTATAAATTATAATTTAGGATTGATTTGATGCGTGAATTGTCACCTTTGCACTTTTCAAATATTTTTGTGTAACACATACACAATTTTCTTTACTACTTTCGATGATTAGGGCAAATTCCACAAGCAGTGAACTGAATGTGCTAGGTAGTCATTATTACTGTTTACTAAATAATCCCAGATCTTTACTTTCCAGACAAATGGTAGGTTTGCACTTTCTCACATTTTTTTTACTGAATGTAATCATGGCCACAAATTTGGTTGGCAAGTGAAATGCAAACCATAGTGACTTAGCAGGAATTAAGTTTTGTCAGTTACAGGTGGGAGGTTTAAGAGCCAGTATGTGACTTCCTACATCCTCTCTCCTCTGCTACATGATCTTGGACGACCTACATATTGATGGGAAGCCTCAGTCAGCCTCAGTGACTACAATGAGAAGAGCCATCCTGACAAATGGATGTATACACACACACACACTCATGCCCATACCCACAGTGGACATAGAGAATCCGTGGTATATAAACTAGACCATGTTTATCTGCTGGCACTTTTCAGTTGTCTGTTACCTCATCATAGCCTAGCATAATCTCACTGATTCACAGACAGAAAAATTATACTGAATTTTATATATAGGATAATATAAAAGCCTTGAAAGGAACATACAAATGATTTTAATAGTTACTGGGATTGTAAAATTATTTTTCTTTCTTACAGTATGCTTCATTAAAAAATTATTTCGAAATAACATCAGAAGTTAGAAACACTGTTATTGTGAATATATCATAAGGTTTATAATTCACTTATACAAAAAATTCTATTTTGTGCCTACATGTGCTCATCACTGGGGTCAATATGATGAAGTGAACAGATAAGACCTCTACCTCTTGGAGTTATATTCTATGGGGGAAATCAAATATGGAATGTAAGAGAACTAGTTTGTAAAATAATTTCTAGCAAAAATACTGCTGTTATCAAGGATATGTGGTCTAATTCCTACTAGTGACCATGACTTTGAAAAAGTCTGTTTAATTAGTTTATGGTTGATCCTTGAGCAACATGGATTTGAACTGCAATGGTCAACCTATATCCGGAAAATTTTCAATAGTAAATACTAGAGTATTATATTATAGATCATATATAATCTGCAGACCAGATTATATATGGTCTGCGGTTGGCTGAATCTGCAGATATAGAGGAACCCCAGATATGGAGGGCCAACTATAAGTCATACAAGGATTAACCCTCTGCGTTGTTCAGTTGTCCACTGTACTTACTTATAAAGAAACATAATAATAATATTTATGCTCAGACATTACTGAAAACTGAACAAACCATCAAAACTCATTCCCAAATTCCATCTTTCTCCTTCTCTTCTTGAAGAGGCTTTAAAATATTGATTTAATCAATGTGCTAAGCCCTCAATTTATATCTGTCTTTCTGCAATCTCCTTTGAATCCTCTCTGGGCCACTGAAGCTACTATATGAGAAGTCATTGATGACCTCCAATCTACTTACAGACATGGATCTATCTGAAGCCTTTATTTTTCCTGTTGGGCAACTTAAACCTGTCCCATGACTTTACCTACATCCATTCCTCGATTATTGTTTTATATATATATTGCAAATTGAAATCTCTAGCCATAGCCTTTGTTGTGATATCCATTCTTAACCTTTCAAATGCTTTTGGACATTTTAATGTATGTTTAATGCTGAACATAATTTTAATCAAATATATTTACAAAAGAAGAATTTCTCAGATTGATTAGATGATTAAATTGTGTTAAATTTTTAATATTAGCTTTAATTTAGAGAATTGAGGGGAAATTACTTGTTTTGTTGACTTAATCATTTTAATTAAAATCTTATTTTTATTAATAATATCTTCTCAGAAATTAAAGAAATAGTTATCCTCCATTATAGGTTTTACACTGAAAGATGTTTGATAACTAATTCAATTGATTCTTCTTTTAGTTAAATTAGTTCTTATTTATTCCAGACACTCTCACCAAATATTTCATGGCCCTTTCCCTCACATGTACATAATTTGAACATTTTCTAAATGATCTCTTTATTCTTCTCTTTCTTCAGTATACATAAATTTATTTACAGTCCAGATTATCAAAAGCCCTATTTAACTAACTCAGGTTCCTTTGAAGAAGATAGAAAAATATTTACAGTCTATACTTCATTGTCTAATAAGTCAAATTTATGCTTAAATACTTGCACATTTTATCTTGCCAACTATACTACCAAGGCTTTGAGGGTGTGTTCAGTGGTAGACCTTATTTCCTAAAGAATTTAACATCTGTCTTGTACTTTGTGTGCTCAGTAATCATTAGATTACTGATTTTTCAGTAAAAGTTTTAGTAAAATTATGCCATATTGTGAAAAAATATATATTTTATTTGGCCCAGATGGGACTGGGAAAAAATAACTGCAACTTTTTTTCTGCATCGAGTATAATAGCAGTAACATACATTAACACCCACACACGAGCATGCACACACACACACACACACACACACAGAGAGACACATTTTATTTAGTCAAAATAATAAAACAATATTTAGATATAAAGCCAGCATAAAATTTCACATTTCCCTTATTGTTCTTTCGGTATTTTTATCACTTTTTTTCTTTCTCCTGTATTTGGATGCCTAAGGAAATTTTTTAAGCTGCAGACTATAAATCACTTTCCTTTTTGTCATATGAGAGTGTATATCACTTTGTATTGCATTACTTTTGCATGGATTTTATTAGGATTAATTGGTTTGCATTTCCATTGGAATCTCCTCAGCTTGCTTAATGGATTCTTTTCTTCCTAGGCCTCAACAGCTTTATCCGTGATTCTATTACATGATGAAGTAATGCCTGCTGGCAGTAGTAAAATGCCCTGTGGTATTTCTATTTCTGATACCATATTTCATAGGTTTAGCACCAACCATAAATAATAGATGTGAAACTAGAAGATAAATTTTGACTTGGGAACTTGGGAACTAGTGCTGAACTAGTTCAGCTTTGTTAAATTTTACTGCTTTTTTTTTTAATTTGTAAATGGTAATTTGTGCTAATTCTGCAGTTTTATGGTGTTTATAACTATGCTAACTTTTGAGAATATACATCAGTTAATTGGGATTATATAAAGTGTCCTACATTCAGAAAACAACGGTAATTTTTTTCTTTTATTTCTGCTAAGGAAACTTTACCATAAATTACATTGTTATTAAAAATCATTCTGTAAACTAAATTACATATTTATGTTTGTAATACGCTACGTGTTGAAAATCGCTTTTCTCCCTCACATTCCTAAATAATGTAGATTTGCATGGTATACAGTTTGGGCTTTTTTGTTCATCACCCTAAATATTTGGGAAGGACAGGCATGTAAATACACCAGCTGTTCAGGAGCACTAACTTTCAGGTCACTAAGTATCAAACCAGCGTGGTAGTAAGGAAAGTAGAAACTACCTGATTTATTCCAGGGAATTATTATTTCATTTGATGATTTTGAATAAAAATATTGGAAATAAGATTTTTCTTGTTTAGACTATTACCTCTGTAATGAAACTATTGTAACCATAAGTTTTTTTTTTTTTTTTTTTTTTTTTTTTTTCTTTTTGCGGTATGCGGGCCTCTCACTGTTGTGGCCTCTCCCGTTGCAGAGCACAGGCTCCGGACGCGCAGGCCCAGCGGCCATGGCCCACGGGCCCAGCCGCTCCGCGGCATATGGGATCCTCCCAGACCGGGGCACGAACCCGTATCCCCTGCATCGGCAGGCGGACTCTCAACCACTGCGCCACCAGGGAGGCCCCCACCATAAGTTTTGATTGGGACTTTCAACAGTTTTTTAAAGCAATCTTGTATGTAAAAAAGGCAAATTGTTACTGATGTACATCAAGTAAGATCATGTTATTTAGCTTTTACCTTGAGATGATTGCTGTATATTGAAAGAAATAATATGTATATATCTAGTATTTAGAAGAAAAATATATTTTTATTGATGATCAAGGGTTAACATTTTTATTAAGTACATAAATTAAATCTCTATCTCTTCAACAGATAATTTTGGAATAAAAATACAAAATACTCAGACTTGACTACATTTTAATAGTTAATCTAAGGGTTGTTCACACTCCATCTGGTAATCATGTTTTCTCTTATTTAGTTTGACAATAATAATATGTTAATGTCTTCCTCATAGAATAGAAATATTTACCAGCAATGTTCATTACATATGTGTTAACAGAAATACAACAATGTTTGGTACATCTTCTACCTTTAATGAGCTTAACTAAAATCAGAGAGTGACTACATATTTGTGAAGAGCTAACCATAGTCTAAATAACAGTAATGGTATGAAACGTGAAAATTCTCATATAAACTGCTGTGTATAAACCAGCAAAGTTAGTTCATCAAAATCTTGGTTGAAGATACAGCTTCTGTTGCTCCAGAAGTTTTTTCACTCTTAGCTTATGTGATAGAGAGATTCTCAAGTTTGTATGCAAAGAAATACAAACAAGGATGTTCATTATACCAATGTTTGTACTAGAAAAAATGTTAAAACTACTGTCCATCAATGTATTAGTATTTTTAGGGCTGCAATAACAAAATACCACAGACTGAGTGGTTTAAACATCATAAATTTATGTTCTCACAGTTCTAGAGGCTGAAAGTTTAAGATCAAATTTCGACAGTTTACTTTCTCCTGAGGACTCTCTCCTTGGTTTGCAGATAGTTGTCTTCTTGCTGTGTCTTCACATGGCCTTTTCTCTCTGTGTTTCCTTGGTATCTCTTCTTCTTCTTATAAGGACACCAGCTATCAGATTAGGACACACCCTCATGACATCATTTCACCTTAATTACCTCTTTAAAGGTTCTTTCTCCAAATATAGTCACACTGGGGGTAATAGCTTCAATGTATGAACTTGGGGGGGCACATTTCCGTCAATAACAATCAACCAAAAAATAAATTAAAATTTTTGGTCTATATACACAGTTAAATATTCAATAACAATGAAACTAAATTACATCAGTCAGCTTAACCTATACTTATGCTATGCTAACAAATGATCCCAGTGGCTTACAATAAAGTTTATTACTCTCTTACACTACATCATAGATTAGCTTCTGTCCTGTTTTCCAACCTTTGCACTCTGGAAACAAAGTGACAGAGATATTTCTATAAGGATCATCAAGCTTTTCATGGAAAAGAGAAAGAAATCACAAAGTCATACCACTGACACTCATCACTTTCCTTCACATTTCATTGTCTAAAACAAATCTTATGGCCATTTCTGACATCAACAGGACACACGTAATTCTCCCACTGGAGAAGTAGAAAATATTTAATACTCTACAACAGAAAAAAATCAGTTTCATTTTTTAGGTATCAGTATAGATAAATCTCACATGAACGAGTGATAAAAAGGAAGCTGAAGATAGATACAGTATAATATGGCACTAGCATAAAACACAACTAAATACTTTGAGGATATTTATTTAACATCAGTATAAAGGCACGCAGGGGAAATAATAACTACAAAATTGGGGATATTGGTTACTTCTGAAGAGAGCATGAAGATGTGTTTGGGAAGTGGAAAAACAGATGTGTGTTATATTATTTTATGTATCTTCTTCATGTTTGAAAAGATTCAGTATAAGAACATTATTTTAAAAAACCAGAAATAGTTGTTATGAGGATAATGAGATCTCTATTGATTTTCTGACATATATTAGTGGTTTATTATTATTTTTATATTGAATTAAATCTGATGGTAAAAGAGTGCATGATAAACTTTCCTAGTTGAAAACTTCTGCAATGCAAAACTTTTTCCTGTATTTATGCTTGTATATCTCTTGGACTGTGTGCACTTAAGGAGTTATAGGACATAATCACTTTTACATGAACTGTGCCTAGAATGGTAAATATATAATTAGAGATAATAAAGCTTCTTTAAATTCAATTTCTTCCTTTATTCTATATTTCAAGTTTTCTAAAGCATGCAAGGATTACTTTTTAAGAGAAAAAAGTAAAATTCCATTTAAATTTCTGTCTTATGCTGCCCAGTAATCAGTGTGCTGTTTGATATTTAATTCCTTGACTTTCTCATCACCAATGACCTTCTCCTGCACTTAATTTACTACCTCTCATGAATAAATCTTCTATATTGTAATTTCTCTATATTTAAAAATATTGCAAGTCAAACATATCACTTCTGATCACAACCTCTTCAATTTTTCACAAGTACTCAACTTTGGAGTTTTACATATGGATGTGACAAAGTGACAGAAGGGCAAGAAAGTTTAAGATATTGGCAAAAGTGGTACTAAATGGTGAACTATAGCAAATACTGTAATTATTTACCTAGTACACTTTCCTCAGTTTTTTACAAACAAAATCTCTTTTAGTTGGAAGCAGCACCAGAAGATGAATCAAGATGGGGGTCATGGAGAGGACACTTCCAGGAACCTTTTTTCTTTTTTACAATAGGAACACCCTTTGGCTGTCCTTTTTCCTCCTTCTTATATGAGATGTTAGTGAGAGGACAATGTTTGGGGCTGCAGGATTCTTCTTCTCATCATTAAAGAAATATCAAAAAATTTGCACAAACGCCAATGCCCTGATATTATTGCACTACTGGAGGGACTCAAGTCTTTACCTCCAAACATTTTGTTGCATGAGGAAAATTAATGTACTTTTATAACCCATTCAAAGTCATGCATGTGTTTTGTGTTTAGCCATAATCTAGATTTTAGAATCAAAGCTAATTAAGTAGGAAAATTTCAAAGGAAATAGACACACTACACAGATTGGAAGCAAATAGACTAGGTGAAAATTAGGGGAAAGTATTGAGAGCTGGGTTCATAAAATGCAGCCAACTGATCCTAGAATTGCTTTATAAATTAATAAAAGGCTACCAACTTCAAGTGGACCAGAAATATTTCCCAAAATTCTTACTGAGTTTTTCTGTTCAACTTAGTCTTGGTTTCCACAGTGAAATCTTCACTCTCCTCAGACTTCTGTCTTCTGGTACTTCTGAATCCTTGTTTTCCTCAGAAGACATTTCCCTCTTTACAAAGAGAAGAAAAACTCTTCAGCGAGAACTTTCTGAACACTGTCTGCAGATCAGTCTTAGAAACTGAGTTCCATCTTCTCCTTCCCTGCCTCCCTCTTACAATCCAGAGACTCTTCTTTCTCTCATCTAAGAACTACTCTTCCACCATTTCTTAAGGCTCCTATTCCTCCTCATCCAGAATCAGTTTTTATGTATCCTTTCTATTTCCTTTGAAACTCCCACTCAAGTGTCTTTTAAAAAATATCATAAACTCTTTCAAGATTTATCTGACCAAATCTTTTGTCTATTTTTCTGTTTGGTTGTCCACCTTTTGCTTATTAATTTGTAGTTCTTTTCATATTTTTCAAACATGTTAGATATTTGTATTTTGAGAATTGTTAGACATATCGATAGTAAATATTTTTCTCAACCTGCCCCATGTATTGCATGTTTTTTTTATTGAAGTATAGTTGATTTACAGTATTGTGTTAGTTTCAGATGTACAGCAAATTGATTCATTTATACATACATATATATATATATATATATATATATATTTTTTTTTTTTTTTTTTTTTTGCGATATGCGGGCCTCTCGCTGTTGTGGCCTCTCCCGCTGCGGAGCGCAGGCTCCGGACGTGCAGGCTCAGTGGCCATGGCTCACGGGCCCAGCCGCTCCGCAGCATGTGGGATCTTCCCGGACTGGGGCACGAATCCACGTCCCCTGCATCAGCAGGCAGACTCTCAACCACTGCGCCACCAGGGAAGCCCTATACATATATATTTTTATCAGATTATTTTACATTATAGGTTATTATAAGATACTGAATATAGTTCCCTGTGCTATACAATTATTTCTTGTTGCTTATCTATTTTATGCATAGTAGATTGTATCTTTTAATTCCATGCTCCTAATCTATCCCTCCCCCCTCCCTTTCCCCTTTGATAATCATAAGTTTATTTTCTATGTCTGTGAGTGTGTTTCTATATTGGATATAGATTAATTTGTATTATTTTTTAGATTCTACATATAAGTGATATCATATAATATTTGTCTTTTTCTGTATGACTTACTTCACTTACTATGATATTCACTAGGTCCATCCATGTAGCTGCAGATGACAATATTTAATTCTTTTTCATGGCTGAATAATGTTCCACTGTATGTAATATATACCATACCTTATTTAGTCAATTGTCAGTTGATAGGCACTTGGGTTATTTCCATGTCTTGGCTATTTTAAATGGTACTGATATGAACACTGGGGTGCATATGTCTTTTAGAATCAGACTTTTTATCTTTTCCAGATACATGCCCAGGAGTGGGATTGCTGGATCATATGGTAGCTCTTAGTTTTCTAAGGACCTCCATACTGTTTTCCATAGTGGCTGTACTAATTTACATTCCTACCAATGGTATAGGATGGTTCCCTTTTCTCCACATCCTCTCCAGCATTATTACTTGTAGACTTTTTAATGATAGCCATTCTGACCAGTGTGAAGTGATACCTTATTGTGGTTTTGATTTGCATTTCTCTAATACTTAGTGATGTTGAACTTTTTTTTTTTTTTTATGTACCTGTTGGCCATCTGTACGTCTTCTTTGGAGAAATGTCTGTTTAGGTCTTCTGCCCATATTTGATTGGAATTTTTTTTTTTGGATATTGAGGTGTATGAGCTGTTCGTATATTTTGGACATTAAACCCTTGTTGTTTTCATCATTTGCAAATATTTATTGATGGTTTCCTTTGCTGTGAAAAAGCTTTTAAGTTTGATAGTGTCCCATTTCTTTATTTTTACTTTTATTTCTTTTGCCTTGGGAGACTGATCTAAGAAAATATAGCTACAATATATATCCAAGAAGGTTTTGAGTACATTCTCTTTTAGGAGTTTTATGGTATCGGGTCTTATATTTAGGTCTGTAAACCATTTTGAGTTTATTTTTGTATATGTTTAGAGGGTATGTTCTAATTTCATTGATTTACATAAAGCTGTCCAGCTTTCCCAAAACCACTTGTTGAAGAGACTGTCTTTACTCCATTGTATATTTCTGCCTCCTTTGTCATAAATTAATTGACTGTAGGTGTGTGGGTTTATTTCTGGGCTCTCTATTGTGTTCCATTCATTTATATATCTGGTTTTGTGCCAATATCACAAGTTTTGCTTACTATAGCTTTGCAGTACTGTTTAAGTCAAGAAGATTTATGTGTCCAGCTTTTCTCTTTTTCCTCAGGATTGTTTTGGCAATTCTGGATCTTCATAGTTCCATATAAATTTTAGGATAATTTGTTCTAGTTCTGTGAAAAATCCCAGAATATGGGATTTAATTTTTATTTTGTTCTAGATTCAAGTATAAAAAATAAAATTTGAAATTTCAAACATATTTTTTAACTCCAAGATGGTTTCCTACAGTTGACTATGTGCCAAATTTAACTAAATTCTTATAATAGTAATCTATTAGCACAATAATGAAAGAAATACTAGTGTACCCAAAATGAACCTAACTGGTATTACAGTGAGGCATAGTAATATTTTTACACATGAGCATTATTGTAACATGATAGATTACTTTTTAAGAATATGTTTAAGGACAGCAGTCTAACTTTTTTTAAAGAGTAAAAAACCAGTGTAGAACAGAAAAACACTTCTGGTTATATTAGGAGTATATTCTGAGACCTTCAAGATGGTGGAGGAGTAACACGTGGAGATCACCTTCCTCCCCAGAAATACATCAAAAACACATCTACATGTGGAACAACTCCTACAGAACACCTACTGAATGCTGGCAGAAGACATCAGACTGCCTAAACGGCACGAAACTCCCCACATACCTGGGTAGGGCAAAAGAAAAAAGAAAAAACAGAGACGAAAGAATAGGGACAGGACCTACACCTCTGGGAGGGAGCTGTGAAGGAGGAAAAGTTTCCACACACTAGGAAGTCCCTTCACTGGTGGAGACAGGGGTGGCAGCGGGGAAGCTTCAGAGCCACAGAGGAGAGGGCAGCAATACAGGTGCAGAGGGTAAAGCAGAGAGATTCCCGCACAGAGGATCGGTGCCGACCAGCACTCACCAGCCTGAGAGGCTTGTCAGCTCACCCACCGGCGTGGGTGGGGGCTGGGAGCTGAGGCTCGGGATTCAGAGGTCAGATCCCAGAGAGAGGACTGGAGTTGGCTGCAGGAATACAGGCTGAAGGGGGCTAGTATGCCACAGCTAGCCAGCAGGAAGTCCGGGAAAAAGTCTGGAACTCCCTAAGAGACAAGAGACCATTGTTTCAGGGTGCATGAGGAGAGGGGATTCAGAGCACTGCCTAAAGAAGCTCCAGAGATGGGTGCGAGCCATGGCTATCAGCATGGATACCAGAGACAGGCATGAAATGCTAAGGCTGCTTCTGAAGCCACCAAGAAGACTATGTGCAAGAACAGGTCACTATCCACATTTCCCCTGCTGGGAGCCTGTGCATCCTGCCACTGCCAGGATCCCATGATCCAGGGACAACTTCCTCGGAAAAACACACTCTGCGCCTCAGGCTGGTGAACTGTCACATCAGCCTCTGCCACCGCAGGCTTGCCCTGCATTCCATACCCCTCCTTCCCCCTGGCCTGAGTGAGCCAGAGCCCCCTAATCAGCTGCTACTTTAACCTCATCCTGTCTGGGTGGGGAATACATTCCCTCAGGTGACCTACATGCATGGGCGGGGCCAAATCCAAAGCTGAACCCCAGGAGCTGTGTGAACAAAGAAGAGAAAGGGAAATTTCTCCCAGCAGCCTCAGGAGCAGCGGATTAAATCTCCACAATCAACTTGATGTAACCTGCATCTCTGAAATACCTTAATAGACAATGAAGCATCGCAAAATTGAGGAGATGGACTTTGTGTGATTCTGTCTGTATAGCTTTGCTTTTACCATTTGTCCTAGGGTTCTGTCTGTCTATTTTTTTTTAAGTATAATTTTTTAGAGTTTGTTATCATTGGTGGATTTGTTTTTTGGTTTGGATGCTCTCCTTGTTTTTTTTTTTACTTTTCAATTTTTTTAATTTTTATTATTTTTTTATTTTAATAAACTTTTCTTTTCTTTCTCTTTCTTTCTTTCTTTTTTCTTCCTTCCTTCCTTTCTTTCTTTCTTTCTCTCACTTTTCTTCTGAGCCATGTGGCTGAAAGGGTCTTGGAGCTCCGGCTGGGTGTCAGGCCCGTGCTTCTGAGGTGGGAAAGCCGAGTTCAGGACATT
Organism: Mesoplodon bidens; assembly: GCF_964165515.1. NCBI lineage: Eukaryota > Metazoa > Chordata > Mammalia > Artiodactyla > Ziphiidae > Mesoplodon > Mesoplodon bidens. The sequence goes on from NC_138178.1 coordinate 122,623,464, forward strand.
GGTCCACCAGAGACCTCCTTGCTCCATGTAATATCAAATGGCAAAAGCTCTCCCAGAGACCTCCATCTCAATGGTAAGACCCAGCTCCACTCAACAACCAGCAAGTTACAGTGCTGGACACACTAAACAAAGCAACTAGCAAAACAGGAACACAAACACACCCATTAGCAGAGAGATGCATAAAATCATAATAAAGTCACAGAGACCTCAAAACACAACACTGGACACAGTACCACCCACAAGAAAGGAAAGATCCAGTGTCATCCACGAGAACATAGGCACCAGCCCCCTCCACCAGAAAGCCTACCCAACCAACTGAATGAAACTTACCCACTGGAGGTATAAACCAAAAACAATGGGAGATACTCACCTGCAGCTTGTGAAAAGCAGACCCCAAAAATAGTAAGTTAAGCAAAATGAGAAGACAGAGAAACACACAGCAGATGAAGGAGCAAGGTAAACACCCACCAGACCAAACAAATGAAGAAGAAATAGGCAGTCTACCTGAAAAGAATTCAAAGTAATGATAGTAAAGATGATCCAAAATCTTGGAAATAGACAGAATGCAAAAACGTTTAACAAGGACATAGAAGAACTAAAGGGCAAACAAAAAATGATGAACATCAAAATAAATGAAATTGAAAGTTCTCTAGAAGGAATAAATAACAAAATAACTGAGGCAGAAGAACAGATAAGTGACCTGGAAGACAAAATAGTGGAAATAACTACCTCAGAGCAGAATAAAGAAATAAGAATGAAAAGAATTGAGGACAGTCTCACAGACCTCTGGGACAACATTAAACACACCAACATTCAAATTATAGAGATCCCAGAGGAAGAGAAAAAGAAAGGGACTGAGAAAATATTTGAAGACATTAGAGTTGAAAACTTCCCTAATATGGGGAAGGAAATAGTCAATCAAGTCCAAGAAGTGCAGAGAGTCCCATACAGGATAAATCCAAGGAGAAACACACCAAGACACATATTAATCAAACTATCAAGAAATAAATACAAAGAAAAAATATTAAAAGCAGCAAGGGAAAAGGAACAAATAACATACAAGTGAATCCCCATAAGGTTAACAGCTGATCTTTCAGAAGAAACTCTGCAAGCCAGAAGGGAGTGGAAGGACACATTTAAAGTGATGAAAGGGAAAAATCATCAACCAAGATTACCCAGCAAGTATCTCATTCAGATTTGATGGAGACATTAAAACCTTACAGACAAGCAAAAGCTAAGAGAATTCAACACTGCCAAACGAGCTTCACAACAAGTGCCAAAGGAACTTCTCTAGGCAGGAAACACAAGAGAAGGAAAAGACCTACAATAACAAACCCAAAACAATTAAGTAAATGGTAAGAGGAACATACATGTCAATAACTACCATAAATGTAACTGGATTAAATGCTCCAACCAAAAGACATAGACTGGCTGAATGGATTAAAAAACAAGATGCATATATATGTTGTCTACAAGAGACCCACTTCAGACCTAGGGACACATACAGACTGAAAGTGAGGGGACGGAAAAAGATATTGCATGAAAATGGAAATCAAAAGAAAGCTGGAGTAGCAATTCTCATATCACACAAAATAGACTTTAAAATAAAGACTATTACAAGAGTCAAAGAAGGCCACTACATAATGATCAAGGGATCAATCCAAGAAGAAGATATAACAATTATAAATATTTATGCACCCAACATAGGAGCACCTCAATACATAAGGCAAGTGCTAACAGCCATAAAGTGGGAAATCAACAGTACACAATCATAGTAGGGGACTTTAACACCCCACTTTCACCAATGGACAGATCATCCAAAATGAAAATAAATAAGGAAACACAAGCTTTAAATGATACATTAAACAAGATGGACTTAATTGATATTTATAGGACATTCCATCCAAAAACAACAGAATACACTTTCTTCTCAAGTGCTCATGGAACATTTTCCAAGATAATAATATCTTGAGTCACAAATCAATCCATGGTAAATTTAAGAAAATTGAAATTGTATCAAGTATCTTTTCCAACCACAATGCTATGAGCCTAGATATCAATGATAGGAAAAAAATTGTAAAAAATACAAACACATGGAGGCTAAACAATACACTACAAAATAACCAAGGGATCACTGAAGAAATCAAACAGGAAAGGAAAACATAAACAAGACAAAAAGGCAACCCTCAGAATGAGAGAAAATATTTGCAAACAAAGCAACTGACAAAGGATTAATCTCCAAAACTGACAAGAAGCTTATGCAGCTCAATATTTAAAAAGCCAGCAACCCAATCCAAAAATGGGCAGAAGACCTAAATAGATATTTCTCCAAAGAAGATATACAGATTGCCAACAAACACATGAAAAGATGCTCAACATCACTAATCATTAGAGAAATGCATATCAAAACTACAATGAGGTATCACCTCACACAAGTCACAATGGCCATCATCAAAAAATCTACAAACAATAAATGCTGCAGAGGGTGTGGAGAAAAGGGAATCCTCTTGCACTGTTGGTGGGAATGTAAACTGATACAGCCACTATGGAAAACAGTATGGAGTTTCCTTAAAAAACTAAAAATAGAACTACCATACAATACAGCAATCCCACTACTGGGTGTATACCCTGAGAAAACCATAATTCAAAAACAGCCATGTACCACAATGTTCATTGCAGCTCTATTTACAATAGCCAGGGCGTGGAAGCAACCCAAGTTTCCATTGACAGATGAATGGATAAAGAAGATGTGGCACATATATACAATGGAATGTTACTCCGCCATAAAAGTAAATGAAATTGAGTTATTTGTACTGAGGTGGATGGACGTAGAGACTGTCATACAAAGTGAAGTAAGTCAGAAAGAGGAAAACAAATACCGTATGCTAACATGTATATATGGAATCTAAAAAAAAAAAAAAAAAAAAAGGTTCTGAAGAACCTAAGGGCAGGACAGGAATAAAGACGCAGATGTAGAGAATGGACTTGAGGACATGGGGAGGGAGAAGGGTAAACTGGGAAGGAGTGAGAGAGTGACACGGACATATATACACTACGAAATGTAAAATAGATATCTAGTGGGAAGCAGCCACATAGCACAGGGAGATCAGCTCAGTGCTTTTTGACCTCCTAGAAGGGTAGGATATGGAGAGTGGGAGGGAGACACAAGAGAGAAGAGATATGGTATATATGTATATGTATAGCTGATGAGCTTTGTTATAAAGCAGAAACCAACACAGCATTGTAAAACAATTATACTCCAATAAAGATGTTTAAAAAAAAGGAAAAGAAAAAAAAGTATATTCTGTAGAATAGGATTTAAGGGATTGTGGTATATTATATATCTAGAAATCAGTTTTAGAAAGGTATCAAATGAAATACATTTTCATATTTGTAATAACATATTCATGTTTTTCATAGAAAATCCTAGTTTTCAGTTTTATAACTTCTTAAAATATGGAAGTGTCCTGTATTATTCTCTTTAAAAAGTCATTTAGTTTTGGCTGAGGTCAACATTTCAAAATTATAACTGGGAAAAACATTTTTCTATAAATAATAACCACAGTAATTTCAAATGTATTTTTGTCTGTATGTAACCTAAGAGCCAGCATTATAGGAATTTTTGGGACTCTACAACAGAAGGATAATAACAGAAAGGAAAATATTCCATATCTTTTCAATTTTACATGTTTTTCATGAAATAAATTGAACTATCATGATATCATAGCAAAATTATTACTATATGCTTTAGTTTATCTCTTTTTTGCAAAAGGGAAAATACTACTTTCTCCACATGCTTACAAAGATAATGTGGCATACAAGGGATAATACAAGAGAAAAAAATTCAAATCATCTGGAAATATGGAATTCTGTCTGAACAGTTTAGATATTACTGACTGGTAAGACTGGTTAATTGTACTGAGAGTTTCTCTAAAACATTTCCAACTTGAGTGAAAATGAGTCAATATTTATTGATGAAAGATTATACATCTTTGAAAGAAGCAGACAAATTCAGAAATTGGTCTCTTACTACCTGTAACAAACTCCTGTTAGTGTACAGTCTGTGGGATGAAGAATAAAATAGCATTACCTTTGACTTGTAATTGATTTTAGTTTTTAGAAGATACTAAACTAATCAATAACAGTTATGATGACAGGAACTAGGGTCTCACGTTCAGAAGTTCACTAAAAATTATTCTCTATATTCAAAGGAATGTGAAGGTAATAGGCACGAGCTCTCTGCCATAAAATGCCTCTCCAAATAGCTACAGTTATGTGCAAATTAATATATGTCCAAAGCAATGGGTGATATGCAGAATCTTCCAATTGAGTACAATAGTATAAAGTGATGGTAAAATCGAAACTCTGAATTTCAGTGAGACTGCTTTTGGCTGTAAGTATAGCAGAGCCAACTATAATGGATAAAATAAGAAAGTATATTTGCTCAAACAACTAGAAGTCCAGAGGTACAACTGATTCAATCTAGCTAAATCCATTGGATCTAGTCTGTATCTCTGCAATTTCCCAAACTATGAATTCATCTGTCTGCATTCCTAAGGTAGTGTCCTTCATGAGAACAAAACAACTATGGAACGTCAAAGCTTCACAATCACATAGCAGAAAATTAACAGAATGAGAAATTATATCTTCTGGTCATTTATTTTAGGAAATAGAAAACTTCTTTATCTTTAGCCCCCAGCAAACCCCTATTTCACCTCTTTGTCTCGGAGTCAGCCATATGCCAATCCTAAAAGGAAAGGGATTTTGTAGTTAATTGGTTTAGGGATTACCATTGGATTTATCAGCCTCCTCCCTGGACCTGTAGATGAAGGAAGCTTTCCATTTACTATGAAGAAAATACAGTAACCTGGAAAAAAAATGAGAGTACTCCCCAAATTAGAAGTAAGATAGAGTTTCATATATTGGCAAATAAAAATATTATTAAGCTCTATTTTTAGCTATACTTAAACAATAAAAAATATACTCAAAAGGAAAGTATAAGCTTTATCTATAAGAGGAATTGTCAAAAACAAAAACAAAAAACAGTGGCCAGGTAAAATCTGCTATCCACACATTCATTCTTTAATGACGTCTTGTCCTCATTGAGATTATATTCTAGTTAGGAAGATAAATCAATAATTAAATGAACAAGATAACTATATAATGCTAAAGATCTATGAAAGAAATAAACCAGGAACTATGATAGAGAATAATAGGTGGAAGGTCGGACTACTTTTTGTAGAATGATCAGAGAAAGATTATCTGAGGAGACAACATTTAAACTTAAATATGAATGTTGAAAAACAAGTAAAGAGCAATGGAATAGAGAAGGTTGCTTGAGAAAGAGGAAACAATGGGTAAAAAGTCTTTGATACAAACACACATTCTGGCCTGTGGAATCAGGACTCACTCTGTTAAGGGTGAAAGTGAAGGAGAAGAGACTTACAATAACGAAACAATGCAAAATAAGTATGTAAAATTGATCAGTGCTTTCAACAGAAATAAGTGGGGAAGGGTTGAATAAGATGGGAATGATGGGGATAGGAAAAGGTTGGACATGTTAAGAGTGATCAGGAAACAGCTTCAAAGAAAAGGTGAAATTTGAACAAACACCAGAAGGAAATGAAAGAATAAACCATTCATGGATCTAGAGGAAAATTGGCTTAGGCAGAGGGAAATGGAAATACAAACACACAAGATGAGAGCTTGCCTGATGTTTTTGATAAAAGCAAAAAGGCCAAGTAGCTAAAGCAAAATGAGCAAATTGGGAGCGAAGAAGGAGCTGAAGTATTGTAGGACTTTGTAGGTCTTGGTAAGAACTTTTGCTTTTACTCTAAGATCAAAGCCATTGGAGGATGAGTTGAGTAAGAGCAGCAATGATCTACATGATCTGACAGATTTAAAAGATCACTCAGGCTGCTGTGTTGTGAATTAGAGTACAATGGGGCAAAGGCAAAATGGGGCCTTATTAGGATGCTGTTGAAAAATCTAAGTAGTCGATAACAGTTGGGACAAAGCAGTAACAGTGGAGGTGGTTGGGAATGGTTGAGTTCTCGATATGTATTAAAGCAAAAATGGAAAGGAAAGGATTTCCTGATGGATTAGATGTGGGTCTGAGAAAAAGTATCTAATCTATTAGGAAAAAAACTGACAAGTTCCAAATTTCTAGGGGAAATGGCTATTTCCAAGTATATATAAATATAAATAATGTAACAAGATAAAAATTGATTCATGTATTGTAATTCTTCATGTCTTTTTCAATAAATTTTATTACTTTTAACAAAGAGAATCTCATAATGGTGAACCTAACTTTACTTCTGGAAATAAGTTATTCTGTGATAAGTAAACAATAAGCAATTACACCAGCATTATTTTTACAAGTATTATTTATTTTTTTGTTTTGTTTTAAATTTATATTGGAGTATAGTTGATTTACAATGTTATTTTATTTTCAGGTATACAGCCAAGTGAATCAGTTATATATATAGCCACTCTTTTTTAGGTTCTGTTCCCATACAGGTCATTACAGAGTATTGAGTAGAGTTCCCTGTACTATACAGCAGGTTCTTATTAATCTGTTTTATATATGGCAATGTGTATGTGTCAATCCCAATGTCCTAATTTGTCCTTCCCCCACCTTACCTCCTGGTAACCATAACTTTGTTTTCTACATCTGTAACTCTATTTCTGTTTTATAGATAAGTTCATTTGTACCCTTTTTAAAATTTCACATGTAAGTGATATCATATGATATTTATCTTTCTGTGTCTGACTTACTTCATTCAGTATGACAACCTCTAGGTCCTTCCATATTGCTGCAAATGGCATTATTTTGTTCTTTTTTATGGCTGAGTAATATTCCATTGTATATATATATACCACATCTTCTTATCCACTGCTCTATTGATGGATATTTAGATTGTTTCTGTGTCCTGGCTATTGTAAGTAGTGCTGCAATGAATATTGAGGTGCATGTATGCTTTCGAATTTTGGTTTTCTCAGGATATATTCCCAGAAGTGGGATTGCTAGATCATATTGTAGCTCTATATTTAGTTTTTTAAGGAACCTCCATACTGTTCTCCATAGTGGCTGTACCAAGTTACATTCCCACCAATAAAGTAAGAGGGTTCCCTTCTCTTCACACCCTCTCCAGCATTTATTGTTTGTAGATTTTTTTGATGATGGCCATTCTGACCAGTGTGAGCTGATACCTCACTGTAGTTTTGATTTGCATTTCCCTAATAATTAGTGATGTTGAGCATCTTTTCATGTACTTTTTAGCCATCTGTATGTCTTCTTGGAGAAATGTCTATTTAGATCTTTCACCCATGTTTTGATTGGGTTGTTTGTTTTTTCGATTTGAGCTGCATGAGTTGTTTGTATATTTTGGAGATTAATCCCATGTCAGTTGCTTTGTTTGCAAATATTTTCTCCCATTCTGAAGGTTGTCTTTTCATCTGCTTTAGAGTTTCCTTTGCTGTGCAAAAGCTTTTAAGTTTCATGAAGTCACATTTGTTTATTTTTGTTTTTATTTCCATTACTCCAGGAGGTGAATCAAAAAAGATATTGCTGTGATTTATGTCAAAGATGTCTGCCTATGTTTTCCTCTAGGAGTTTTACAGTATCTTGTCTTACTTTTAGGTCTTTAATCCATTTTGAGTTTATTTTTGTGTATGGTGTTAGGGAGTGTTCTAATTTCATTAGTTTATATGTGGCTGTCCAGTTTTCCCAGCACCACTTATTGAAGAGGCTCTCTTTTCTCCATTATGTATTCTTGCCTTCTTTGTAATAGATTAGATGACCAAAGGTGCTCTGGACTTCCTGTCCTGTTCCATTGATCTATATTTCTGTTTTTGTGCCAGTACCATACTGTCTTGATTACTGTAGCTTCGTAGTATAGTCTGAAGTAGTCAGGGAGCCTGATTCCTCCAGCTCCATTTTTTGTTCTCAAGATTGCTTTTGTTATTCAGGGTCTTTTGTGTTTCCATACAAATTGTAAAATTTTTTGTCCTAATTCTGTGAAAAATGCCATTGGTAATTCGATAGGGATTGCATTAATCTGAAGATTGCTTTGGATAGTATAGTCATTTTCACCATGTTGGTTTTTCCAATCCAAGAACATGGTATATGTCTCCATCTTTTGTGAGATCTTTTATTTCTTTCATGAGTATCTTATATTTTTCTGAGTACAGGTCTTTTGCCTCCTTAGGTAGGTTTATTACTAGGTATTTTATTCTTTTTGATGCAGTGGTAAATGGGATTGTTTCCTTGATTTTTCTTTCTGATCTTTTGTTGTTAGTGTATAGGAATGCAAGAGATTTCTGTGCATTAATTTTGTATGTTGCAACTTTACCAAATTCATTGATGAACTCTAGTAGTTTTCTGGTAGTATCTTTGGGATTTTCTGTGTATAATATCATGTCATCTGCAAACAGTGACAGTTTTACTTTTTCTTGCTGTGTCTAGGACTTCTAAAACTATGTTGAATGATAATGGTGAGAGTGGACATCCTTGTCTTGTTCCTCATCTTAGATGAAATGGTTTCAGTTTTTCATCATTGAGAATGATGTTGGCTGTGGGTTTGTCATATATGGTCTTTATTATGTTGAGGTAGGGTCCCTCTATGCCCACTTTCTGGAGAGTGTTTATGATAAATGGGTATTGAAATTTGTCAAAAGCTTTTTCTGCATCCATTGAGATTATCATATGGTTTTTATTCTTCAGTTTGTTAATGTGGTGTATCACATTGATTGATTTGTGTATATTGAAGAATCCTTACATCCCTGGGATAAATCCCACTTGATCATCATGTATGATCCTTTTAATGTGATGTTGGATTGTGTTTGCTTGTATTTTGTTGAGAAGTTTTGCATCTATGTTCATCAGTGATATTGGCCTGTAGTTTTCTTTTTTTGTGACATCTTTGGTTTTGGCATCAGGGTGATGGTGCCCTTTTAGAATGAACTTGGGACTGTTTCTTCCTCTGCAATTTTTTGGAAGAGTTTCAGATGGGTAGGGGTTAACTCTTCTCTAAATGTTTTAGAGACCAAACATTTAGTCCATCCTGTCCTGGACTTTTGTTTGTTGGCAGATTTTTAATCACAGTTTCAATTTCAATACTTGTGATTGGTCTGTTCATATTTTCTATTTCTTCCTGGTTCAGTCTTGGAATGTTGCACCTTTCTAAGAATTTGTCCATTTCTTCTAGCTTATGCATTTTATTGGTGTATAGTTGCTTGTAGTGTTCACTTATGATCCTTTGTATTTCTGTAGTGTCCATTGTAACTTCTCCTTTTCATTTCTAACTTAGATTTGAGTCCTCTCCCTTTTTTCTTGATGAGTCTTGCTAAAGATTTATCAATTTTGTTTATCTTCTCAAAGAACCAGCTTTTAGTTTCATTGATCTTTGCTATTGTTTTCTTCATCTCTATTGCATTTATTTCTACTCTGATCTTTATGATTTCTTTCCTTCTACTAACTTTGGGTTTTGTTTGTTTTTCTTTCTCTAATTGCTTTAGGTATCATGTTAGGTTGTTTATTTGAGATTTTTCTTGTTTCTTGAGGTAGGAGTGTATTGCTATAAACTTCCCTCTTAGAACTGCTTTTGCTGCATCCCATGGGTTTTGGATGATCGTGTTTTTGTTGTCATTTTTCTCTAGGTATTTTTTGCTTTCTTCTTTGATTTCTTCAATGATCCATTTAGTAACATATTGTGTAGCCTCCACGTGTTTGTGTTTTTTTACAGTGTTTTTTCCCTGTATAGTATTGTAGTTGGGAAACATGTGTGATATGATTTCAATTTTCTTAAATTTACTGAGGCTCGATTTGTGACCCAAGATGTGTTCCATGTTCACTTGAGAAGAAAGTGCATTCTGCTGCTTTCGGATGGAATGCTCTATAAATATCAATTAAGTCTATCTTGTATAATGTGTCATTTAAGGCTTGTGTTTCCTTATTAATTTTCTCTCTGGATGATCTGTCCTTTGGTGTAAGTGGGGTGTTAAAGTCCCCCACTATTACTATGCTATTGTTGATTTCCCCTTTTATGACTGTTAAGATTTGCCTTATGTATTGGGGTGCAACTATGTTGGGTTCATATATATTTACAATTGTTATGTCTTCTTCTTATATTGATCTCTTGATCATTATGTAGTGTCCTTCCATGTCTCTTGTAATAGTCTTTATTTTCAAGTCTATCTTGTTAGATATGAGTATTGCTATTCCAGCTTTCTTTTGATTTCCATTTGCATGGGATACCTTTTTCCATCCCCTCACTTTCAGTCTGTATGTGTCCCTAGGTCTGAATTGGGCCTCTTATAGACAGCATATATACGGGTCTTGATTTTGTATCCATTCAGCCATTCTTTGTATTTTGGTTGGAATATTTAATCCATTTACATTTAAGGTGATTATCGATATGTATGTTCCTGTTGCCATTTCCTTAATTGTTTTGGATTTGTTTTTGTAGGTGTTTTTCTTCCCTTCCTTTTTTTGTTCTCTTGTAGTTTGGTGACCATCTTTAGTGTTGTGTTTGGGTTGCTTTTTCTTTTGTGTGTATTTTTCTGTTTTAGTTGTTTGGTTTGCATTTCCCATGGGGTTTAGATAAAACAGTCTATACATATACAAGCTTGTTTTAGTTGCTGGTCTCTTAATTTCAAATGCAATTCCCATTTTCTACATTTATAATTTCCTCACAGTTGTTGGTTTTGATATCATATTTGTGTTTGGATGATTTCCCACTTTTACTCTATGTTTGTCTTCAGTGCACTTTCCCATTTGTTATTTTCTTCTTTCTAGTTTTGGCCTCTTTTTTTTCCTCCTGCCTAGTAAAGTTCCTTTAGCATTTTTGTTGTAAAGCTGATTTGGTGATGCTGAAGTATCTTAGCATTTGCTTGTCTATAAAGCTTTTGATTTCTCCATCAAATTTGAATGAGACCCTTGCTGGGTAGAATATTCTTGGTTGTAGTTTCTTCCCTTTCATCACTTTAAATTTATCATGTCACTCCCTTCTGGCCTGCAGAGTTTCTGCTGAAAAATCAGCTGATAACCTTATGGCAATTCCCTTGTATGCTATTTGTTGCTTTGCTCTTAATATTATTTTTTTGTATTTAATTTTTGTTAGTTTGATTAATATGTGTCTCAGCATGTTACTCCTTGGGTTTATCCTGTATGGGACTCTCTGTGCTTCCTGTACTTGGGTGACTATTTCTTTTCCATATTAGGGACGTTTCCAACTATAATCTCTTCATATATTTTCTCAGGCCCTTTTTCGTCTTCTTCTGGGACCCCTATAATTCGAATGTTGGTGTGTTTAATGTTGTCCCAGAGTTCTCTGAGACTGTCCTCATTTCTTTTCATTCTTTTTTCTTTATTCTGTCCTGCAGAAGTGATTTCCACTATTCTGTCTTCCAGCTCACTTATCCATTCTTCTGCCTGAGTTATTCTCCTATTGATTTCTTCTAGTTTATTTTTCATCTTTGTTTGTTTGTTCTTAATTCTTCTATGTTGTTTTTAAACATTTCTTGTTTCTTCTCAATCCATGCCTCCATTCTTTTTCTGAGATTTGGATCATGTTTACTACCATTACTCTGAATTCTTCTTCAGATAGATTGCCTATCTCCTTGTCATTTAGTTGTTCTTGTATGTTTTTATCTTGCTCCGTCTTCTGCAACATGTTTCTTTGTTGTCTCATTTTGTCTAACTTACTGTGTTTGTCGTCTCCTTCCCTCAGGCAGCAAGATTGTAGTTCCTCTTGCTTCTTGTGTTTGCACCCTTGTAGGTGAGTTTGTTCCAGAGGCTTGTGCCATTATCCCCTTGATAGGGAGTTTGACTGGTTTTGTGGTGACCAGAGCCTGCCTTAGAGATTGAGCAGGGCCTCCCCTTTGCTCTGTGGTTGTCACCGCCCTGTCAGGGGTGGGCTCTGCTCCCTAGTTGTTGGAGTAGAGGCCCCCAGATCTGTTTCTTAGCTGTGTTTGTGATCTGTGGTGCAAGGTAGGTTGATTGGCACACTCCCGCCAGGAAAGAAGCCACTGAGTATTCCTCCTCTGGAGCCATTCACCTGTGAATGTGCTCTGTTATGTCCCATGTCACACATTGTGTGGGCTCACAAACTACACTATTGTTGGCACTGCTCTCAGTCCCACCTTAACTGTGGGTATGCCAGCAATTGGCCCTGGTGACTCTCGGGCATTGGTTTCACCAGGCCACCAGCACAGATCCACTGAGGTCAGGTCCCTGGACTGCAGTAGTCATGCACCTGGACCCACTCTGGGAGCTATGGAGGCAGCTCAGACTCTGACCTGACCCAACCCCCAAGTTTTTGTGCCCACAAAGCCCACAGCTGCTAAAGCCAGACCTGTCCCAGCTGCAGGAGCACTTTTTTTCCTTCCAGATGTTTCACAGGTGCTGAATATAGGAAGCCATCAGCGGAGGTGTAACTCCACTGTTCATGTACCCACAAAGAGGTTTCAACTCTTCTTCCTTAGTCACCTCTGCATGTGTTCCTCCCACTGGAGTCTGCTCCAGGAGCACACGAGCCTGTCAGGCAGGAAGGGGCCAAGGTGATGATTGATGTGAGCAGGCCGCCCAGACGGGAGATGCTGGGGTATCAATTGGATTGTGCAAGCCCATCAGGCAGCGGTCAGGACTGGTAGGTCGCCCAGGTCAGGGGGACTGTGGAGGAGGTATTGGCAGGGGTGTGTGAGCTGGTGGGAACCCTCCCTAGTGCCTGTGGAGGCAGGGGTCAGCATGTGAGGAGAGAGGCTGCAATGGCAGCCCTGCCTTTGCATGTCACTCAGCAATGGTGCTTTGTTTCTGTGGCGGTCCAGGCTTCTTCCACAAGCATTTCTGGTTGTGGAGCTCCTCAATCCCATCCCCACAGGCTGTCTCCTCACAGCCAACAGCAGTCCCCTCCCAAGGTCTGCTCTCCAAACCCCACGTTCTAGCACCCAGCCCCCGTGCACACCCACAGACACCCATCTTGGGTTGGGGCACACTGGGCTGTGGCACAGACCATCTGTGTAGGTCTCAGTCTGTCCTCCCTGCCACAGACTGGTTGCTGCACTCTCCTCTGAGCCCCCAAAGCTCCTCTTCTGTCCTAGCTGATCTCCCTGCCAGTGAGGGTCTTCCCCAGTTCCCCCCTCCCAGCTCCCCGCCATGGGCTCAGGTCCCATCCTGTTTCCTCTCCTCTTCCTTTTCCCTTCTTCTTTCTTTCATCCCACCCAGTTACATGGGATTTTTCTTGTCCTCTTAGGTGTCTGAGGTCCTCTGCTAGTGTTCAGTAGGTGTTCTGTGAGAATTGTTCCATTTGTAGATGGATTCTTGATGTGTTTGTGGGGAGAGATGAACTCTACCTACTCCTACTCCTCTTCCATCTTGGAAAATCCAAGTATTATTTCCAACAAAGTAGGATGCTTATTTGTAAAAGTTTTGTACAGATGTATAATGAATGAAACTACAAAAGAAATGAGTGAAGAAAAAAGTGAGGAAAAAATTTTAAATGACCTTAAAATATTGACATAGACCATATATACTAAATGTAAATAAATTGAAAGGGTTTTTCTTTTTTGTTTAAGTTTTTATTGATGTATAATACATGCACAGGGAAAAATTCTTACACCATAAGCAAACAATTGAGGAAGTTTCACTTGATAAATACAACCTTGTAACTCGTACTACTCAAAAGAAATATAAATAAGTGATAGCTCAGAAACCATTTTGTTGCTCTTTCAATCACTATCCCATTTGGTAACGACCATCCTAACATATAGAAGTATAAATTGGTTTAATATTTTGCATATAAATGGATTTACTTAATATGTACTCTTTTGTTTCTGGCTTCATTAGCTCAACGTAACATTTGAAAGATTCATCTATATTGATGGGTAGAATTGTCAATTACATCAGTGCATTTGTGATAGATTGCATTTCCAAAGATGGCCAGAGCAGTATATCCCAGACCACATAGTCTTCTGTAAAATGGGCTAACCAGTTCCAAAGGATGGATTCTGATTCCTCTCCCCTTGAATCATGGCGAACTTAATCCCTTGCTTGTAATCAATACTTTGTGGCTTAAGGGATAGTGTGTGACTCGTGACTTCTAAGGCTAAGGCAGAAGAAACTTTTTAGCTTTTACATTGGTTTCTTGAAACACTACCTCTTTGAATACTCACTCTAGGGACTCTACCTTCTTAGAATGAAGCAGAAATGCTCAGAGGAGCACAAGCCATATTCAGAGGCTCTAGTTGAGGATAGTCTTAGTAATGTCAATTAGACATTAAACATGTGAGTGAAGAAGCCTTCAGAAACTTTTGATTCCCAGACATTGAAGTCATTCCCAGTTACTGGAATCTTTCTAGCTGAGGACCTACACATCATAAAACAGAGAAAATCCATCCCCACTGTAACCAGTTCCAGTCCTTGATTCATAGTACTTGTGATCATGTTTGTTATTTTAATCTACTAAATTTGGAATGCTTTTGTAGGCAGCACATGACAATTGGAACCTGTAGTATCCATTCTTTGAATGTCCCACAATTTATTAAGTCAACTATGGACGAGAATTTGGATTGTATCCAGTTTGTGGCTCTTATGAAAGTGCTTCTGTGAATATTATAGAGTTTATTGTTGAACCTGTGTATATATTTTCATTGGGTGTGTAAACAGGGATAGAATTAATAGGGTATTCATTTATTCAGATTAGGAGATGGAACCAAATAATTTTCCACAGTAGATGTAACAGTTTGCATTCCTACAAGTAGTATATGAGTTCTGATTATTCAAGATCCTTGTCCACATTTAGTTTTTTAAATCATTTTTAATTTTAGCTATTCTACTGGGTATGGAGTGGTATCACATTGTGGTTTTCATTTGCATTTTCCTGCTGTCTTAGTTGTGAGCATCTTTTCATATGTTAGTTGGCCATTTGGATATCCACTTTTCAAAAGTTAGTCTTTAACTCATATTTCAAAGTTTTCTTTCCTATTATTTTAAAGAGTTATTTATATATTCTGGGTATACATATTAAGTATATTTTCTCATACTCTGTGGGTTGCCCTGTCACTATCTTAATCAGGTCTTGAAAGAATAAGAAATACTAACATTAACATAATCCATTTTATCATTTTTTTCTTTTAAAGCTTTTTATACACAATTTTTTTAATTGATGCTTAAACCAAAGTCATAAAGTTATTCTCTTCTAGAAGTTTTATTGTTCTACCTATCAAATTTAGGTTTTCAATACAACTGGGATTTTTGTGTTTGATGTAAGATAGAAATTCTGTGTGTGGAAAAAACAAAAAATAAGAGCTCTACTTTGCTTATTGATAACCATTTATTAAGTAGACCATCATTTCTTAATGCATTACATTGCTACCTTTGTCATAAATCACTATTACATTTCAAAACTCCACCATTGCTCACTGGTACTTGTCCAGTAGTTCCTCACCAGTCAGCCTGGGCTAACTGCTCTCAAATTACTTCTAAAAGCTAGAAATATGACAATAGTAATCTTCTACTTTTCAGCTTTCAATGTTTTTTAATGCCTAAAACAGTTTTTCTCCCAGTGCAAACCTTAAAAATGCAAATTCTGTGAGTCTTCCATCTACCAAAATGAATCAGATGGGGAGAAGAGTTGATGGTAGCAGAGTTCTTAGGAATCTTCATTTTTAAAAGAAGTGCAAGGAGGTTTTATGCACTTATAAATATGGAAACCACTAGTTTAGCAAATTAAGACAACTTCCACAGTATAAATAAAAATATACAAGGCCTTTTATGATTTAGTTCCTATTTACTTCACCTATTTTATGTTCTACTCATTTATATCTCCATTTACTCTTAATGTTCTGAAAAACACCAACAATTTTAGTGCTTCACACACATGCCATGCTACATAATCCATCTGCGTCTTTGTGTATATGGTGCCATATGCATTTAACATACCACCACCACCCTACAAAGGTCTAGTAAACCCTTGTTACATTTTAAAATCTAGTCAGTAATTGTCCTTCCTGTCTGCCTTCACTGATAATTGTTCTGTAACCTCTTCAGTTCTCACACAACAATAATATATCACTCTCACTTCTTCAGTACTCCTGCAACTTGAAAATACTTTAATTATTGCATGAGTCTGTCTTTCCTATAAAATTCCAAATTCCTTGCTGACAGGGCCATGCACAAAATCTGATATGTAATATATATAACATATTTTTAACTGGAGCTAAGACCACATTAATGTTATTTTTATGAAAGCATATTTTCAAATTAATCATTTAGGGAAATAGGACATTGGATTAAATTTTGTAGTTTAAAATTATAAACCTTTAATCTAAGAAAATAATATTAGAACATCATGGTCACATATAACACTCAGCCTATGATTAAAATAATGAATTTTATTTCTTACTATGAAAAAAGCCACATTGTTTATGATTAACTTCTATTTGCCAGACTTATTTACAAACAGAACTGTTTTGCTTCTGATACTTTGCTCTCTAGAGCTGAACAGTGATTAACAGAAGAGCAAAACCTGTTTAAGAATCTCAGTCCTGATGAACAACTGCCTTTGTTAGTCTTAACATTATTATCCCTTTTGCTGTAAAGAACTTATTCATCTGTACTTATTAGAAATCAGTAGAAAAATTCATTAAAACTAAGACTCTATACAACTCTTTTTGAAAAGATTAACCTCTAAAATATTTTTAAAAGTTATATATGGCTGACTGGTAAAAAGGACAAATCTTAGGTTTTCTTTCAAACTTTATATGCTCTCGTGTTTAAATTTTGCAATTTAATAACTTAAGCCAAGTGGAAGAAGTATGAAGCAGGGGATTTCACTGCTTTTATAATGTAATCAGATTCCAGTTTATCCTGTAAAACATTTCCTGAGCCTCTGCAGTTTGTATTTGAGCACCCTGAGGAAAAGGAAATGAAGATTGTGCTTATTGAACCTCCTTCATATAGCACACAGCAATGCTGAACACATACCTGTCACTTAATAAATTCTTTCTTAATGAGTATTAGTTACTGTGTCAACTGTGCACACTAAAACTATGGAGCACCAATGAAATTAGAAGGAACATATGGCAAGGGAAAACATGGGTTAGAGCAGAGATTGCCAAATGATTCTCATAGTCCTTGCTTATGTGAACTAGAAGCATGGGTTCAAGATTTCTAAAACGCCATATTCATGCATGACATATACTCATGCCATATACATTTTTATTATATAGGTAATATGTGTATAGAAAGTCTGCATTCAAACGTTCTTAAATGAAAGTATGTACATTATGCAGAAATGGTCTGTCCGCCTCACCTTGCAATTCCTCTGGCGGAAGCAGATTGTAGGTAAGAGGATGTTTAGTTTGTCCTTGAAATTATGATATTCCTGCCTAGGGCTGTTTTCAAATACAATATAAAAACCATTTAGGAAGCTGCGATTGCTCTAAGGCCATCCTGCTTTGATTTGGCTCTGTCTCTAATCCACTTTCTTAAGGCTCTTGTGTACAGATTTGAACCCTGGTGCTCACCTGCTATCCAACCAGATGCCTTGCTTACTGAAAGCCTCTGGAAGCCTCCGTGTGGTTGTTCTAACCCCTCTACTAAAATGGATAAAATGAGACTGATTGAGGGAAAACAAAATACTTAGCACTGAGGCCAGTGTCGAGCAATTGTTCTCATTAACATATAATTTAACTGTACTAACACCAGGTCAAACAAATGAATATCAAACACTCATTTTATTACATACTTTTCAACACATATTATTTTATTTAATATTTTTATAAGAATGTATGGTATAGTAATACATGCTTTTTACAGATATATAGGCTAAGGGTCAATGAAATTAAATAATATGCTTAATATTAGTAGTAAAAAAAGTTGTGTGAACGGGACTAAATTCAAGCTCACTTTAAAGTAAATAGTTATTCTGCCTCACCTTACTATATTCTTTCTTTTACATCTTTATTGGAGTATAATTGCTTTACATTTTTGTGTTAGTCTCTGCTGTATAACAAAGTGAATCAGCTATACGTATACGTATATCCCCATATCCCTCTTTCATCTCCCTCCCACCTTCCCTATCCCACCCCTTTAGGTGGTCACAAAGCACTGAGCTCATCTCCCTATGCTATGCGGCTGCTTCCCACTAGCTATCTATTTTACCTTTAGTAGTGTATATATGTCCATGCCACCTCTCACTTTGTACCAGCTTTCCCCCTCTCTGTGTCCTAAAGTCCATTCTCTAAGTCTGCATCTTTATTCCTGTCCTGCCCCTAGGTTCTTCAGAACCTTTTGTTTTTTAAGATTCCATATACATGTGTTAGCATACAGTATTTGTTTTTCTCTTTCTGATTTACTTCACTCTGTATGACAGACTCTAGGTCCATCCACCTCACTACAAATAACTCAATTTCATTTCTTTTTATGGCTGAGTAATATTCCATTGTATATATGTGCCACATCTTCTTTATCCATTTATCTGTCAGTAGACACCCAGGCTGCTTCCATGTCCTGGCTATCGTAAGTAGTGCTGCAATGAACATTGTGGTACATGACTCTTTTTGAATTATGGTTTTCTCAGGATATATGCCCAGTAGTGGGATTGCTGGGTCATATGATAGTTCTATTTTTAGTTTTTTAAGGAACCTCCATACTGTTCTCCATAGTGACTGTATCAATTTACATTCCCACAAACAGTGCAAGAGTGTTCCCTTTTCTCCACACCCTTTCCAGCATTTATTGTTTGTAGACATTTTGATGATGCTCATTCTGACCAGTGTGAGGTGATACATCATTGTAGTTTTGATTAGCATTTCTCTAATGATTAGTGATGTTGAGCATCCTTTCACGTGTTTGTTGGCAATCTGTAAATCTTCTTTGGAGACATGTCTATTTAGGTCTTCTGCCCATTTTTGGATTGGGTTGTTTGTTTTTTTGATATTGAGCTGCATGAGCTGCTTATATATTTTGAAGATTAAACCTTTGTCAGTTGCTTAATTTGCAAATATTTTCTCTCATTCTGAGAGTTGTCTTTTTGTGATCTTTATGGTTTCCTTTGTTGTGCAAAAGCTTTTAAGTTTCATTAGGTCATATTTGTTTAGTTTTGCTTTTATTCCATTTATCTAGGAGGTGGGTCAAAAAGGATCTTGCTGTGATTTATGTCATAGAGTGTTCTGCCTATGTTTTCCTCTAAGAGTTTTATAGTGACTGGCCTTACATTTAGTTATTTAATCCATTTTGAGTTTATTTTTTATATGGTGTTAGAGAGTGTTATAATTTCATTCTTTTACATTTAGCTGTCCAGCTTTCCCAGCACCACTTATTGAAGAGGCTGTCTTTTTGGCATTGTATATTCTTGCCTCCTTTATCAAAGATAAGGTGACCATATGTGTGTGGGTTTATCTCTGGGCTTTCTATCCTGTTCCATTTATCTATATTTTTGTTTTTGTGCCAGTACCATACTGTCTCAATTACTGTAGCTTTATAGAATTGTCTGAAGTCAGGAAGCCTGATTCCTCCAGCTCCATTTTTCTTTCTCAAGATTGCTTTGGCTATTCGCGGTCTTTTGTGTTTCCATACAAATTGTGAATTTTTTTGTTCTAGTTCTGTGAAAAATGCCACTGGTAGTTTGATAGGGATTGCATTGAATCTGTAGATTGCTTTGCGTAGTATAGTCATTTTCACAATGCTGATTCTTCCAATCCAAGGACATGGTATATCTATCTCTCCATCTGTTTGTATCATCTTTAATTTCTTCCATCAGTGTCTTATAGTTTTCTGCATACAGGTCTATTGTCTCCTTAGGTAGGTTTATTCCCAGGTATTTTATTCTTTTTGTTGCAATGGTAAATGGGAGTGTTTCCTTAATTTCTCTTTCAGATTTTTCATCATTAGTCTATAAGAATATAGGAGATTTCTGTACATTAATTTTGTATCCTGCTAATTTACCTGATTCATTGAGTAGCTCTAGTAGTTTTCTGTTAGCATCTTTAGGATTCTCTATGTAAAGTATCATGTTATCTGCAAACAGTGACAGTTTTACTTCTACTTTTCCAATTTGGATTCCTTTTATTTCTTTTCCTTCTCTGATTGCTCTGGCTTAAGCTTCCAGAACTATGTTGAATAATAGTGGTGAGGGTGGGCCTTTTCTTGTTCCTGATCTTAGTGGTCATGGTTTCAGTTTTTCACCATTGAGAACAATGTTGGCTGTGAGTTTGTCATACGTGGCCTTTATTATGTTGAGGTGAGTCCCTCTATGCCTACTTTCTAGAGAGTTTTTATCATAAATGGGTGTTGAAATCTTTTTCTGCAACTATTGAGATTATCATATGGTTTTTATCTTTCAATTTGTTAATATGGTGTATCACATTGATTGATTTGCGTATATTGAAGAATCCTTGCATTCCTGGGATAAATTCCACTTGATCATGGTGTATGATCCTTTTAATGTGCTGTTGGATTCTGTTTGCTAGTATTTTGTTGAGGATTTTTGCATCTATGTTCATCAGTGATATTGGTCTGTAGTTTTCTTTTTTTGTTACATCTTTCTCTGGTTTTGGCATCAGCGTGATGGTGGCCTTATAGAATGAGTTTAGGAGTGTTCATCCCTCTGCTATATTTTGGAAGAGTTTGAGAGGGATTGGTGTTAGCTCTTCTCTAAATATTTGATAGAATTCACCTGTGAAGCTATCTGGGCCTTGACCTTTTTTTGTTAGAAGATTTTTAATCACAGTTTCAATTTCAGTGCTTGTGATTAGTTTGTTTATATTTTCTCTTTCTTCCTGGTTCAGTCTCTGAAGGTTGTGCTTTTCTAAGAATTTGTCCATTTCTTCCAGGTTGTCCATTTTATTGTCATATAGTTGCTTGTAGTAATCTCTGATGATCCTTTATATTTCTGCTGTTTCAGTTGTTACTGGTCCATTTTCATTTCTAATTCTGTTGATTTGAGTCTTCTCCCTTTTCTTCTTGATGAGTCTGGCTAATGGTTTATGAATTTTGTTTATCTTCTCAAAGAACCAGCTTTTAGTTTTATTGATCTTTGCTATCGTTTCCTTCATTTCTTCTTCATTTATTTCTGATCTGATCTTTATGATTTCTTTCCTTCTGCTAACTTTAGGGGTCTTTTCATTTTTGTTTTTCTAATTGCTTTATGTGTACAGACACATGGACTCTAAATGATAAGCTACTAAATAACAAAGAGATCACTGAAAAAAATCACAGAGGAAATAAAAAAATACCTGGAAACAAATGACAATGAAAACACGATGATCTAAAACCTATGGGATGCAGCAAAAGCAGTTCTAAGAGGGAAGGTTACAGCAATACCATCCTACCTCTAGAAACAAGAAAAATCTCAAATAAACAACATCACCTCACTACATTGATCCCACTGATGTGACAGTGCTTTATAGGTAATTTAAATACTAAAGCTGAACAGATATGCCTTGTGACCCAGCAATCACACTTTTGGGTTACATATGACACAGAAATGTGTACATATATTCACCGAACACATGTACGTATACTCATAACAGTGTAATTTGCAGTATGAAAAAGCTAGAAATAACCTAGATTGTCCAAAAATACAATCAATATATCATAATATATTCATTCAATGGAATATAATACAATGTAAAAAATTAGTTAATTGGCAGTGACAACCATATGGGAAAATTTGACAAACCAAATGATATTGAAAGAAGCCATTCAAAAATAAAAAGTACAGTATGATACCGTTCTTATAAAGTTCCAAAATAGACTGAACTAAACTGTGGTGTAGTGGGTGGGCTGCAGCTGGTTGCTGGATTCTGGATGCTACTTCTGTGCTATTTATTGACCCAGGTTATGGTTACATGGATGTATTCACTTTGTGAAATTTCATCAACTTATTATGTGTGCACTTTCCTGTATGCATGTGGAATACTCATGTAATATTTACCCCACACTCCCCCAAAGTGGGTAAATACAATAAACAATTATAGGGATCAGGATATTACATGAAAGAAAATGTATTTCCTCTAATTTTATTATATTCATATACTCCTAGAAATATAAAATGACAAAGTAAAATAGTAAGTATATAAGTTATTTACATAACATCTAGTTAAGAATTTGTAACATAGTGATTTTTAAATAATATATCACAGATAATAGCTCAAAACTACTGTTTTCTGATCTCAACATAAATGAAGTTTTGTGGGAGCTCCTTATTCTTTTAAATATCCCAAAGATTTTTTTTTTTAGTGCTAAAAATTTTTTATTTTATTAGTTTCTGCTTTATAACAAAGTGAATCAGTCATACATATACATCTGTTCCCACATCCCTTCCCTCATGCATCTCCCGCCCTCCCACCCTCCCCATCCCACACCTCCAGGCGGTCACAAAGCACCGAGCTGATCTCCCTGTGCTCTGCGGCTGCTTCCCACTATCTAGCTACCTTACGTTTGGTAGTGTATATATGTCCATACCTCTCTTTCGCTTTGTCACAGTTTACCCTTCCCCCTCCCCATATCCACAAGTCCATTCTCAAGTAGGTCTGTGTCTTTATTCCCGTTTTACCCCTAGGTTCTTCATGACATTTTTTTTTTAAATTCCGTATATATGTGTTAGCATATGGTATTTGTCTTTCTCTTTCTGACTTACTTCACTCTGTATGACAGACTCTAGGTCTATCCACCTCATTACAAATAGCTCAGTTTCGTTTCTTTTTATGGCTGAGTAATATTCCATTGTATATATGTGCCATATCTTCTTTATCCATTCATCCGATGATGGACACTTAGGTTGTTTCCAGCTCCGGGCTATTGTGAATAGAGCTGCAATGAACATTTTGGTACATGTCTCTTTTTGAATTATGGTTTTCTCAGGGTATATGCCTAGTAGTGGGATTGCTGGCTCATATGGTAGTTCTATATTTAGTTTTTTAAGGAACCTCCATACAGTTCTCCATAGTGGCTGTACCAATTCACATTCCCACCAGCAGTGCAAGAGTGTTCCCTTTTCTACACACCCTCTCCAGCATTGTTTCTAGATTTCTTGATGATGGCCATTCTGACTGGTGTGAGATGATATCTCATTGTAGTTTTGATTTGCATTTCTCTAATGATTAATGATGTTGAGCATTCTTTCATGTGTTTGTTGGCAGTCTGTATATCTTCTTTGGAGAAATGCCTATTTAAGTCTTCTGCCCATTTTTGGATTGGGTTGTTTGTTTTTTTGCTATTGAGCTGCATGAGCTGTTTATAAATTTTGGAGATTAATCCTTTGTCAGTTGCTTCATTTGCAAATATTTTCTCCCATTCTGAGGGTTGTCTTTTGGTCTTGTTTATGGTTTCCTTTGCTGTGCAAAAGCTTTGAAGTTTCATTAGGTCCCATTTGTTTATCTTTGTTTTTATTTCCATTTCTCTAGGAGGTGGGTCCAAAAGGATCTTGCTGTGATTTATGTCATAGAGTGTTCTACCTATGTTTTCCTCTAAGAGTTTGATAGTTTCTGGCCTTACATTTAAGTCTTTAATCCATTTTGAGCTTATTTTTGTGTATGGTGTTAGGGACTGATCTAATCTCAAACTTTTACATGTCCCTGTCCAGTTTTCCCAGCACCACTTATTGAAGAGGCTGTCCTTTCTCCACTGTACATTCCTGCCTCCTTTATCAAAGATAAGTTGGCCATATGTGAGTGGGTTTATCTCTGGGCTTTCTATCCTGATCCACTGATCAATCTTTCTGTTTTTATGCCAGTACCACACTGTCTTGATTACTGTAGCTTTGTAGTATAGTCTGAAGTCAGGGAGCCTGATTCCTCCAGCTCCGTTTTTCGTTCTCAAGATTGCTTTGGCTATTCGGGGTCTTTTGTTTTTCCAAACAAATTTTGAAATTTTTTGTTCTAGTTCTGTGAAAAATGCCAGTGGTAGTTTGATAGGGATTGCATTGAATCTGTAGATTGCTTTGGGTCGTAGAGTCAGTTTCACAATATTGATTCTTCCAATCCAGGAGCATGGTATATCTCTCCATCTATTTGTATCATCTTTAATTTCTTTCATCAGTGTCTTATAATTTTCTGCATATAGGTCTTTTGTCTCCTTAGGTAGGTTTATTCCTAGATATTTTATTCTTTTTGTTGCAATGGTAAATGGGAGTGTTTTCTTGATTTCATTTTCAGATTTTTCATCATTAGTGTACAGGAATGCCAGAGATTTCTGTACATTAATTTTGTATCCTGCTACTTTACCAAATTCATTGATTAGCTCTAGTAGTTTTTCGGTAGCATCTTTAGGATTCTCTATGTATAGTATCATGTCATCTGCAAACAGTGACAGCTTTACTTCTTCTTTTCCAATTTGGATTCCTTTTATTTCCTTTTCTTCTCTGATTGCTGTGGCTAAAACTTCCAAAACTATGTTGAATAAGAGTGGTGAGAGTGGGCAGCCTTGTCTTGTTCCTGATCTTAGTGGAAATGGTTTCAGTTTTTCACCATTGAGGACAATGTTGGCTGTGGGTTTGTCATATATGGCCTTTATTATGTTGAGGAAAGTTCCCTCTATGCCTACTTTCTGCAAGGTTTTTATCATAAATCGGTGTTGAATTTTGTCGAAAGCTTTCTCTGCATCTATTGAGATGATCATATGGTTTTTCTCCTTCAACTTGTATCACATTGATTGATTTGCATATATTGAAGAATCCTTGCATTCCTGGAATAAACCCCACTTGATCATGGTGTATGATCCTTTTAATGTGCTGTTGGATTCTGTTTG
This sequence comes from Mesoplodon bidens, assembly GCF_964165515.1. Lineage (NCBI taxonomy): Eukaryota > Metazoa > Chordata > Mammalia > Artiodactyla > Ziphiidae > Mesoplodon > Mesoplodon bidens. The sequence goes on from NC_138178.1 coordinate 122,648,215, forward strand.
CTAGTATTTTGTTGAGGATTTTTGCATCTATGTTCATCAGTGATATTGGCCTGTAGTATTCTTTCTTTGTGACATCCTTGCCTGCTTTTGCTATCAAGGTGATGGTGGCCTCGTAGAATGAGTTTGGGAGTGTTCCTTCCTCTGATATTGTTTGGAAGAGTTTGAGAAGGATGGGTGTTAGCTCTTCTCTAAATGTTTGATAGAATTCGCCTGTGAAGCCATCTGGTCCTGGGCTTTTGTTTGATGGATGATTTTTAATCACAGTTTCAATTTCAGTGCTTGTGATAGGTCTATTCATATTTTCTATTTCTTCCTGAGTCAGTCTTGCCAGTTTGTGCATTTCTAAGAATTTGTCCATCTCTTCCAGGTTGTCCATTTTATGGGCATAGAGTTGCTTATAGTAATCTCTCATGATCTTTTGTATTTCTGCAGTGTCAGTTGTTACTTCTCCTTTTTCATTTCTAATTCTATTGATTTGAGTCTTCTCCCTTCTTTTCTTGATGAGTCTGGCTAATGGTTTATCAATTTTGTTTATCTTCTCAAAGAACCAGCTTTTAGTTTTATTGATCTTTGCTATCATTTCCTTCATTTCTTTTTCATTTATTTCTGATCTGATTTTTATGATTTCTTTCCTTCTGCTAACTTTGGGATGTTTTTGTTCTTCTTTCTCTAATTGCTTTAGGTGCAAGGTTAGGTTGTTTATTCGAGATGTTTCCTGTTTCTTAAGGTGGGATTGTATTGCTATAAACTTCCCCCTTAGAACTGCTTTTGCTGCATCCCATAGGTTTTGGGTCATCGTGTCTCCATTGTCATTTGTTTCTAGGTATTTTTTAATTTCCTCTTTGATTTCTTCAGTTATCACTTCGTTATTAAGTAGTGTATTGTTTAGCCTCCATGTGTTTGTATTTTTTACAGATCTTTTCCTGTAATTCATATCTAGTCTCATAGCATTGTGGTCAGAAAAGATACTTGATACAATTTCAATTTTCTTAAATTTACAAAGGCTTGATTTGTGACCTAAGATATGATCTATCCTGGAGAATATTCCATGAGCACTTGAGAAAAATGTGTATTCTGTTGTTTTTGGATGGAATGTCCTATAAATATCAATTAAGTCCATCTTGTTTAATGTATCATTTAAAGCTTGTGTTTCCTTATTTATTTTCATTTTGGATGATCTGTCCATTGGTGAAAGTGGGGTGTTAAAGTCCCCTACTATGATTGTGTTACTGTCGATTTCTCCTTTTATGGCTGTTAGTATTTGCCTTATGTATTGAGGTGCTCCTATGTTTGGTGCATAAATATTTACAATTGTTATATCTTCTTCTTGGATCGATCCCTTGATCATTATGTAGTGTCCTTCTTTGTCTCTTCTAGTAGTCTTTATTTTAAAGTCTATTTTGTCTGATATGAGAATTGCTACTCCAGCTTTCTTTTGGTTTCCATTTGCATGGAATATCTTTTTCCATCCCCTTACTTTCAGTCTGTATGTGTCTCTAGGTCTGAAGTGGGTCTCTTGAAGACAGCATATATATGGGTCTTGTTTTTGTATCCATTCAGCCAATCTGTGTCTTTTGGTGGGAGCATTTAGTCCATTTACATTTAAGGTAATTATCGATATGTATGTTCCTATTCCCATTTTCTTAATTGTTTTGTGTTCGTTATTGTAGGTCTTTTCCTTCGTTGTGTTTCTTGCCTAGAGAAGTTCCTTTAGCATTTGTTGTAAAGCTGGTTTGGTGGTGCTGAACTCTCTCAGCTTTTGCTTGTCTGTAAACGTTTTAATTTCTCCATCAAATCTGAATGAGATCCTTGCTGGGTAGAGTAATCTTGGTTGCAGGTTTTTCTCTTTCATCACTTTAATTATGTCCTGCCACTCCCTTCTGGCTTGTAGAGTTTCTGCTGAGAGATCAGCTGTTAACCTAATGGGGATTCCCTTGTGTGTTATTTGTTTTTTTTCCCTTGGTGCTTTTAATATGATTTCTTTGTGTTTAATTTTTGACAGTTTGATTAATATGTGTCTTGGCATATTTCTCCTTGGATTTATTCTGTATGGGACTCTCTGTGCCTCCTGGACTTGATTAACTATTTCATTTCCCATAAATAGGGAAGTTTTCAACTATAATCTCTTCAAATATTTTCTCAGTCCCTTTCTTTTTCTTTTTTTCTTCTGGAACCCCTATAATTCGAATGTTGGTGCGTTTAATGTTGTCCCAGAGGTCTCTGAGATCGTCCTCTGTTCTTTTCATTCTTTTTTCTTTATTTTGCTCTGCAGCAGTTATTTCCAGTATTTTATCTTCCACCTCACTTATCCGTTCTTCTGCCTCAGTTATTCTGCTATTGATCCCATCTAGAGTATTTTTTATTTCATTTATTGTGTTTTTAATCGATGCTTGATTCATCTTTAGTTCTTCTAGATCCTTGTTAACTGTTTCTTGCATTTTGTCTATTCTATTTCCAAGATTTTGGATCTGGGAAATAGAATCTTGGATCATCTTTACCATCATTATTCTGAATTCTTTTTCAGGTAGACTGCCTATTACCTCTTCATTTGTTAGGTCTGGTGGGTTTTTATCTTGCTCCTTCTTCTGCTGTGTGTTTTTCTGTCTTCTCATTTTGCTTATGTTACTGTGTTTGGGGTCTCCTTTTTGCAGGCTGCAGGTTCGTATTTCCCGTTGTTTTTGGTGTCTGTCCCCAGTGGCTAAGGTTGGTTTAGTGGGTTGTGTAGGCTTCCTGGTGGAGGGGACTAGTGCCTGTGTTCTGGTGGGTGAGGCTGGATCTTGTCTTTCTGGTGGGCAGGTCCACGTCTGGTGGTGTGTTTTGGGGTGTCTGTGGACATTTTATGATTTTAGGCCACCTCTCTGCTAATGGGTGGCGTTGTGTTCCTGTCTTGCTAGTTGTTTGGCATAGGGTGTCCAGCACTGTAGCTTGCTGGTCGTTGAGTGAAGCTGGGTGCTGGTGTTGAGATGGAGATCTCTGGAAGATTTTCGCCGTTTGATATTATGTGGAGCTGGGAGGTCTCTTGTGGACCAGTGTCCTGAAGTTGGCTCTCCCACCTCAGAGGCACAGCACTGACTCCTGGCTCCTCAATTTGGGATGATTTGTTGTCTATTCATGTATTCCACAGATGCAGGGTACATCAAGTTGATTGTGGAGCTTTAATCCGCTGCTTCTGAGGCTGCTGGGAGAGGTTTCCCTTTCTCTTCTTTGTTCTCACAGCTCCTGGGTCTCAGCTTTGGATTTGGCCCCGCCTCTGCGTGTAGGTCGCCAGAAGGCGTCTGTTCTTCGCTCAGACAGGACAGGGTTAAAGGAGCAGCCTCTTCGGGGACTCTGGCTCACTCAGGCCGGGCGGGAGGGAGGGGCACAGAGCGCAGGGCAAGCCTGCAGCGGCAGAGTTCGGCGTGACGTTGCACCAGCTCGAGGCGCGCCGTGCGTTCTCCCAGGGAAGCCGCCCCTGGATCCCGGGACCCCGGCAGTGGCGGGCTGCACAGGCTCCCGGAAGGGCGGTGTGGACAGTGACCTGCGCTCGCACACAGGCTTCTTGGCGGCGGCAGCAGCAGCCCCAGCGTCCCACGCCCGTCACTGGGCTCCGCGCTTTCAGTCGTGACTCGCGCCCGTCTTTGGAGCCCCTTTAAGCAACGCTCTTAATCCCCTCTCCTCACGCACCAGGAAACCAAGAGGGAAGAAAAAGTCTCTTGCCTCTTCGGCAGCTCCAGAGTTTTCCTGGACTCCCTGCCGGCTAGCTGTGGCACATTAGCCCCCTTCAGGCTGAGTTCTCGCCGCCAGCCCCAGTCCTCTCCCTGCGCTCTGACCGAAGCCCGAGCCTCAGCTTCCAGCGCCGCCCGCCCTGGTGGGCGAGCAGACAAACCTCTCGGGCTGGTGAGTGCCGCTCGGCACCAATCCTCTGTGCGGGAATCTCTCCGCTTTGTCCTACCCAGGTATGTGGGGAGTTTCTTGCCTTTTGGGAGGTCTGGGGTCTTCTGCCAGCATTCAGTAGGTGTTCTGTAGGAGTTGTTCCACGTGTAGCTGTATTTGTGGTGTATCCGTGGGGAGGAAGGTGATCTCCGTGTCTTACTCTTCCGCCATCTTACCCAGAAGTGTCCCAAAGATTTTTAGTGGTTAGAGATGACATATATTTTCTTTACTTCCATTCAATTGTCCTACTTCCTTTGAATTAATTAAAATGATAGATGCTTTCACTGTTACATCCTGAGACAAAGATACCATGGAAAACAGCTTCAGTCTTTGATTTTTCCCCCAGATAAAAACAAATCAAGTATATAAGTGTCTGTGTATTTAGTACACTTCACTGAAGATTAGCAATATGGAAAGATGAGCTGAAGCATAAATTTAGCCTTCCTTGTTTCTAAAACATCTCTCTAACATTTTTGTCATCTGAGATTTCAGCTTTTAAAGGGAAAAGGAAAGGAGGATGGGAAAGAGAAAGAGACTGGGGGAGCAAGGGAAAAAGGGAGAGAGAGAGAGAGAGAGAGAAGAGACAGGAGAGAGAGAGACACACACACAGGGAGGGAGAGAAAGAGAGAGAGAGAGAGAAATTGACAGAACCAGTTGATTTTCCTATGCAGAGTATTCTCTCTCTTCCTCTAGGTCCGATCAGATGGACTCCAAAGGAAGAACTCAATTCCACAGTGGCCCTCTTAGCCTCCCTGAGAATAGCCAAAATTCATAAGTATGTACATTTTCCCCTAAAGGATGGTCATCTATTCAGGATCTTACCCATTTTTTTTCTATTCCACTAATGAATATAAGTGAAAGGATGCAGTGGAAAAATTATTTCTATTAATACAATTAATTATGCATAAACATTAGAAGGCAGAAGAAATTATTACCAGTTTTAATGTTAAAAATTCCCCTTTGTATTTTTATTAACATGATACAACAACTTCAACATTAATTTCTAATAGTATATGCCACCATGAGCAAATTCATTTTAGCATTATGATAAAATGAATAGAAATAAATATATACTCTATGTTTAGAAGCTATTATTAAAGTATTATAGAGAGAAGAATATTCTTTTCAATTATTCTGAAAAAAGTATATGCTTTCATATACTTCTAAGGCTTTGTTTACAATTGCATATAGGCTTACTCAATTTCTCACCAACAATAGTAAGACAGTAAAAACTACAATTATAGACCATATTTTAAAATGTTTAATCATTATTGAAATGTAATTCTTATTCTATTCTATGCATAAAATCTTATTTTGAGAAAATGTATGGCATACATACAAGGAAACACTTTTATGTACTTAGCATTCAGAATTAAGCAAATATTACTATAGAAGAGTAACTACTGGGACTTAGCAAGACATTTTGGATTCTCCAGCACTTATTTGTAATATTTGTGTTTAGGACAGGGAAGAGGGCATTTAACATAATTTTTAAAATAGAAAATACATTCACATATTACAGAAATTAACAACTACATGATAGTGACTACATATGCACTTAATTTATCAAAACCTAATGATTAACAATACTTTGAGCAAGTTATTCCTTAGTAACAAAAGGATCTTAGAAAATGTTAACACCACTACTATACTCTCAGTTGATTTTGAAAAAGTATCATTATTGTAATTCTATCTGGTTTTTTAACTGCACATATAATTATCACTGTTTAATACAATTGGCATTTATTAAGATTTATTCTCGAATTTACCAATTTATTTTTGCTCCATTTGTTCTTGTATCACAGGCCTCCCTTCTGAGATCACCTTCCTTCTGCCTGAAGGCCAGCCTTTCAAATTTCCTTTAATAATGGCAAGCTCTGTGTAGGTCTGAAAACATCTTTGAGAGTATAGATTTCTAGGTTGAAACTTTTTTTCTCAGTATCCTGGCTTCCATTGTTGCTGTTTAAAAGTGAGCTATCAGTCTTACTATCACTCCTTGAAGAATATTTTTTCCCTTAGACAGGTTTTAGGATTTTCTCTTTGAATTTTTCTTTTATTGTTCAGTTTCACTTTGTCATCCTTAAATGTAAATGTTTTTCTATTTATCTAGCTTGGGATTCATTGGGCTTCTTGAATCTGTGGCTTCTGTCCCTTAATTCTGGAAAATTCTTACCCAGTATCTCTTCAATATTGCATCTGACACATTCTTGATATTCTTTTACTATGGTTAGGCTTTCTTACTTATTCACCATGTTGCCTAACTTATTTTAAATATTTCCAGTCTTTGTCACTATCTGCTGTATTCTGGATAATTTTACTGCTCTAGTTTTCGGGTCCTTTGTTGTATTATGAGCTGTATTTAATCAGCGTGTAAACCCATTTACTCAGTTTTTCTTTTAGATTACTCCATATTTAATTTATTCAATTTCCCTTTCCTTTTTTCCCCCAAGATCAGATAGGTCACTGTATATAGTGTTTATTTTCTATAGAAGTTATGAAGACTAGAAATATTAAAGTAAGCAGAGCTATTTTGTGTGTCTGATATTTATTATATTTAAGGCTTTGTAGGTGTATGTTTGCTATCTGGTTTTAAAAGCTGATTATCACTCATGGTGCTTTTTCCTTGGGTACTCTTTTATTTTTTTATTCTAACCTTCAGGTTTTTCTTGAAAAAATTTTATTAAACTACTTTGAGTCCTAGGATGAAGTTTTATTTCTCCAGAGAGAAACAACTTGCTTTGAGCATTTTTATTCCTTTTTAGCAAGATGGTTTGTCTGAATAAACTAGTCTGCCATAATATTGGAAATGAAAGTCCTCATGCTGTCAATTACTATATCTTTAACACATAAATAAAATTTAACCTAAAAATGTATGTTGCTTTAGCTAATGTTCAAGTTTTAGTACTAATTTGTTTTCTCTTAGGGACATAATAGAAAGACTTATTTGTAGCTTTTCTTTATTTTCTTCCTTACTCTTTTTAATTTGTTGTCTTCTATTTCTGTTCTTTAGGACAGAATTTTTCATGTTCTCCTTATCTGAACACATATTCTATGTTTTGAAAAAAAAATTACTTTCTTAAAACAGCTTTATTGAGGTATAAATGGTATTTTTTAAAAACTGAACGTATTTATTGGATACAATTTGGTGAGTTTGGGGATATGAAGAATACGTTTATTGCCTTGACTGGGTGTCTGAGAGGTTTTACTCTTCATTTTCACATTTCACAGTCTTACTTTTGCGATTGCTCAGAAGCTAAGTTAGTCCACTGTGGGTCTCAGTAAAAAGGTTCTGAGGCAAAACCACAAATACCTATTTAATTTCTAGGGAAACTGAAACATTCAGCTTTTGTAGAAAAGATTAAAGACAAAAACAACAACTTGAGGCAGCATAACTGAATGAATAAAAGAGAAAAAGTTTAAAGATGAACAATACCTCTCTTCTTTTTTTAATTTATAAAACTAAATTCGGATGCTTAAAGATGGAGATGAAGATTCTGTCAGAACTTTGATCACAATTTTGAACATATTTTCTAACAAGTTTAATGGATTTAAATGTTTATAGCAGTATGTCTCTATGTTTCATTTCACTTTAAAAGCTCATAAATATATCATTAGATCTGAACCATTTATCACTAGTATCTTTCAGGAAAGTCATATAGGAAGTGAATGGAGGAAACAATGAGGACAAGTTTGAAAATATTTTTTCCTTGTATGGTAAGCAGGTGAGGTAAAGGAGAATGGAGAGGTAAGAGTTGTTAAGGCATCTAGCCCCTATTATATGCTCGTAAAAATAATGTCTCCACTGATAAAAGCTTCAAAGAAAATGCAAGTTAGTATTTTGGCAAGGTCTCCATAATTAAGGAGGAAATAATAGAAATAATAGAAAGATTTCTGCTACTTGTCTGCTTGATGATCCTGGACGGGTTAATTGTTTCAATCTCAGTTTCTTCCTGTGTAAAAGGGGGGTGATAATATTGACTTTTTCAAACTACTAGAAATATCTAAAATAATGTATATAAAATACTATATGCATACTAGGGATTGGAGAATGTGTACCTCCTGTTATTAATGTTGATTTTCTTGTGATTAATTTGATCCTCCTGCATTTCATATGTGTATATCTCACAGCTAAAATTATATTAATTCCATTCTCTTTCATTGAAATAATTATTTAGTTGGTACAGTGGGTTGCATTGTGCTAGTCACTCTAGAGCAGGCAGGAGGCTAAAGAGTCAGTGCAAGAGATCTGTAATTCATACAAGAAACACATTTTTTTTTTCCTGGAGACTGAATAAATAACATCATCCACATATAAATACTACTGTTTTCCAATGCATGTGGTTGTGATTAATAAAGATGATTAAAGACATTTTTAAGGAGAGGGCTCTTTATTTATCCTTTGTTTTAAAATGATCACTAGAGATGAATACATGCTGGCTGAGAAGAGTTGGATGCATAAGCATATATAAATGCATATATGTTCACATGAGCAAAAAAGGGAATAAACACAGGGAAGGAAGCTGATTAGTTACAGTAACTAATCATTACTAATCATGCAGTAAGAACATTTAACAAATATTAATTGAGCACTTTGAACCAGGCGCAGAACTAAGTTCTGTTCCAAGTTAGGATTATAAATACTTAACAGGTAAACATGATTATGTGTGATTCTATGATAGGAAGAAGAGAAGAAGTGTTGTACAACTATCTTTAGTTCCCTGCAGTGTTTCCTCAGATAGTTCAATCAGGCCAGAACAATGTATCTATCCATCCAGGCCAAAGTCCATGATATGTGCTAGCGGGTATTTGTAGCCCAGAAATTGTGTTAATAGCAATCATCCTCAGAGTTTCCACTTGTCTTCACACCCTGCTTATCACAGGAAGGTGAAACTCAAAACAAGAAACTGTTTTTTATACATCAGTGAATTTATTTAATTGTTTTGAAAATTTTTACTAATGAAACTGCTGTCTTTAGGCACTAAAATAGCATTTTTTAAAACAAGATTTGTGAATCAGTATCTTATTTTTCAAGGAATTCTAATTTGCCAGAATATAGTTTATAAACTCTTCAGCAACCTTTTCCATTGAGACTAAGGAAACTATACACACATAGATTTTTCCCTGACTCATTACGCCTACAAATCATACCTAATCTTTAGTCGTCAACTCTACTCAAGTTCCAATGTCTTCTAGCAATTGTTTAAGTTTTTTATTGAAAGATCTAAATTGTGGACATAAGCCCCAATCTTGGCTGATTTATTGCCATTAAACTTATTATATATTGAGTTATATAGATTTAGATGTGAAAATCCAGAGTAGTTTTATTTGAAAGAAATACTATAGCTTCTCCCAAATTTCTTGTTTTTATATGACGGTTCAGATGAGAATATTATCCAAATAGAGACATGTAATTAATCTGTCAGTTTTGCCTAAAATTTATTTAGAAAAACAATAAAGAAATGGAACAGAATTAATATTTTTAGCTTTTTTAAAACTTATTTTCCACTTCTGTCTGAAAAGAATAAAATCTATCGTTCTTCATTCTCAACCCCTTCCTCACTATCTAAATCTCCATGCTATCATTTTTTACTTTTAAAGAATGGATAAAAATTAACTATGGTGGTAGCTACAATTCAGATGGATTCATAAGGAAAGTATACCTTAATAAAATTTCACTTGGTTTCTAAAGCATTATAGTGAAAATACTGATTTTCACTGATAATTTCTGTTTGTCACAAATGATTTGAAAAAAAAAGTCAGCTAGTGATCAGGTAATTCTATAATTAATAAAAATTTTTAACCCAATCTTTTTGAAGAAATAACTTGCAAAATCCTAAACAACTACAAGGAAGTCATACACATTCATACTCTGAATATTTTGTAGTCATGTTATTTATGTCCTTATGAGACTTTTTTTTTTGCATTTTTTTGTTTATTTTATTTTTTACCTCTGGTGAGTTTTTTAAAATAAATTTATTCATTCATTTATTTAATTTTTGGCTGCATTGGGTCTTTGCTGCTGCATGCAGGTTTTCTCTAGTTGCTGAGAGCAGGGGCTACTCTTTTTTGTGGTGTGTGGGATTCTCATTGTGGTGGCTTCTCTTGTTGTGGACAGCGTGCAGGCTTCAGCAGTTGTGGCACATGGGCTTCAGTAGTTGTGGTTCACGGGCTCTAGAGCGCAGGCTCAGTAATTGTGGTGCACGGGCTTAGTTACTCGGCAGCATGTGGGATCTTCCCGGACCAGGGCTCAAACCTGTGTCCCCTGCATTGGCAGGTGGATTCTTAACCACCGCGGCACCAGGGAAACCTCCCTCTGGTGAGTTTTTAAACATTTTATATTTCTTAATTTTATTTCCCTTTGGAATTGAATATATATTTTTCATAATTGATTTAAAATGCTTTTGTAGTTTATTTTATGAATCATTTCCTAAGCATTCATAAATGGTGCATGAGAGAGTGGCATGGACATATATACACTACCAAATGTAAAATAGATAGCTAATGGGAAGCAGCCACATAGCACAGGGAGTTCATCTCAGTGCTTTGTGACCACCTAGAGGGGTGGGATAGGGAAGGTGGGAGGGAGGTGCAAGAGGAAGGAGATATGGGGGTATATGTATACATATAACTGATTCACTTTGTTATACAGCAGAAACTAACACAACACTGTAAAGCAGTTATACTCCAATAAAGATGTTAAAAAAAAAAGATTAAATGAATTCATGCATGTAAAGGTCTTAGAAGAATGTCTAACACATAAGTTTTATGGAAGCTTTACTTATTTTTTTTTTACTATTAATAATAATAATAAATAAACAATGACTTGCAGTCATTGTTCTAAGAGTTAAAAAAATAAATAAAATAGTGCCTGAAGTACTTAAGCTGTAGGGAAATGACTGAAAAAGAAACAAAAAAGATAAGCCTTTCTCATCAAAACAAGGGAAAAAATGACAGGCAATCTACTGGTCAAAGAGAAAAACAGGTTCTTAAAGTCCAATCAAAAAGCACTCAGGGCTTCCCTGGTGGCGCAGTGGTTGAGAGACCGCCTGCCAGTGCAGGGGACACGAGTTCGTGCCCCTGTCCGGGAGGATCCCGCGTGTCGCGGGGCGGCTGGGCCTGTGGGCCGTGGCCGCTGGGCCTGCGCGTCCGGAGCCTGTGCCCCGCGGCGGGAGGGGCCACAACAGTGAGAGGCCCGCGTACGGCCAAAAAAAAAAAAAAAAAAAAAAAGCACTTAGATGTGAAGGAAGTTGTAATGTAATCAACAGTATTAATATATCAAAAAAGTAATATATTACTGTAACAAGGATGGTCAATTGAGATACCCAGAAAATAGAGTAATGAGAGAGCAACAGTTTGACACTATTTATTCAATGTATCCCCCATCCAGTTTTGAGGGATGCTAATATTGTGAACACTATTCTGAGAGGTGATCTCTGCTATGTGACACAAAGGGTTCACTGTACCTGTGATAATCTCACCTCCTTTCGCTCAGACATGTTCACCAAAACAACTTTCTGATTTTTTATTCCAGTTTTTTTTTAGGTTTTACAATTTTAGAAATGAAGTGCCCTGGATAGAGGGCAGAAAATTTTCAGTAATTATAAGGGAATGATCTAGTGAAATGTTGGTATATTAACCATATAGTTTATTCATCATTCTTTTATAATTTTAAGAATTTAAGGACTTCCCTGGTAGTCCAGTGGTTAAGACTCCATTCTTCCACTGCAGGGGGCATGGGTTCCATCCCTGGTCTGGGAACTTAAATCCTGCATGCCATGTGGCATGGCCAAAAACAAAAAAGAATGTAGTTAAATACAACCAGTCCACACCTGTTGGCATTCAAGTGGAGTTAAGCTTAATTGAGTTTTTGCACATACATGGTAAGAATAGAACTGAGGCACATGGTTAATTATTTCTACCCTAATAGGCCTTGCCCTAGATGCCAGCTAATTCTTCATTCACTTCTGTATCTAGAGCATACATATGTTATGGGCTCTAGAGTATCTTTTTATTTATTGCAATCCTGTATGCCAAAAATAAAATATTTGGGGATTCTGGAAAGTGTAAGTTAGAACTGGAACAGTGTTATGAAGCTCATAGCAGTCATTAACAAACCTATTGAAAATCACTCTGTATAACTGAGAAGGGTGGAGAATACAAATAAATCCCAAGGTATTTATGTCTTGGTGGCAGGGTGGGGTGGTGGTGAATTTCAGAAACTCTCCTATTCATTGTAAATAAAATTAATCAAATAACAATTCAAAACAGTAATATGAGAGGTGTCTCAAAGCAGTAGATGGTCAAATATCAATTAATGTCGTGGGATTTCAGAGGAGAAGGAGATTACTTTTTATGGTGGTGGTCAAAAGCAGGGTAAGATAAATTGGGTTTTAGAGAGGAAAAGTAGAGAATTTGTAGGACCAGGGCAAGATACAAATTGATATTTATCCAGGACAAAGAAGACAGATTCTGATCTGTTTCTAAACAGAGCAAACTATAATCTGTGCTAAGAGATTCACTCCCAAATGGGACACAGTGCCAAATAAATAGTCCATCTTCCTTTCTGTATCAATTTTATTATCGTGAGAGATCTTGCAGAAAGTCCTCTTCTGTGAAGTCCAGTTCTCCAAAATATTTCAATTTCCTTTCAATTTGGAAAGTATAAATCTTACATCAGCTATGGGGTACAATCTCCTGTGTATGCCATGTCACCCCAGCTCCCCCAAAAATATGCTTTATTATCTAAATATACTAACCTGCCCTAATGTTTTAAATATTCTCAACTGATTCTAAGTTTTGTTTGTTTCATTTTGAGGAAACTGCATTTATTTATTTATCTTTTAAACACTGAAGATAGATGACAGTTGGGGGGTGTTAATTGCAGTAAGAACATTTAACATGCGACATACCCTCTTAACAAAATTTTAAGTGCACAATACAGTATTGTTAACGACCTGCACAGTGTTGGACAGCAGGTCTCTAGAACTTACTCATTTTGCATAACAGAAACTATATCCATTGAACAGCAACTTTCATTTTCCCCTCCCCCCTGTCTCTGGTAACCATTCTACTCCCTATTTCTATAAACTTTGCTATTTTAGATATCTCGTATAAGTGGAATCATGTACGGTTCTTCCGTGGCTGACTTTAGCAATAGTCAGGAAAAGTACTATACTATTTGATGAACTGGGCCTCTAACTGGCTGAGCCAAAATTTTTTGGAGGGAATCTTTCTCCACAGTACAGGAATACACCTCAAGACCCAATGAATAAGCATGAAATTTTAACCAGAATTTTTAATTCTTTCTACCCCCCCCACCATCTTTTATTATTTTCAGAATTTTCACTGAACTGGCCAGACTTTTTATTTAACTAGAAACATGCTGTCTATGTTTTGGCTACAACAGCAAGTATTTAAGCACAACCATGTTTTTTGTTTTGTTTTTACATTTCTGTGTATTTTGAGTAGAAAGAGGTAAGAAGAAGAAGTGCTGTTCTGTCCCCCAAAATAGCCAGTTGCGTATTTTTATGTCTCTGTCTACTGTATTGTATGAGAGATAATCCAGGGCTCTTTGATCTCCTCAAGTCTTTGCTGCTACTAATACTCTGATAGGAGGTGACTCTGACAAAAATATTGTTTGCCGTAGCTTGTTTATTTCACTAACATCAAAAAATACCTGTAAACGTGAAAACAAACTCTGAAGTCCTGAGATGCCACATATTTCTATAAAAATATTCTTTCTTAACATTTAAACTTAATTTTCCAAGATGATTTATTTATGTATCCCCAGGTTGCTTATGTTAAATTATATTGTTAAATTAACAAATCGCCAACCTTAAACTTAACAAAAAGGAACATTCTGTTATGCAAAATGAGTAAGTTCTAGAGACCTGCTGTCCAACACTGTGCAGGTCGTTAATTGGTACAGCAAGTGCATTTAGAATCCCTTGCTTAGATATAGAGTTACCCCTTTGCCAGTGGCAATAACCATGGAGTAGAATATTTCAGCACCTTGCGTGACATTGTGATATCTCCCCCTCTATCTGCTTTGGCTATATGTTAAGAGATTCAAAATTCTGAGAAAAAAGAAAAAGTTTAAAAGTTGGCAGCCCCTGGCAATATTCATTAAAGAGCACGGCACAGAAGTTGAAAAGCTCATTTTGGAACTACAGTCAGCATTAACACACAGGGCTTCAGCACTTTACCAGAAAATGCGACACCTCTAGGCATTCTTTGAATTCTGATTGCCGGCCAAAGCAGAGCACCAAAGGCCAGAAAGAGTAAGAAAAATTGATCTTCTGTCAGCAACCTAAATGACCCCATAATCTTTCCCTACTTGAAAATTGTTAGTAAGCTGTGAAAAGACTTGGGAGAAGGAAATTTGGTAGAAACATCTTTCCTGAGATCCTTCCAAGATACTCACTATCCTCAAATATCTTAGAGAATTGTGTACCCACGGATGCTTAGGGAAAATAATAAGAAACAGAATACTTTATGTCTGCAACATAAGAGGTACTATGCTGAGCACCTTAAATGGATAATTCTATTTAGTTCTTAAAACAACACTATGAGGTAGATACTATTATTTCCCCCATTTTACAAGAGATGAAACTGAGGTGAAATGAAATTAAGTAACTTGCTCAAGACTACATTGCTAGTAGATGATAGAAGTGAGGCTCAAACCAAGTAGTCTAAAGCCAAATCTTGCTTACCTAACTATTATAATACATTGCCTCAAAATAACATCAAAATATAAAAATTCAAACTCTTATCTCTCATATGCCAAAGAGAGGCTACTCCTTTCCCTTAAATATACCCCAAAATGACTATGAAAAAACTAAGTGTTGAAAAGGGTTAATCATTTGACAACAAAACAAATGACTAATTATGTGAAATCCCCTTTGCTCAAGAATATCATTTAATCTTTGGTATCTCTATAACCATGTAATTTCTTTCCCACAAACATTTTTCTAATTATCCCTTTTCATTGACCTTCGCCAATATGAAGAGGCTTTTCTTATTATTATTGTATTTCTCCTCAAACAGAGAATCCTTGGAGATAGTTATGCTCCTATATTTTAAAAGGTCTAGGTTCATTAAGCAGATCTTGTACATTTTCTAAGTATAGCACTTGATACCATGCCGTTGATGAGGTAAATAAGGAATCCATTTTCTCTGCCAGAAGCTTCATTAATTCTTGTAAAAAGTGGCAGAAGTTCAATAATACAGGGAGGCATTCTAAAGTTACACCAGGAGATAAATATAAATACTGGATTGCATAGTTATGCTCAACCAAATGGGTTAGAACTGAAAAAAATATTTATGACACCACATCTCAGGCTAGGATTTTTAAAGATTCATACAGACATAAAATATATCTATGGAATAATTATTTTCTCATTAATTTTCATGTTTCATTTTAGATATCTTTTTAATGATAGTCAATAAAATTAACTCATTGTTTGAATTGGATTTTACATATGTATTTTACCAGAATCACTTTTATTATGCAAATTATTTTATTTTAAAAAAAGTATCAATGATTTAGCCTGACTCTCTTTACAAACCTATTTTAAATTTATCAAGGATTTGTAATTCAAAAGAGCAAGTATTTAGGTCATTGCTAAGCACATTAACAGCAGCATTATCTTGCCACCAAGTGGTAGTTTCTGAATTGCATTGTCAGAGTTTGTTGTAATTTCACAAATATGTCTTTTATATCATCTTTAATATTTGCTAAGAAATCATCAAACCCATTGTGAAGGTGAAATTAGCAGTAGCTAATATACGCTTTTCCAAAAATATTCATATTTAAGGTGTTTATGATAAAAGGACTTGGTATTTGTTCTTCCCAGTTTGTTGGATTGATTCGAATTCCATCAAGTTTTAAAGTACCCAAGATAAACAGAAGGTGATTAGATGTAAGTACTCTAAGTGCTTCATTAAGGACTTTGAATTTGAAGGCATGGTATCATCCTTTAATCTCTGTTAAGGATTTAATACTGTCCTTCCAAAAGATATGGTGAAACCTTAACCCCCCCAGTACCTCAGAATATGACCTTATTTGGAAATAGAGTCATTGCAGATCAAATTAGTTAAAATGAGGTCATATTGGATTAGAGAGATCCCCTAATCCAATATGACTTGTGTACTTACGAGAAGAGGGGAATTTAGGTTAGATTGATACACCTTCAAACCATGGAATAGCAAGGTTTGCTGGTTTCAGAGAGCCCCATTGACATTGTGATTTTGGACTTCTAACCTCCAAACCTGTGAGACCGCAAATTTCTGTTATTTTAAGCCACCTAGTTTGTGGTACCTTGTTATAGCAACCTCAGAAAACTAATGTAATTTCCCTTTCAAATTTAAAATATTTGTGCTAGATAACTAGTTAGAAACTGATGCTGAGAAGGCAAAGATTAATAGAAATGCTTAGTCTTAACTGAGTTCCTCAAACAAGAAACATCTTTACTGAATTCTTAGTTCATGCTTTGTTATCAAGGGATAAAAATCAATACAGTTTCAGAGAAGTGAATGTCAAGGTAGAACTGAGAGTGAACAAAAAACAAAAAAACAAAACAACTGAGGTGACCATCTAAGTTGGCTAATTTGCTTTATCCAAAAGAAAAATAAACTTCTCCTATCTTTAGTCCAGGAGGGAGTTTTGCAAATAGAAGTTAGACACTTACCCTCCCACAAAGACTGAAAGATAGGAAGGCTATCTTCCCTAATGAGTACATTTCTAAGAGAAAGTTCTCAGGTCTTCGAGAAAGATAGCCTTGTTTCTGTAAATTGGGAAGAGGCTTTTAAAATTATTCATATCTCAAAGGGGCAGAAAAAGAATCCCGAAAAATTGCAAGTACATGTTTTCTAAATAAATGCTCTAAGAAAAAGGAAGACCTCTGTGGTTAGGCCTGGGTGAGAAGGAAATCAGGGGCCTAGAGGCACAAAGCCTTTGCCAGGTCTAGTTAGGCTGAGGGAAATGTGAAGGCCTTCTTTTCATGTCAGAGAGGAAGAAATTGTCCTCTATCTTCCTAGGTTCTTCTGGCTGGTTTATGAATTAAATTAATGTGATACAGATTAACAGGAGGAAATCATATAAAAGTTTAATACCATGTATACCTGAGAGAGATCCAGGAAAATTGAGTAACCTGCCAAAATGGCTTAAACCCTACCTTAAATGTCATCTTCAGCTAAAGACAAAAGAGAATGTTGGGGGTAGTGGTTTGGGACTTCAGAGGGGAGGAAGGAGATTGAGATGGAGATAGCAAAGCAAATGTTTGATAAACAAATGTTTGCCTGGCCATACAGAGACCTTGGGACACAGAGAGGAATTTAACTGACTTTGCTAGGTTCCTCCCTGTCTATATGCCTAGTTCATACTATAGTTATCTATGGTGGTATCTCTCTTCCTGGAATAGGCCTTCTATCTACATTCTTTAGGCAGTTAGGGGGAAGGTCAAAGGTTCTTCCTGAGTCTCTCTGGGCCTTGATTGTTTTCAGTTTAAGAAAATCCACATGCGAAAGACATTTTGAGGTGAAAAGTTCTGCTCCTTTACAGTCACTCCTTATGCTTAGTTCTTTTCATACATGATAGAGGCTATGGGTATCATTCTCAAGGTCTTCCTCTCACTCAGGTTCAATCCCAAAGCCTTTGGTTTTTATCTCCCAAATGTTTACATGGTCTTTCCCTTTCAAATTATCCCCAGATTCTCTATCATTGGTCAAGTGCTCTCTCATGCTCTGGCCAGGACCATAATAATAGCCTCTTACTGATCCTTTTTTCTCTATCTACTTTCTTATCACTGTGACTATTTTAGAATTTAGACTTGTTTCTTGTCATTTGGTTGCTTAAAGTCTGTCACTAATACCTCATGTCAAAAGATACAAAATCCAAGCTTTGAGGAACTTCATTAACATTGGAATATATGTGTCCATTCCTTGCAAAACAAATGTCATTAATCATGTAAGAGGAAAGTAACCAAATACAGACTGACTTGATAGAACTGCATTCTTATAGTCAATCTGTGTTGATAACTAACTTTATGACATTGAGGAAGTTTTGTAACCTTTGGTAACAGGACCATGTAATCAATCAATCAAAGTTAAATTAGAAAAGGGACTTCCTGCTCTCCAATTCCACAGTTTGTTTTGCCGAATGGGATTGGCAGCACAAATTTTCCTTCTTTGATCTTTTACCTTTTGGTTAAATATGTCTCCTAAGGATACAGGAAGGCACAGCACCAAGGAGATTATATATACAATAATTTCAGGGACTTTACTTACTTTTTTCTTAAAAGGTTTGTGAAGAAAAAAAAAAAAAAAGATTCACAAGGCTATTCCCTCAGGCAGTTTTCTTGAGTTCTAATTACCTAGGCCATTAAAGGTGTTATTTTTACTATTGCCTATGGGTATTTGTGTGAGAATTTTTGATAAAAGAATGGAAAGAGAATAAAGTTCATAACCCTCACTTGCTAAGACATCTACTCTGGAAGGATACTAAGATCTCTTGGGTAAATTTACTTTAAACTGTTAATATCAATTTAGTATAGTATTTCTCTAGAAGTCATTTTAAAATATGATGGTACAACAAGTTTTTGACCTTAAGAAGATTGTGTAAAGATAGGAAAAAGTACTGAAAGCTAACTTTGGAGTCATATTACAGCACAGAAAAAAATCAGAATAATACATGTCTTAGAAGCTCAATTTTCTGTCCTAGTTAAAGTAAAATGGGATTTTTAATTCAGAATGTATAAACACCCCATATATTTCCCATATTGTGATTGTATCAGAACACTGTCAACATATTTTTAAATCATTGCCAATTAGAAATTGTTTAAAGAAGTACATGCAATTGTTTAACTTTAACAACCACAAAATATCAATTATTCCAGTCTTCACATAATGACAATTTAAACAATATCTCCAGGAACTATTAATGCCTCTGATATTAGAGCAGTTTTGAATCAAATATTAAAGTTTTCACTCTGATTTTAAAATAACCAGGGAATTTTGTTTGTCTGTTTGCTTTGTATTTTCCTTTCTTGGGAGATTTTTAATTTCCTTAATATAACCACTTCAGGTTAGTAAGTCTATAGAAATCATTTTCCAGAAAATATCTGGTTCCTTTTATGCATATTATAAAGACATAATATAGCAGTAAACACTTTAGGGCAGCACGTAAATCTAATTACAATAACTATATTCTGATTTACCATTTGATAATATGTCCTCTAAGAATACATCATACAAATAGAACGTATTTTACATGCAGAAAGCATATTATGCAAAATATCCTCATATTTTCCCATTTGACAGGTTTTATTAGCTGGATAGAAGTCAAAATTATACTGGACAATTAAGAGGCAATGAAGATTATGTAGAAAATTAAGTTCACTGTCTTTTCTTATATTTTGCCAAGTGATTATTTGATATGAAACATTAATTTCCTAAATCAACTTGAGATAGTAGAAATACAATCTAAAGGTAATATATAAGCAAGACTATGCAAATTAGTATATGCATTACATATTGTAAAATCTTATTAATTTGCTGCAAGTGGACTGCACATTCAGCTTTGAATACTCGAGCAGTAATACAAACATGGGAACATGATCAATTTTAAATAACCCATTTCTCAGTAGAATCAACACTATTCCTATAACAGAAACCAGAGGGAAATTTCACTTTTAAGAAATCTGAGTAATCTAATGAAAGATGTAATAAATACTTTTAAAGTAATCAAACAATGAATTTTACAGGGTTGTTTCTGACAGTAAGGACAGTAACAAGAACTTAAATAGCATTTTTATGTGTCAAGCACCATCTCAAACTCTATATATTTTCATTCATTTAATTCCATGGTAATTCTATGGAGTAACTACTATTAATATTCTCACTTAGCAGATGAGGGAACTAAAAATCAGAGAGGTTAAGTAACTTTCCCAAGGTCACACAGTTGGTAAATTGTGAAACTGGAATAATAAACTCAGGAGCTCCAAATTCGTTGTTCTAATAGCTACATCAGTTACTTCCTAAGATGACATAAAACTAAAGCACTGTTACTGAATGGAAGAAACACCATTTATCAGGAGCTAACAACAATTAAGCTATTCAACTAGTTAAACATTTTTTAAGTACTTATCTTTGCGAGGCACTGAATCTATCCTAGAGATTCAATTATGAACAGCTAGCCCAGCGGCCCATTAGTACATACAAGACCTCTGGAAGAATTTTAAAAATAACCTGATAATTAACTGCAAAACTATACCCCATCTGGTGGGAAACTGACAGAAAGACAAATGGCTTAGTAAAGAGTGGAACATAGATCCTAACAAAACATCCACCCTTGAATGGGCAACTTTGTTCAGTATATGAACTGCAAAATCCTGCTGAATGGGCCTGAGGTAGACATAGGTGTTGCTCTCACCAAGCTCTAGTCTAATAAAAAATACAAATGATAAAAAGAGCAAAAGCAGAAAGTGTAATAATAATTATAAGCAAGGGAAGACCTGTGCTATGTGAGTTACAGTGTAACAACACATACCTAATATGCTGAGACTTGAAAAAAAGTTAAGTAAAAAAGATAGGAGTATCAGCATTTGCAAGGCTTATAGCAAAAAGAAAGCATCAGTGGTGGGGATTTCAGAAAAAGAAAAAGTCATGATGGTGACCTAAAAGTAGTGAGGAGGGGGATGAGAAAGATAATAGATCTGACTTTATTTTAAAGAGGATGGAAATTGATTTATCTTTACAGTGCCACTGTAAAATATTAGCTTCTTATAAAATATTATAATGCCCCTAGACATGTTATTGAGGCAATATGCAAAAAACAAAATAAGACCAAAACAAAACCATAAAGATGCTATCTGATGTGAATATCATAATCTCATCCTACTAAAACCCCACATAAGCACACTCAAAAGTGATAATATTAAAAATGTTGAAACAGCTGAAATAAAGTGCCTAATGAAGTTCAATGTATTGTAGATTTATCAAATGCTTTTTCTGCATCTATTGAGATGATCACATGACTTTTATCCTTCTTTTTATTAATGTAGTTTATCACATTGACTGATTTGTAGATGTTGAGCCATCCTTGGATCCAAGAAATAAATCCCACTTGATCATGTGTATGATCACTTTCAATGCATTGTTGAATTCAGTTTGCTAATAGTTTGTTGAAGATTTTTGCATCTATGTTCATCAAGGATATTGGCCTGTAATTATCTTTTCTTGTGCCATCCTTGTCTGGTTTTGGTATTGGGGTAATGCTGGCCTTATAAAATGATACAAGTGTTCCATCCTCCTTGATCTTTTGGAAGAGCTTGAGAAAGATGGGTATTAATTTTTCTTAAAATGTTGGGTAGCATTTTCCAGTGAAGCCATCTGGTCCCAAAAACCTGGTCCAAGGTTTTTGAATACTGATTCAATGTCTTTACAAGTAATGTGTCTGTTCAGATTTTCTATATCATCATGATTAATTCTTGATAAGTTGAATGTTTCTAGGAATTTATTCACTTTTTTCTAGTTGTGCAATTTGTTGACATATAACTCTTCATTGAATTCTCTTATAGTTGTTTATATTTCTGTGATATCAGTTGTAACCTCTCCTCCTACATTTCTAATTTTATTTATTTGGGACATCTCTTTTTTTCTTGACAGTCTGACTAACGGTTTATCAACTTTATCTTTTCAAAGATCAAGCTCTTAGTTTCACTGGTCTTTTCTATTGTCTTTTTAGTCTCCATTTATTTATGCTCTAATCTTTGTTTCCTTTCTTCTACTAACTGTGGGCTTTGTTCTTTTATTAGCTTCTCGAGGTATAAAGTTAGGTTGTTTATTTGAAACCTTTCTTGTTTCTTGAGGAAGGCATATATTGCTATGAATTTTCCTCTTAAAGCTGTTTCCATAAATTTTGGTATGTTATATTTCCATTTTTGTTTATCTCTTCATTTTTTATTTATCTTTTGTTTTCTTCTTTGACCCATTTGTTGTCCAGTAGCATGTTGTTTAATCTCCAAAAATTTGTGAATTTTCCAGTTTTTGTTGTATAATTAATTTCTAGTTTCATACCATTGTGGTCAGAAAAGATGTTTGATATAAGATGCTTGTGGTTGGCCATATATAACAAGCCCACAGCTAACATCATACTAGATGGTGAAAAGCTGAAAGCTTTTCCTTTAAGATCAGAGAAAAGTAAAAGATATTTACTCTTGCTACTTCTATTCAACATAGTATTAGGAGTCCTAGCCAGGCCAATTAGACAAGAAAAATAAATAAAAGACATCCAGATTGGAAAGAAAGAAGTAAAACTGTCACTATTTTCAGATGGCATGATATTATATAGAGAAAACTCTAAACACTCCATCAAAAACTGTTAGAGCTAATAAATTCAATAAAATTGCAGGATACAAAATAAATACACAAAAATCTGTTTCATTTCTATACACTAATAACAAACTATCAGAAAGAGAATTAAGAAAATAATCCTATTTATAATTGCACCACAAAGAATAAAATACCTAGAAATAAACTTAAGGCAGTGAAAGACCTGTATATTGAAAACTGGAAGACACAAATAAATTGAGAGATATTCTGTCCTTATGGATTAGAAGAATTAATATTATTAAAATGCCCATACTACGCAAAGTAATCTACAGATTCCTCAAATTTTCACTGGGCTGCAGTTCCAGAAGAGAACATGTTTCTTCTTTAATTTTGGTGTCTACTTCCACTTTAAGGTCTACCTGTCTACATAAGATCTACATTTTTTAAAATGTACATAAATCAACACAGGGGAGGGAAAGAAACTGAAATGGTTAATTTGTCATTCATACACCTAAAATGTTTTCACTGGAAATGGAGAACTCAGTTACACTAAGTATTCAGGGGGAAGGACACTTGCTTTGGCAACACAGACCTGGTTTTGATTCATGACTTTGCAACTCAATTAGCTCTGTGGTCTCTGGTAAGTTATTGAAAGTTACCAATCTCAGTTTGACATTTGTAAACATAGAATGAGATTCTATTTTAAAAATTGTGTTAAGGATTATATAACATAACATCTAAAGTGCCTAGCACTGAGCCTAGCATAAAGAAGGCACTTAAGAGATGGTAGATATTACTAAATATTTCAATTTTCCTGTAATGCACTTTCCACTGTTTCATTCCACATTACCTTAATGGCTCACGGAGTAGAACTATTTTGCAGCTATGGCAAAATCTTCTGACATAGCTCTTTGCAAAAGAATTGATAGGTGTGCAAATTTACCTTTCAGTCCTGTTAAGCATTGAACTATTAAGTATCTTCAGGCTATTTCTTTGAATTAAAGTTACTCCTTATCTGAGGTACCAGCTACCAAATCACTCACAGCAGGGGCAAACACATTTTTGCTGACACTGTTAAGTATATACAGGAAAACCAAGAAATTCATTCATACCTATAAATTAGGGTGCATTTCTTTTACCTTGAAGTCCCACCCCTCAAATCTACTAACTTTCCTAAACTACCAGCAAAGACCCGGCAAGTCAAAGAATAGGTAACAGACCAGTTTCCTAGAAGGGTTTTGTAAGCATTGCTTTCATATATGAAGTGCAAACTTTAATGGCAGGCTTGTCATTCCATAATAAATGAAATCTATTCTCAAGTATGAAACTCTAAGAATGGCCTTTTTTGTACTATTAGTATGTCTAATAATATCCTAGTACAAAGGAGGACAGTTTCTTATGGAACACATGTAAATAACTATGTAGCCATTCAAAGTAGAGACTAGTTAAAAGTATTTCTTTCTCAATCCTAAGAGTTTGTCAAGAACAGGATACAGTTTTTCAAATGTTTTGCTATGGTTTGCAAAACCCTAGTCTACTAAAATGAGAGTTAAGTATAGATCAAGAAGAAAGAGAAAAGTCTTCTTTATAGGCCTGTCAGATAAGAAAATGTTCAAAAATCTAATCATAATACATAATAATAAAAAATAAACATATTTTTCTCATTCATTTACTCAGTCCTACATAATTAATTCTCATTCTGTCAGATCAGGCAACCTATTACTCCAAATGTTAATAGCTTCTTTTAAAATATAGCAGAAGTAATACAATTATAACGATTTTTAAAACTGTTTAAGGAGTGAAGAAATTCTTTCATTTGTTATTTTTAAAGATAATTACGGGCAAGACAAATTCAGCACAAAAGCACATAAAGTTATTCTAGTATGGCCAGAAAGTTTTCATGGCTGGGCAGACTACATTACCTTTCCTTAAGAGCAAACTGCATAATTCCAAACCAATTTGTCACTTGAACAAAAAGAAAACAAAATTCTAGTCTTGAGTAATATAAAAAATGGCAGTAAAGAGCTCATAAGATTTGATTTTCTTTAAATAATCCAGTCCAAACAGAGTCAACTTTGTCAAAATTTTAGCACATTTCATTGTTTCTTTTCAGACTTATTACTTGCAGGTATTTAAACCAAAAGATATCAAGTTCACTTTCCCTTAAACCTTCTACCACGTTCTATATTCCTGCAAATTGATGTTTTAATATCTTCTTTCACCTGCTGGTACAACCACATATTTTTACTTTAAGAAAATAGTGTCTTTGTTTCTCTCTCTTTTTTTAATAATCAGAAATGACAATCCTGATTAAAACACACACATACACTATCTTCAATGCACATTTGTATTCCTTTAATATCATTGGTTCTATTAGAGTCTTGATTATCTATATTAATTTTAATTGGAACTGAAACAATGATTTTTCTTATGGACATACAGAAAATAGGGAGAAGGGTATATGTTCCCCTCCAATCACACATGCCTGTTTATGTGTCTTAAGGTGAGAAAAGATATAACATTGATACTATATTAGTTTTCTATTGCTGCATAAGGAATCACTACCATCTTTCCAGCTTAAATTAACACTAATTTATTATCTCAGTTTTCATGACTCAGGAGCTTTGGCATGGCTTAATTGAGTTCTGTGCTCAGTCTCACCAGGCTGAATTCCAGACAGCACTTTAATCTTAACTGAAGTTGGGGCTTTTTCAAAATCCATGCCAGCTGTTAGCATAAGTTCCTTGTGACTGTAGGACTAAGGTTCCATTCTCTTTCTGGCTGATACTAGGGGTCACTCTTAGTTCCTGGAACTGTCCTCAGGTCTTAGCCACAAGGCTCTCATACAACATGTCATCTTACATCTTCAAAGCGAACAGGAGAATCTCCACTCTGCTTCTCTATTGTTAAATTGTGATTTTTGTGGGCAACTGAGGACTGAGAGTTCCTATCCTGCAATCTTGCCGATGTGGGAAGTTCAAGGACTTTTTTATTAACTAGCTTTCCAGGGAAAAACAAACCAAATCCTTAAAAATTTTAGATATATACTTTTATTATATTCTATACAAAATTTTCAAAATTAGTTATTGTTTTAGCAGCTTCGGTAAGAAGGCATTCTTCTGAAAAGTCTACTACATTTAAAGTATTAGAAGTTTAGCTTCTTTCTTCTTTTTGTACACCCAAATTGAATCTCATGAGCATTTCTATCAGATTCATTTATTCTTTATTAGCCAATCAGAATAGGAACTTCTTTAATGTTAAGAAACTTTATAATTTAATGTGTAATACCTTAGGAAAAGATTTCATGTTAATATAATATTAACCCAATAAGAAATAAAGGCTCCTTTCTTTTATAGATAAAATGCCTAAGATCACAAAGAGCTTTGCAACTTCCCTTTTACAACTTTTTTCATAGATGAAATAAAATACAGGCACAGAAAGACATGAAAACAATTCCTGTAGGGTTAAGTGGACCATAAAAAAGCCCACAGAAAATCCAAAAAAAGCTTTCCAATAGGCAAATCTTTAAGAAATGGTAATTTCTTACTCTAATAAAATTATATGTATATTTTACTCTTTCTTCATTTATAAGACCTACAGGCTCCTGTGGGCCACTACCTTCCTTCCCACTTACTTCGTGATTCTAACAACCCCCCACCCACCCCACCCAAGCCATGAAATTCCTTAAACAAAATAAACACTAACAGACATCTGAAAGTTCATTATTTTATTTCACCATTTGAAGATTTCACAGATTTTCACATTGAAGCAGTGGCATCACAGACAGTATGCCAGTTGCAAAACTAAAAAGATAGGTGTCCAAGCAGAGCCAGATATACAAGGCTCTGACTCTAGAGGAAAAAAAATGCCACCATGAACTTCAAGTCCAAGTCAGACTAAATATTTCAAACTCCTATTTGAAAGATAATAGATTAATGAGGAATTGACCATCTTTTAATCAGCTGTCAGTCATTACTTATAGGTTTATTTTCTAACTTCTGGAAGATAAAGACACATTAGGTCATTAGATATTAACATATGGGAGCTCTGAAAATAAGGCCATTCTGCCACAACTCAGCAAGAACTTACTGATCAGGAAGGTCAGAGGTTTCAAAGTAACACTTGTAATTTCCTTGATCCATGAGCTGTTTCCTAATCCAGTGAGTGTAACACCTCAGTGGGACTTCCATAAGAGTCAGTTATAATTCTCAAAATGTTAAAAACATAATGCTCAAACAAAATTTATATATCAAAATTTCATTTATTTAGTGAGGGAACCAGCAGGATGCAAGGCTAGTTCAAAAAGGATTTGAGAACTGACATTTTATAGTCAGTGAAGAAAAGGAAAAAGGTAGAGAGATCAATAAGTTACAAACAACTGATTTTTTTTTTTTTTTTTTGCGGTATGCGGGCCTCTCACTGTTGTGGCTTCTCCCGTTGCGGAGCACAGGCTCCGGACGCGCAGGCTCAGAGGCCATGGCTCACGGGCCCAGCCGCTCCGTGGCATGCGTGATCCTCCCGGACCGGGCACGAACCCGTATCCCCTGCATCGGCAGGCGGACTCTCAACCACTGCGCCACCAGGGAAGCCCCAAACAACTGATTTTTGATAAACTTTTGAAGGACTACTGTCTTTTATTGGACAAAAAAATCCTGCTTTATTAGTTGTATACAATTATAAACTATACAAGCCCCAAGCAATTGTTCAAAGTTGCATTCCTCCAAAGAGTGAGGCAGCCTCACTCACTCAGGCAGCCTTGTTAGAAAATGCTCTAGTATAGTCTTTAAAGATTACATAGTCATTTTTTAATCTTAATTTAAATTTAGATAATTTTTATTAACATATACAAGTGGATATCTTTCCTTTTACTATGACAAATAATCATGCACACACATTTCATGCATAATAAAGATATAGTAAGAACCCCTTAATTCACAATCCAAGTTAGGTATCAGGAAATGGCAAAATAAGTATATTTTTGAATCCTGTTTATACGAATCACTGATTCCAACTCTCTCTTCTCACCCAGAGGAAACTAATCACCAGAATGTTGTGTTTATAATTTTATGGTTATAGTTTTTGTGCAAACCTACACGTGCCCAACCACATACTGTTTAGTTTTGTATGGGTTGCTCTTTATATTTAGCATTATCATATTGATTAATTTCTTCTCTGACTGAGTAGGAACTGTATCTATTTTGCTACATGCAGCTATATTTCATTAATGTTCACTATATGAACATGTTGTAATTTATTTATCCATTTCCCTATTGATGGAAACAAATTGTATCCAGTTTTTTCCTATTATAAACAGAATTGCTTGGGCGTATTGGAGATGTTGCCTGGTGCATAAGTCTATTGAATATATATCAAGGATTATAGGTCATAAATTGTTTACCTTCTCAGGTTTACAAGATAATATCAAAATGGTGGTCCAAATGATTAGACTTTTTTTCATTCACAAGTGAGCATTTGAGTATTGTTTTTATTTATTCCATGTCTTTACATGATAATCTTGTTTTATTACGTATATAGAAGAAAATATATTAAAATGTCAATGGCCTTTAACTAACAACCACCAGGAAAGCACCTGCAGTAAAATACCTTGAGTTTATTACTTATTGCAATGGGGTAGAATACATAGCATTGAGGACTGTAGAGTGCATTAGTAAGAGGTTGTTAGAAAAATCCTATTATAGTGTTTAGGCTTTGGCTGGGAAATTTGGGGAAGGTACTAAAGAAGCAGGGGTTCATTCTAGATCGGGTGCTGTCAGAAAGTGGGACAACTGCATGATTGGGCATTTCCTTAAATTTTTTCTATAAGAAGGCAGACCAAAATGAGGATAAAACTGTAATTGGTAAAGACACTTAGAATGAGGGATATTTAGTATTTTATGAATTTTCTAGTGACATTGTTTTTGTCTCCTTATATCATTATCACAGAGTAATCTCATCTGATACAGATATTCTGTCACATTGTTATGTTCAATAGTAAAACAAAATGACTAAACTGTAAGCATTAAATCATTTTGTAATAACATCAAGGCTTAGCTATGAGCATTAGACATTAGACTAGGTTCTGGATAGCAGGGGCTTCTTTTTTTTTTTTTTTTTTTTTTTTTTACTTTTTTCAACAAAAATATCAGCAAGCCTTGGAAGAGAGAAATGGAAGTATGCAGTTATGAGGTTCTTAAGGGACCTCATAAGGGAGTATAATATCACTTAAAGGTAATATGTGCTAATTTAAAGATATATATAAATCCTAAAACAACCATAAAAAACAAAACTAACAAGTCAACAAAGGAGATAAAATAGGATTGTAAAAGAGTACTAAATTTGTTTAAAATAAGGTAGAAAAAGAGGAAAAATGGAGCAAGAACAGATGGTACACAGAAAACAAACAGCAAAATGGTAGGTTTAAACCCAGCAATATCAATAATTGATATAAAGTAAATGAGCTAAATACTCAGGTTAAGAGATAGAATTTATTATAATGTATAAAATAAAAAGTGAAGCCCAACTACATGCTGCCTGCAAGAAAACCACATAAAATATACAACTAGAAAAAGTAAAAGTAAAATAATGGAAAACTATACCATCTTTCAAAAAAGATAGTGGTGGTTCTACTAGTATCAACATAGATTTCAGAGCAAAGTATAAAGAGAGTAATGACAAGAGGATCAATTCATCAACAGACAACCCCCTCCCCACAATCCTAGATGTTTCTGCACCTAATAACAAAGATTCAAAATACTTAAAGCACAAACTGATAAAATTAAAAGGAGAAAGACAAATCCATAATAGTACTTGCATATTTCAAAACCCCTCTCTCAAGAATAGAGAGAACAAATAGGTAAACCAGTAAGGATTGAAAACATTGAACGACACTATTAAACAAGTTAATCAAATTGACATTTATAGAACACTTCATCCAATAATAGCAAAATACACATTCTTCTCCAGTTCATATAGAACATTTATCAAGAACATTCACTATTTTCTTTGCCATAAAACAAAGCTCAATAAATTCAGAAGGATTCAAGTCTACCAAGTATGTTCTGTGACCATGAAGGAACTAAATTAAAAATTAATAATTGAAAGATATCTGAAACATCCCAAAATATTTGGAAATTAAATAACATACCTCTAAATAACACATAGGTCAAAGGAGAAATCAAAAGAGGATTTAAAAACATTTTGAAATTTGTGAAAATGAGAACATAGCACACTTAATTTGTTGGATGCAGCTAAACTTAAAGGGGAATTTATAGCAGTAAACTAAATTAGAATGAAATAAAGGTTTCAAATCAATGTGTATAGGTATTACGCTGAGAAACTAGAGAAATAAGAGTAGATGAACCATAAAGTAAGCAAATAAAAGGAAATAAAAAAGATCAGAGTAGAAATCAATAATACAGAAAACAACAAAAAAACTCAATAAAAACTAAAGTTATTTCTTTCAAAAAATTAATAAAAACAGTTAACCTTTGTCCAGACTTATGTGAAAAAGAGAGAGAGAAGACATAAATTAAAAATATCAGAAATAAGTTATGCCACTTATAGCACCAAAAATACAAACTAGTTAGAGGCAATTCAGGCAAAAAATTCTGAGGACTATTCACTGAAAACTACAAACATTGCTTAAATACATTATAGGAAACCTAAATAAATAGTGAGATATACAATGTTTAGGAATCAAGAAACACAAATATATTTATTATTTCAATTCTTCGTAAACTGTTCTGTAGAGTCAACACAATCGCAATCAAAATTCCAGCAGGGTTTTCGTAGAAATCAATCAACTGAAATGCATATTGAAATGCAAAGGACCTAGAGTAACTGTCATGGTTAAGTTTATGTGTCACTTTGAAGGGACCACAGAGTGCTAGCAATTTTGTCAAACATTATTCAGGATGTTTCTGTGAAGGTGTTTTGAACGTGACTGAAATTTAAACTGTTAGACTGGACATAACAGGTTACTCTCCCTAATATAGGTAGGCCTCATCCAATCAGTTGAAGACCTGAACAGAACAAAATGACTGACCTTCCTCCAGGTAAGAGAGAATTCTTCCTGACTACCTTAGAACTAGTATATTACTTTTGTTCCTATCTTAGGACTCAAATTGAAACATTGATCCTTTCTGGGTATCAAGACTGCCAGCCTTGGAGTCTCTGGCTTACTGATTCAACATGCAAATATTGGGACTTGTCAGTATACACACACACACACACACACACACACACACATCCTGTTCATTCTGTTTCTCTGAAGAACCCTGATTAATACAGAAACCAAAACAGCTTTCATAAAATAGCAAAGTTGGAAGATGTGTGTTATAACAATATAAATTTACTGTAATAATTAGCATGTGGTACTGGCATAAATATAGAAAACTAAATCAATATAGAGTTCAAAACTAGACCCCCATAATTCAGAATATAAAGTTCACAACTGATCCATACATATGTGGTCAGTTTATATTTGTCAAAAGTACAAATACTCTTCAGTAGACAAAGAATAGTCTTTTCAACAAATAATGCACAACCCATGACTATAAAACTTCTAGAAGAAAACATAATGGGAATTTTTATGGCTTTTTGTTAGGCAAAAAAATTCTTTCATATGACACAAAACCCATAATCACTAAAAGTGAAAATGAATAAATTGTTCTTCATAAATATTAAGAACTTTTGCTCCTCAAAGATACTGTTGAGAAAATGAAAAGCAAACTACAGAATGGGAGAGAATATTTGCAAGTAATAAATCTGATAAAATACATATATTCAGAATATATGAAGACGTCTCAAAATTCAACTGAAAGAAAATAAAAAACTTAATTTTTTAAATGAGTGGAAGGTTTAGTCAGATACTTTACCAAAGAAGATATACAGATGGCAGATGAGCACAGGAATATTTCAAAATCAGTCATTAGGAAATGTCAGTTATAGTACACTGAGGTTCCATTTTATACTGTCAATGAAAAAATTTAGTCAGTTGTTCAAAGAAAGAAGTGGAAAATTCTATTTGAACTAAATTGAGGATTATAACCCAGGAACAGCCTCTCAGAAATTTCTGAGGACTGTTCTGCTTGTTAGAGCCTAAAGCACAGTTATATAAAGTTTTGAGAGAGAGGGCTATATATTAAAGGAGGTATTATTGACAGTCCAGGACTACACATACAAAGTGAGTAGTAGGTCATGGGTCATCGTGGCCCCTTACAAGATTAAGCAAGAAGATTATCTCCTAAGGAGCTACCTTGTCGATGTGGGAGAATGTTGTTTTTTATGGTTAAATAGGTATTTCTGCTGATAAAGAGGTTTGGTCAATGCATAATGCCGATACACAATGCACAGTAGAGGCGAGAGAGGAGGCCAAAGGGCAGAGAAAAAATTTTATGTTTAAATTTTCCTTGATTTGCCTTATAATACAAATTTTTATTTCATTAACACCTATTAAAATGGTTTAAATTCTAATTAACAACAACAACAAAATATCAAGTGTGTGAGCATATTGAGCAACCAGAACGCTCATAAACCTAAAATAGTACGATCACTTTGGGATAAGGGAGAAGGTAACTGTTTGGAGTGTCATAAAAGATAAACCTATGATTACCGCATGACTGTGGCATTATATTACTAGGTGTTTACTCAAGAGAAATAAAAGAATGTGTCCATACAAAGATTGCTATGCAAAATTTCACCAAGAATTTATTTGTAATAGTTCAGAATTATAAACAACATAAATTTTTCTCAATTGGTGAATTGGTAAACAAAATACACTTTATACTTATGATGAAATACTACCTAGACCTAAAGAGCTATAAAAACTTTGGTACATGTAGCAATATGAAACAATTTCAAAATAGTTAAGCTGAGTAATAGGAGCCAGACACAACCCCATCCCCCAAATAAAGATAGTTTATTAATGATTCCACTTGTGTAACATTCTTGGAAATGCAAACTAATCTATAATGACATAAAGTAGAACTATGGTTAACTGAGGACTGGCATGGGGAGTTTGAGGGGGGTGGACATAGAGGTGAAAAGTGGCGGGATGAATAGAGGAATTAAAAAGGGGCATAAGGAAACTTTTGGACGTGATAGATATCGTCATTATCTTGATTTTGGTGATGATTTCATGTTTACTAATACATCAAACTTACCAAATTGTTCACATTAAATATATTCATGTCAACTCTACTTCAATAAAGCCATTTAAACAATTTGCATTTCTTATATGACAAATGAAGCAGAGCATCCTAGATGACTAATGAAATAAAGCATCATTTATATAGGTTTTTCCAGTTCTCTGAAACACCAGCTCTGTCTTTTGACTTTGGTTCTAAGACCAATGTGCAGTTTTCCTTTAGAACTATAATGCCCCCAATTCTTTTTTTTTCCAGCTTTATTGAGGTATAATTGACAAGTAAAATTGCAAATGTTAGAGAGTACAAGGGATGATTTGACATACATATACACTGTGAAATGATTACCACAACATCAAGTTAATTAACACATCCATTACCTCACATAGTTACCTTTTGTGTCTGTGTGGTGAGAATGCTCCAAATTCTGATTTGCTGTGCTAGGCTTTCACCCTGGGGGAGCAACACCGTCTTCTGCATTCATTCATCCTTTTAACTTACCCTTTAATTTCTAGAATCAGATACATTGTTTTATTGTAGGGGTATGTATGTTTGTTTGTTTCTCTTGGATGTTTCTCTTATAAGTGCTTAAAAGCTTGGCAATACATTTCTTGTAGTATATCCAGCTCCTAAATATTTTGCTTTTCATAATATCTAGAATGCTATACTATCATAAATAATGTCCTAGATAGATTTGAGTGTGTGTGTGTATAAAATGCTGAAGACTCATGTGTTTATGTAGTTCTCCTGGAACCCTGGAAGAACAGGAGAGAGATCAACAAAGTCTATAAATTCATAAAAATTTCAAATGTATAACTGCAAATCTTTTCATATGAGATGATTTCCAAATTGATAATAGAGAAAATTATGTTAAAAATATTTTTGTGTTTTTTTTCTGTGAAAGATGGAAATTCACAGAGGTTGGTATGCAAGAAAAGATTAAAACTAAGAGCAGAATTATTCTAGATCATAAGTTGGGGTGAGAGAGAGGAAGCAAGGGAGGGAGATTGAGAGAGAAAGATTGAGAGGGATTAAGAGGTTAAAAAGCAGGAAATTTGTGAAAGAACAGATATCCAGAAAAAGAAGAATCTAAATCATGGAAGCCTGATATGCTCTGAATCTCACGCTCAAGCTTTAATTCTGCCACACACTAAATGTAAATCTGGTAAAGTTACATATCAAATATGAAATTCCATTTTCCTTCTGTAAATTGGCACTGTTAATCATGTTTAATATATAATTTTGTTGTGGTGAATTACGTGAGATAAGGCAGTGACTTTCAAATGTTTTGCCCATGTCCTACTATAAGTAGTACATTATATCAAGAACAGGCATGCCCACGTGTGCACACACACTCATAGAGGCATAATACAAAATTGAAACAAAGGTTACATGAAGAATAATGTTTAATCTTTCTGAAAGTGATGAACTCAAAGATGTATATATTTTTTCATACTATTCTGTTAGAAAAGGTTGTTTGAGACACTAAGATGATTCCATGTTGCACTAGAGGTTATAACCCACCATTTAAAAAGCATAAACTACTTATCACAGTACCTTCCAGGAAACTTTTCACAAAGTTTTATGTCTCAGTTGTACCATATTTTTCATTCTTTTTACTTTTGTTTCTTGTCTTATTTTAATTGAAGTATAGTTGATTTATAATATTATATTAGTTTCAGGGATATAAAATAGTAACTCAATATTTGTATAGACTATACACTCCATTTAAAGTTATTACAAGATAATGGCTGTAATTTCTTGTGCTGTACAATATATTCTTTTTGCTTATCTATTTTATACATAGTAGTTCATATTTCTAAATCTCATAGCTGCAACTTGCCCCTGCCCCTTCCCACTCCCCACTAGTAACAACAAATTTATTCTCTATATCGGTGACTCTGTTTCTGTATTGTTCAACTTATTTGGATATTTTTAAAATTCCACATGTAAGTGATAAAATAGAAGATTTGTCTTTCTCTGTCTGATTTATAGCTTTAAGCATAATAACCTCTATGTCCATTTGTGTCACTGTAAATGGCAGAATTTCATTCTTTTTAATGTCTGAGTAACATTTCATTGCACATATATATAACACTTCTTTATCCATTCATCTATTAATGGAAACTTAGATAGCTTCCATATCATGACTATGAAAATTGGGGCACGTGTATCTTTTTGAATTAGTATTTTTTTCTTCTTATATATACCAGAAGTGGAATTGTTGGATCATATGATAGTTTTATTTTTAGTTTTTTGATGAACCTCCATACTGTTTTCCAAAGCAGCTACACAAATTTACATTCCCACCAACAGTGTACTACAACTCCCTCTTCTCCACATCCTCACCAACATTTGTTATTTTTCATCTTTTTTATGATAGCCATTATGACAGGTGTGAGTTGATAACTTGTTGTGGTTTTGATTTGCATTTCTCTAATGATTAACAAAGTTGAGCACCTTTTTATGTGCCTGTTGGCCAACACTATGTCTTCTTTGAAAAAACGTCAAGTCTTCTGAACATTTTTAATTTGGGTGTCTGGTTTTTTGATATTGAGTTGTATGAGCTGTTTATATATTTTGGGTATTAACCCCTTGTCAGTCATATCATTTGCAAATATTGTCTCCCATTTAGCAGACAGTCTTTTTGTTTTGTTAATCGTTTCCTTTGATGTGCAAAAGATTTAAGTTTAATTAAGCCCCACTTGTTTATTTTTGCTTTTGTTTCCTTTGCCTTTGAAGACAAATTAAAAAAAATTGGTATGATTTATGTCAAAGATTGTTCTGTCTACATTTCCTTCTATGAGTTTATGGTTTCCAGTCTTAAATTTATGTCCTTAATCTATTTTGAGTTTATTTTTGTATATGGTGTGAGGAAATGTTCTAATTTCATCCTCTTATATGAGCTGTCCATTTTTCCCAGCATCACTTACTGAAGAGACTAGCTTTTCTCCAGTATATATTCTTGCCTCCTTTGTCATAGACTAAGTGACCATAAGTGCATGGGTTTATTTCTGGACTCTCTATTCTGTTCCATTTATCTGTGGATCTGTTTTTGTACCAGTACCATACTGTTTTGATTAATGTAGCTTTGTAGTATAGTCTGAAGTCAAGGAATGTGATACTTCCAGCCTTGTTCTTTTTCCTCAGGATTGCTTTGGCTATTTGGGGTCTTTTGTGTTTCCATATAAATTTTAGGTTTATTTGTTCCAGTTCTGTGAAAAAGTGTCATGGATGTTTGATAGGAAATGCATTAAATCTGTGGATTGCTTTGGGTAGTATGGACATTTTAACAATGTTAATTTTTCCAATCCATGAACACAGGATATCTTTCCATTTCTTTGCATCATCTTCCATTTCCTTCATCAATGTTCTATGGTTTTCAAAGTGTATGTCTCTCACCTCCTTGGTTAAGTTTATTCCTAGGTATTCTTTTTAAACAGGATTGTTTTCTTTCTTTCTCATTTGATAGTTCATTATTAATGTATAGAAAATCAAGAGATTTCTGTGTATTAATTTTGTATCCTGGAACTTTACTGAATTCATTTATTAGTTTTAATTTTTTTTGCTGGAGAATACAGGGACATATACGTATATATATAATCTGCAAATAGTGACAGTTTTACTTCTTCCCTTCCAATTTG
This sequence comes from Mesoplodon bidens, assembly GCF_964165515.1. Taxonomy (NCBI): domain Eukaryota; kingdom Metazoa; phylum Chordata; class Mammalia; order Artiodactyla; family Ziphiidae; genus Mesoplodon; species Mesoplodon bidens. The sequence continues at coordinate 122,684,246 of NC_138178.1, forward strand.
GATGAAACTTATTTCTTTTTCTTGTCAGATTGTTGTAGCTATGACTTACAATACTATGTTAAATAGAAGTGTAGGCATCCTTCTTTCATTCTTGATTTTTAGAGGAAAAGCTTTCAGCTTTTCACCATTGGGTATGATGTTAGCTTTGGGTTTGTTATAAATAGCCTTTATTGTGTTGAGATATTTTCCCTCTATAACACCTTTGATTAGAGTTTTTATCATAAATGGATGTTGAATTTTGTCAAATATTTTTCTCCATCTGTTGAGATAATTATGTTATTTTTAACCTTCATTTTTTTTAAATTTGGTATATCTATCACCTTGATTGATTTGTGGATATTGAAACATCCTTTCATCCCTAGAATAAATCCCACATGATCATGGTATATGATCCTTTTTATAATTGTTAAATTCTATTTGCTATATTTTGTTGAGGATTTTTGCATCTATATTCATCAAAGATATTGGCCTGTTATTATATTATTTTGGATGGAGAGTTCTGTAAATACCTATCAAGACCAACTGGTCTAATGAATAATTTAAGACCACTGTTTCCTTATTGATTTTCTGTCTGTTTGATCTGTCTGATGTGAATTGGGTGTTAAAGTCCCTATTATTGTATTATTTTCAATTTCTCCCACCATGTCTGTTAATATGTATTTTATATATTTAGGTGCTCCTAAGTTAGGTACATATATGTTGATGAATATATTATATATCCTTTTCTTGTATTGATCCCTTTATCATTATGTAATGTACTTTTTTGTCTTTTGTTATAGACTTCATTTTAAAGTCTATTTTGTCTTATGTGAGTATTGTTACCCCACCTTTCTTGTCATTTCCGTTTGTATGAAATATCTTTTTCCATCTGCTCACTTTCAACCTGTATGTGTTTTTAGCTCTGACATGAATCTTTCGTAGGCAGCATATGGGTGGGTCTTGTTTATTATTCAATCAGACACCTTATGTCTTTTGATTGGAGCATTTAGTGCTTTAGCATTTAAAGTAATTATTGATAGGTATGTACTTATTGCCATTTTATTACTTGCTTACTGGTTGTTTTAATAGTTCTTCTCCATTCTTTTTTTCTCCTTATAGGTTTTTCCTTTTAGTTTGATAATTTTCTTTAATGGTATGCTTGTGTCCCTTCCTTTCTAGTTTTTGTATATCTATTGTAGGTTTTTGATTTGTGGTTTTAATGGGGTTCATATATGTTGACCTATAACTATATACATGTTTTAAACTGGTAGTCATTTATGTACAAATGCAGTCTAAAAGATCTACTTTTTTTACTTCCCTACCTCACATTTCGTGTTTCTGGTGTCATATTTTACATTTTCATGTTTAACATTTAATGCTTTATTGTGGTTGTTGCTTTTCCAATTTTTTTCTCTTTTAATCTTTGTACTAGCTTATTTACATGGTAAACCACAGCCTTTACTATATCTTTGCCTTCACTAGTGAGATTTGTTTTCCTTTCCTATGAATTCTTATTACTTGTTGTAACCTTTTTTTTTTTCCACTTTGAGAAGACTCTTAAACATTTTTTTAGGGTCAGGTTAGTATTGATGAATTCTTTAATTTTTTGTTGGTCTGAAAAGTTTTTTTATCTGTTCTTCAGCTCAATGATAATCTTGCTGGGTAGAGTATCCTAAGTAGTAGGGTTTTCCTTTTCAGCACTTTAAATATATCATGCCACTCCCTTCTGGCCTGTAAAGTTTCTGCTGAAAAATCAGCTGATAGTCTTATAGGGGTTCCCTTGTGTATGACTTTTTTTTTTTCCTTGCTGCCTTTAGAATTCTCTCCTTACCTTTAACTTTTGCCATTTTAGTCATGATATAATTTGGTGTGGGTCTCTTTGGGTTCATCTTGTTTGGGACTCTGTGCTTCCTGTACCTGGATATTTGTTTTCTTCTACAAGTTCCAGAAGTTTTCAGCCATAATTTTATCAAATACATTTTTGACCCCTTTCTCTCTCTCTCCTCTTTCTGGGACCTCTATAATGCTAATGTTGGTACATTTGGTGTTTTCCCAGAGGTCACTTCAACAGTTTCTCTCTCTCTCTCTCTCTTTTAAATTTGTTTTTCCTTTTGCTATTCTGACTGAGTGATTTTCATTATTCTGTCTTCCAGATCAGTATGCATTCTTCTGTATCATGTAGTCTGTTTTTAATTCCTTCTAGTGTCTGTCATTTCAATTATTGAATTCTTCAACTCTGCCTGGTTCTTTTTTATATTTTCTCATTCCTATCAAAATTCTCAATGTGTTCATTTTTTCTTTTCCATAGTTCTGTTACCATTCTTATTACTAATGTTTGAATACATTTATCTGATAAATTGTTTGTCTCTCTTGCATTAGTTTTTTCAGGTTTTTTTCTTGTTCTTTTGTTTGAAACAAATTCCTCTGTCTTCCCATTTTGCTTAACTTTCTCAGTCTCTTTGACATTAGATGAAACAGTTACCTATTGAAGTCTTGAAGAGGTGTCCTTGTGTTGGTGTGTCCCTACACAGTCTTTGTGTGCCCAGTGGCTTTGGTGGGAGAGTAGGATCTGAAGTGAGAAGCACTCACATCTTTCCCCACAGTGTGCTGCACCTGGCTGGGAGGTGGTACATGAATTTTTTAATTGTCTACAGAGTATTAAAAAGACAAAGTGCAGGCTTCCCTGGTGGTGCAGTGGTTGAGAGTCTGCCTGCCGATACAGGGGACATGGGTTTGTGCCCCGGTCCAGGAGGATCCCACATGTTGCGGAGTGGCTGGGCCCGTGAGCCATGACTGCTAAGCCTGTGCGTCTGGAGCCTGTGCTCCACAATGGGAGAGGCCACAGCAGTGAGAGGCCCGTGTACAGCAAAAAAAAAAAAAAAAAAAAAAAAATACAAAGTGCTTCATACTATAAAAATTATATTAAGTATCTGAATAAATTTTAAATTAAGATAACATGATGTTGCAATATCATACACTTCCTAATATTTAAAAGTACTTATTACTGAGGGAAGTAGATCAGATATTTTTGATTTCAATTTTACTCTCTACATTAAATTATTTACCAGATTTTTTTTGCCTTAATTGCTATCTGTGGAATCAAACCTGAATTAGTGGGGTTTTTTGCAACCTCACACCATTCAAATGTGTCTCATTTATGTCTGTTTCCCCAGTGCCTAAAACACAAGACATACTATAGGAGGTCAATAACCTTCAATGTCTGGGCCTTTTAAGTAAGTCCTCAAGATAAATGTGGTTTATAATTTTAATGATACTAAATATTTAGAAGGAAGCACTGTACTTAATGTCTTAGGATAAGATCAATAAATAATCCATGCACAGTGGTAGTAAACTCAAAGTTTCAATATGTGGTTTAATGTATTTTTCTTTAAATATAATTGATCCCATTGGACAAAGAACTCTTCTGGGACTGGACAGTGTCTTTTTCATCTTTATATCTCTAGTACTCATCACAGTTCCCAGAACACATAAGACACTCAATAGAAGTGTTTTAAACAATGGAATCAATAGGTTTCAAAATATATTAAATAAATAGACAAATAACAGTTTAAGACACTGCATATTAGAAATCTATGATCATCAGGTATTACCAACTATTTTGTTTTGAAATTCTACCTCTAAATATGAGTCATAGGCAATATAGCAGACATTTTATTGAGTTTAAGTGATTTTTTTTTATTTTGAAAATATCTGCCAACTTCTTGAGATATATGAAATCATCTGAAATAATTCAGGGGAAAAAATATCTAGGCTTATTAATAGAAAAAAGCTAAATTTATTAGGGAAGATAATAAGTATGTTTTTCTCATTTTTTAAAAGATTAAAATTCAACAACCCACAAAAAAGACTTACTAATTTTATGGTATAATGGTATATATTTGTTCACTGTTTTTACATGGCTTTTTAGTTTGTAATAGTTTTAGATAGTTGTACCAATATTCTGCATACAATTGTCAGTCCTTTTTCCACAAAATATAACAAGTGTTCTGTCATATTTTCACATGTATTTGGCAGCTGTTTTAATAACATCAAAATATTTCACTAAAATGACTTTCTATAACTGTTTAACCAGTTTCCTTGGCATTCTTCAATATTATGAAGATCATTATCATTAAACTCACCAAATCTGTTTTGTCATCTCTACAATGAAAAAATTAATAGTATATGAACTGCAGTTTTTTTTTAATGTAAGGAAAATTAGAAGATTCTTTTAAAACACTGAGCAGATTGTTTAGCACACAATTTTTTTTTTTTTTTTTTTCGGTACGTGGGCCTCTCACCATCGTGGCTTCTCCCATTGCAGAGCACAGGCTCTGGATGCACAGGCTCAGCAGCCACGGCTCATGGACCCAGCCACTCTGCGGCATGTGGGACCCTCCCGGACTGGGGCACGAACCCGCGTCTCCTGCATTGGCAGGCGGACTCTCAACCACTGCGCCACCAGGGAAGCCCTGGCACACAATTTTTAATGAATAGATGTATTGAATATAGTCAGTATTACTCTAATCGTGCTTATTTTATTAGGTAAGTCCTAGACTAAACTGCAGTAGTGAGAAGATTAAATGATACTGTGTTATTTTTTAACTCTCATGGAATAGACCAGACAGAGGTTGGTTTTCTAGATTTAGTAGGGTAATTAAACTTCATGAGGTCATTCAAGGACCATAGTTTCTTCTCCTTTTTAATTTTTTATTATTATTATTAAATTTATTTTTTGCTTTACTGTTCATTATGCTACTGTTATCATCTGAAACCGATGAGGCTCACCAAGAGATAGTTGTTCTCTTCTGTTTGCAAAGAAATATAGTCTGTGGGTAGGTGGTTAAATGCTCAGAAGAAGTGAAGAAAGGGATAAGTGACATTAAGGAACAATTCCATCCCTCTGAACACCAATATATCCAAGGATATATGTCTTACAATACTTACACCTCCTCAAAAAGGAGACAATGTTAAAGGGACATCCATAGATTCCATATCCAGCTGTAAACCCATGATTTCTGAGTAATATGCAGATGTGCAGGGCTCTTCCACCAGGTCCAGATATAGATCTTCATTTTCCTGTGGCCTATAAACTAAAATGTAAGTTTCCTCCCCTACACACAGGCAGCTGATGTACACTACTGGTATAGGAACTGGATGACTTCAGTAGAATCCCCATTCTTAAAATATCCATTTTTAAAAGAAAAGAATGTGGTGGGCATGTTGGGGACAGAGTTAGTTTTCCATTGCAATTATTAAAATCTGAAGGTCAGGAATTAAAGACTCACTGACTGGGCATATGGGCTTCTCCTTTATTATTAGTTTTTTTGGAAACAAACAAAAACAAACAAACCTGTCCATTGTCCCTTCTGGACTCTGGATTTGCTAGGAGCTTCTTATCGATCCATTATCCTTCATGGTCACATCAAATGACACTGGAGTAAGTATGTGTCCTCCTCTGCAATGACACAACTTCTACAGCCTGGTTTCTTGTGTAAAAGTTGTGGGCACAGAGGTTACAAGTTGTTTCAGGAGTTGAAGTGTCAAAGGTATTAGAGGTGACTTTTTGGCTTCTTGGGCAATATATTTACTGAAAAACTTAAATTTTGGACTATTTACTGTCAGAAAATTCTAAGTGTAATTTACCAAAGCCAATATTCTCATCTAAATATAGTTTTTAAATACAAAATATCTCATTTATTTACTGTTTTCTCTTCTCAATTCATGCCCCTCTTTCTCAATTTAATGAAAACTTGTGGCCATCTAAGCGCTAAGTTTGACTGGGAAGGATGAGTCTGGGGGATGAATCCCATTGTCTGATAGAGTGCACTTGTAGGGAGGTCCTTGAGAAAGGCTCTGAGTTTATCTCCTTATCTTTGTCATTGGAAAAAACTCAGTTTTTTCCCCCCAAAATTTGCAAATTCTGGTTTCTGGTAAATTTAGACTTTAGGCAGCTGACAGAGTCCCTTAGCAAAGCTAAGCAGAGGTTTGTTTGCAAAATGTGAAAGTGCTTAAAGTTTTCATGATTTTGCTGCTTTTGACAATTACAGGCTACTTAATTGTAGATGGTCATTCAGTTTGGTTTTGTCTGATGTTTCCTCATGATTAGATAATGTTAGATGCCTTTCACATAGCTATTGTAGTAGTTTGTTAGGGCTGCCATAACAAAGTATCACAGACTAGGTGGCTTAAACAACAGAAGTTAGTTTTCTCATAATTCTGGAGGCTAGAAATCTGAGATTAAGATGTCAGCAAGGTTGATGTCTTTTGAGGCCTGTCTCCTTGGCTTGTCGATGGCTGTCTTTTCTCTCTGTCTTTATGTTGTCTTCCCTCTGTAATAAGTATTTCTGGGGGTGGGGTGTTTATACTGTGTATGTATTAGTAACTCTCCTCACTCACCATGAGAAACCTAGCTCCCACCATGCATAATGTATTGAACGGTTTTGAGACAGGTGGGGACCTGGGACCTGGGACCCTTTACTGAGTGCTTGCACCTGGACAAATGTATCCTCCAGCAACAGAATACAAAGAAACTGTAAGGGACTGAAAATAACTGCACCCATATGCAGTTGGGGAAAAGTATGAACAATAAGATACAAAAAGGCCAAAACCCAGCTGCCATTTTTGAGGTCCTGGAAGCAAAAGCAGGGTAACATGCATGATCCCTGTACCACCTCCTGTCTGATCCACCTATCAGCTCCCATACTCACCCCATTTAAGAAACCAGCTTGCCCCGACTTGGGGAGTAAGCAAAGGAACCTGTTACTTGTTTTTACTCCCTCATGCTGCAGCATGAGTCCCAATAAAGCCTTGCCTGAATTCCTCATCTGGCCTCTTATCAATTTCTATTGATTAAAGTGTCCAAGAACCCTGGTCAGTATCAGGTTTTTCTATCTTCATGGGTTTAGGACCCAAGGTGGGTGAAGATGTAATCCCATGGAGGCATGGCCAGGACAGAGGAGCCCAAATATGGTGAAAAATGTCAATAAAAGGCAACAGTCTAATGAGGGGAGTCTTAGTTTCATTGGGTCCGCATGGCATGGGGTGACAGAACCCAAGTGCAGGGAGGAGGGTGTCTGGGTGGGGAGCCAGGGAGGAATCCTACTACAAGACCTGAAGCTGGATGAGGGGAACATCCATGCTGGGGATGACCTTAACGAGGTATTGGAACCCTACCAGGATGAAGAGAGCAATTGTATGGGGTGGTATGGTGGAGGGTGGTTAGAGTCCAGCCTGGGATGTCAGAGCCCAAGAATGTGAGGGGAGTAGTTATGATAGAGACTGTTTGACTGCAAAGCTTAAAATATTTACTATACTATCTTACCCTTTTTAGAGAAAAATGTGATGATGCCTGAACTAGAAAATAAAATTTAAACTCCAGTATATTGACTTCATTATATAACTTCCTTCAATAAATTATACTCTTAAACTTTTTACCACTCTTTAAGCAGAGTACTTATAGTTTTCCAAAAGCTATTTCTTATGATGGTGATATACTTTCCTACATAATCCATGTGATAAACTCTTACTACTTTTTGAAATTCTGCTTAATTATCACTTACTCTGTGAAACACTTTTTGATTATCTCCAACCCCTAATAGAGAAATGCCCTATTCTCCTTTTGTTACTATTTTTTACTTATTCCTCTACAACTCCTTCTCACATACCACAGTTTGGGGTAAGGTACACATCCACACGTATATATACATAGGTATGCACATATACACATTCCTATATATGCATGTGTACCTTACAACAAACTGTGATTTATATGAGAGAGATTTAAATATCTAAAAGATTTTTCTCTATTGTTTACAATGAATGATTGCTAAATACATGAGATAATATAACAACATCTAATTTTACTGAGGGAAAAAGACTATCCCCATAACTTCATGTTTTATCCATCTGATTTCTAACTATTTAAGCACAATTGTCTTTTAAAATTTTACGCATTTTTCTGGTCATTTTTTCCCTAAAAATTTATTTTATCCTTTTACTGCTTCATAAGCTGACTTGACCATAATCCAGAGTTTACTAGATGACTCAGCAGTCTCATAACAATCTTTTATCCTTTTACTGTATGGCAATATCATTCCAGAAGAACTCATTTTTTCTTCATTCAATCTTAGGACTGTCAGCTAGCTCACTTTTTACCTGTCCCTAAGAGTCTCATTCTAGTGTTCTATTCCATTGGGTTATAGTCTGATACCAAATAACTAATTTTAAGAGTTATATATTAAATGAGAATTAATGAAACTCTGAATAAGAACTAATAAGTGCATTGGATATATTCCTTGAATAAACCTTATGACAAAATTTTATATGTTCTAAGATGTTCTGTTGTTTTCTACTAGGTTTATGACTTTGTTACTAAACACTGAAATGTTATTCCTGAACATGTAACCTTGAGACAGTGCTTATGTGTATATTTTGATTTAGATTAAAAACCTAAGGTTTTTATTGAATTACATTTATTTCTCTGTGCTTTAAAATTCACTTAGAAGAAATATTTCAAATAATCTAAGTAATTTTTACAGATGTTGAATTTCAATTCAGAAGGTTAACACTATATATATAGTTATTTTCCCACTACCAACCCTAATATTGTGTTTATACTATGCATTACTGACTCAGAAAGCAATACTGCTCTTGTAAACTGTTCAGCTTGTGCCAAATATTCTTGCTCTTCCACCCCTGCTTCAAAATGTCATGTTTTTCAGCTGTTCTACTCCTAGCTGCCAAAAATCAACCAGCATCTGCTGGTTCCATTTTGTTGTTCTAAATCAAAATCCATTGCCAACTGGAAACTTAATCAACAATAAATTTTCCATATGATATTACTTGTGGTAATAACAATAACAAATATATTTCCAAATACATTAAGCATCTAATTTTTTTTCTATTTATATTTTTCAAATAGATAGAAAAGGAAGTGAAAGAAGTTTGCTCTTTTAATCTATTACATATCTTTGTCATATATATACATATATTTTATATATGTATGTAGTATATATCATATCTAATATATGTAATACATATGATATCTATCTTCCTGTCTATCTATAATCGTTGTTGCATGTATTGTGGATCTCAGTCACATGTTCAGTTGGTTTTATGGAAATAAAGTTAAGTCCTAAGTTCATTATTGTCCAAGTAGTAGAAGTAACTAAAGGAATGGTGTTTTTGTCACAACAAACTCACATTCATATAACATCGATATAAACTCAATTTTGTAATCTTTTTTGTGATTTCCTTACAACTTAGCTAAAGTTTCATATAGAAAAGCAGAGATTACAGCAAATTCTGTGATTGAAAGTTTTCACATTAGTACCAGTACTTCAAATTTCTACTTTAGCTTTTCAAAAAGTGCTTTCACAAGCCTTTATCTTCAGAGACATCAAGTGCTATTTTCCATTGAAAATGCTAAGATTGTTAAATTAAGGTTTTCAATTCTTAAGATACCTAAAATTTCCACATTAAAATGGAAAGTGACCGTAGATAAATTGATTGATGGAATGGATATGAGGGAAAACATACTAACCCATACACATATATTTGTCACCATTTTTGTGAACGAAGGAAAAAGACTGAATTTTTGAACCAAAATTTAGACATTTACAAAAGTAGATCTAGTCCAAGTTTATAAACTAATGTTCTTATAATGTCTTTATTAGTCTACTTCAGTATTATTTCTCCCAATGAGTAATACTTATATTAGATATATCTCTCTTGGTCTGACATCTGAAAAGGACTAAAATTAAGAGTAAGAACAATTTAGAATAGGAATGGCAATTCTTACACACAAAATATGATTTCTAATTAAGATGTTGCCCTCTTCATTCTGCAAACTCTTTGCTCTACTTATGCAATAGTTATCATTTACTATCAGCTGGAAATCTCCCCTAGGCAAGACATAACAATTTATTTTAAGGAAACAATTTTGGTGTAAAAAGCTATCTAGCTCGATTAATGAGAAGAGACCTAGACACATGGAAGTTCGCATTTCCATTTAAAGGCTTCGCATATGCTGACTTTCACTGGGTAAAGCTGAAGATTACCTATGTAAGTGTCAGAATAGTCCAGCATTTAGGTCAGGTGGCCCTGAATTAATCTCACTATGCTGAACAATACCTACTTTTCCTCAATTATTCATGATTTATTCTTATTAATGTTTGCAAACTCAACGTATTGATCAGCCCTCACTAAGGTGTATTCAAGAAAATTAATGTGTCAGAAAAAGCTGTAGCTAATATATATGAATAACACTTAAGATTTAGGGAAATTTTTAAATGTCAGGGTTTTAAAAATGGGCTTATTGCTCCACTTGCTCTTTTATGGCTCATCAAATGGCACTATATATTTATTCTACATGTTTTTTCTTAAGGTAATAATGTCTGGATAAATTTCAATTTTATTCATGATGTAGTAATACAGATCTAAACAAGTAAACTTGACATGCTAAGTGTTTATAAAACATATTTTAATTTTCCTTTTCCAAGAGAAGCTTTTTCCCACACAATGCAGTTTTCCATTTGAACACCTTTTCCTCCATATTATTGCTGCCTATAATGATGCCAAGTGGCAGTGCCCTGAATATAGCATCTGTATAGTTATGTATTTCCAGAAACTGGCCACATAATAACCCATCACCGGTCCACTCCAACATGTCAAACTGTGATTATCTGCTTAGTTGTATCTCCCAACCCTAGCCTCCTTTCATTTTGAGCACACAACTGCACAGCCATTTACTGTTGTCAAAGGGTCTGTTTGGGGGCATGTCATCAATTCTAGTGCTGTTGGCATCAAATAGTTGGCCAGATTCCCTTATAGGATTTTATCATTTGTTTTCTTTATATTTTGGAGCAGGTCAGTAACTCTTTAGAAAGGAAGATTATGGATCAGATGGATAGTTCCCCAGACATTGTTTCTGTTTTTGATATGTAAATATATTCTTTAATCATCAAAACACCTGGGAGACATGCTCAGTTGGTCAGGCATTTTGGGATAAAAAAATAGGCAAGGGGGAAGGTAGTCAATGAAAGACAAGAAACCCATGAAAAAATGGATGTTTTCCTAGAGGAAAGGCTGAAACAATTTAATTTATAATAGAGATATCATTGAGTAAATAGGCATTCAATGAAATGAAGAGAATTTTAGAAAAGCTAAATAGACTGTCACTGAGTGAAAGTTCCTGACTCAGGAGTCACAAAGTCCTTGGTTCAAGTCCTTAAAGCCATTTAATGATGGTGTTGGTGGGAACAGATCTCTTGTGTAAAATGGAGAAAACATTAGCAAACTCAAAGTGGTGTTATATAAACTAATGAGAAAATTGTAGTTGATTAATAATTATAGTTATTTCCTTTTTTTCCCCTTTAGATCCCAAGGCCTTGTCTGACTCTATTTAAAATTCTTTAAAAATATATATTTTATATGCATTAGGACATGTTCTATTTTTATAATCATTTTATCTCTTTGTCTTATTCCTCAAATTAGAGACTTCCTTAGGGCAAAAACAATATCTTATTTCTTGATTATCTGCCAATGGTCTCTCTTCTAATGAATTCAAAATATTAGTTAAGCAATAGGTTTTTAATTGTTTGACATCTGGAGGGAAGGAAGACTTCCCTCTGGTGTAGAATCATTTCAATGTTCTCAAAAAATCCTACAGAGTCATAAAATAGAATTGCAATGCAAGTTTTTCCCCATCAGCAACATTTCTGTAATTAATGCCACTTCTTTCAGTAATTTATTTAATCAGGTTCCATGGAAAAAAGGTAAATAAAACACCATTATTTTGTGTTATTGATGTTATTTTATTATGATAAATAAAACAATGTGTGCCTGAAGTTGCAAGTTTAGTTCACATGGCTAAAAAAAAGAAAGCAATACATTATGTAATAAATATATACACCAGTCCTAGGAGAAGAGGTAGAATTGTGCCTGTAGAAGTCTTCCTAGATGAGGTAAAAATTGATTTGATCCTTGTTGGATGCATATCAATTTAGAGATACACAAAAATGAAATTAATTTCAGATTGAAAGAAGAGCATATATCAATCAATGAAGAAGTGAAAGAGCATCAAATACACAGAAAACTACACATTTCCCAGGATTGCTGAAGTATGGAGTGAGAAGAATGGTTTGAAGGATTAGGTGCTACAGAACCTAATATGTCTTCTTAAGGAGTTTGAGGTTTTTCCAGAAATAGAATAATTTTAAAATAAGCAGAGGCTTCCAAGTTTTGAAATTTTAAAAGATAATTTTATAACTGTTTGAAGGATGGGTTTAATGAAAAATAAATAGAAGCAAAGCAGTTAAACGGAGTTAAGTAAGTCTGTTATAACATAATAGCAGTGAGGATGGGAAAGAGATAACAGATTTTGGAGCTATATATGAGATAAATGGCAGATTTTAATAATTGAATGAATTTAAATAAAGAGAATGTCATAGGTTTAGCTTCCCTGGAAACAGATCTTGTGGCAGAGCTGTGTGTACACAAAGGTCATTTGGGAGTGCTCTAGGAATCAACCCAGTGCAGGAATAAAGGGAGGCAGGATTCGGCAGAAGAGGTTGGGTTATTGATGTAGTCTAAACAGAGGTCATTCAATATGACAAGGACCTCTGAAGCTAGGATGGAAGTTCAGAATTGTTCAGAATTGGGCATGGACCAATCTTTGAACTTGACCCTAGGAATATCCTTGAAGTAAGGTCAGTGTGATGGGGTTGGGGGCTTAGTTGTGAGCTGTTAGCTCCAGGGGAATAAATGTCTTCGTCTAGGCAATGCATGATTGCATTCAGTGCAGAGAAGGAAAGGGAGAGGCCAAAAATTTTTTCTAAGTTTGCGATTAAGATCATCTAAGTGTGATTTATTGACAGTTTCTTAAAAATATATATTTCTAACAATAACGTTAGGTATTATATAGTTCTTTTTGAGAACAACTAAGAGCTACAAGACCCCTTTTGTTATTGTCTTTAAGGAAACAGAAAAGACCAGTGAGAACTTCTTATGAAAAGTCATTGCAACTGTGTCTTTACTGCAGTATAGTAGGCCTTCCATATCTGCAGGTTCCACATCTGTGGATTCAACCAAATGTAGATTGAAAATATACGGGGAAAAAAAATCCCAGAAAGTTCCAAGAAGTGAAACTTGAGTTTGTCCCTAGCTGGCAACTATTTACATAACATTTACTTTGTATTTGCAGCTGTTAACATAGCATTTACATTGTATTGGGTATTATAAGTAATCTAGAGATGATTTAAAGTATACAGGAGAATGTACATAGGTTATATGTAAATACCAAGTCACTTTATATAATTGACTTGAGCATCCATGGATTTTGGTATGGAAGGGGAGTGGTCCTGGAACCAGTCCCTTGCAGATACCAAGGCACTACTGTAATCAGAAACAGCCAACCTCAGAAAACCATAAAAAATTAGAAGAATGGATGTTTTGTCTTATTGACTAACAAAATTAAATCAAGCATTTAAATAAAGCATTTAAATTATAACATTAAAACACTAATGTGATCTTATCCTAAAAAGGATGAGACCAAATTAACAATTAGGCAGAGCTTTTCTTAAGAATGAATAAAGTTTATTATGTCTAGCATTACTAACCTTGACGTTTGTCCCCTCAATGGCAATGTTCTCCAAATATGTTTGCCAACATATTTTAAATTAAAAACACATGTATCTCCACATACAATTTAAAGTTGCTATCTAAAATTTTAAATAGTTTGACTGGATACATTTTCTGGCATATTGTATATTACATATGTGCTTTAAATATATTTCTATCAAAGCCTTGGAGCTACAGAGTTAGGTCATTCAATTTGTGAAAAAACATTCACCATGTATTACCTAATGGTACATCTGGTCCTCACTGTCAAATCTATCAACCAAATTTGATTAGCTTGCTGCCAAAATGGTATAACTTCATTCTTTTCTCCTTCCAACACATGTCCTTTCTAACTACTGAATTCTAATTCTAAGATAGATGGAGTGAAAGAAAGAAAAAAAAGAGGGAGGGAGGAAATCATATTCAACTTGGAAAAGTACTTAGGGCAGTTGAAGTCTAAATTTTTAAGAAAGTTTTAAGAAGTTTTAAGAAATCTGCAACTGAGAACCTGCTGGAAAGTCTGTTTTTCCAGGAGTACATATACTTCAGTAAGAAGATCACTGTGCTGTAGGAAGAAGTTTGCATTTACGTAGCTACATTAATTTGAACAATTATCATTTTCTTGTGGTCACTAACTACTTTTTCTTTAGTAATATACTCAGACGAGAGGAAAAGTTACTTAGTATTTTTCATAATATTTAGCACTACATTTTATTCTATCATATACCCATTTGCCTATTTTATTTGTTGCTTGTTTCTCTTCAGTAAAATGTAAGCAACCTAAGGGTAGCTTCTTCACACTATATTTCCATTATTTACAATAAAAAACCATTTCTTAGATATGTATATAAATTTCAACTGTTCTTATTTGATTTAGAAACAACTATAGATAACTTGGCAGGATCCACATAGAAGGAGCTAGGAACTGTCTAAGTGGAATAAACAAAATTTAGAATAATTGTCTATTTTTCTTATACGTACTGCCTAAGTAGTAAAGCTGTTGGAAAGGCAGGTCATAACTGAATCAACCAAAGATGCATGGACACCCTTTACTTTATAATATTCTATCTCCTAACTTTTTCAATTTGCAGATCAACTTTTTCTTTATAAAACAAATTTTAAATGTCTTATTTTTCATTTAAAGATGACAATTTCTTTTTTGTTGCAGTGAAGATCTTATATTTTTTATTGAGCTATAATTGACATTTATATTAGGTTCATCTGTACAATATAATGATTCAATATATGCATATGTTGCTAAACAATAACTACAATAAGTCCAGTTAACATACATCACCACACATAATTACATTCTTTTTCCTTATGATGAGAACTTTTAATACCTATTCTCTTAGCAACTTTCAATTATACCATATAGTATTATTAACTATAGTCAACCCACTGTACATTACATTCCTAGAACTTATTTATCTTATAACTGGAAGTTCGTACATTTTTACCACCTTCACCAATTTCATCCACCCCCCACTGCCTCTGGTAACCACCAATCTGTCTATATCTATGAGTTCAATTTGGTTTTTTTTAGATTCTATATTTCAATGAGATTATATGGTATTTGCCTTTCTCTGTCTGATTTATTTCACTTAGTTTAATGCCCTCAAGGTCCATCCATGTTGTTGCAAATGGCAGGATTCCCTTCTTTTGATGGCTGAATAATATTTCATTGTGTATGTGAGTATGTATCACATTTTTCTTTACCCATTCATGCATTGATGGACACATAAATTGTTTCAATATCTTGGCTATTGTAAATAATGCTGCAATAAACATAGGGATGCAGATATATTTTCCAGTTAGTGTTTTCGTTTCCTTCAGATAAATACCTACATGTGGAATTGCAGGATCATATGATAGTTCTATTTTTAATTTTTTGAGGAACCTCAATACTGTTTTCCATAGTGGCTGCACAAATCTACATTCCAAATAACAGTGCAAGAGGGTTCCCTTTTCTTCACATCTGTGCCAACACTTTTATTTCTTGTCTTTTTGATAATAGCTGTTCTAATAGGTGTGAAGTGATATCTCATTGTGGGTTTGATTGTATTTCCCTGATGATTAATGATGTTGGGCACCTTTTCATGTACCTATTGACCATCTCTATGCCTTCTTTGCAAAAATTGCTATTCAGATCCTCTGGCCATAATTAAATTAGATAATTTTTTCTTTTTCTTTTTCATTTTTCCTTTTTTTTTTTGCTGTTGAATTGTATGAGTTCTTGATGTACTTTAGATATCAACCCCTTATCAGATATACAATTTGCAAATATTTTCTCCCATTTCATAAGTTGCCTTTTCATTTTAATGATGGTTTTCTTTGCTGTTCAGAAGCTTTTTAGTTAGATGTAGTCCCAATTGGTCATATTTGCTTTGGTTGTCTTTGCTTTTGATGTTAAATCCAAGAAATTATCACCAAGAACAATGTTAAGGAGCTTACCACCTATGTTTTCTTCCAGGAGTTTAATGGCTTCAGGTCTCACATTCAAGTCCTTATTCCATGTTGAGTTGATTTTTGTGTATGGTGTAAGATATTGGTCCTATTTCATTCTTTCACATGTGGCTGTCCGGTTTTCTAAACATCATTAACTGAAGAGGCTATCCATTTCCCATTGTATATTCCTGACTCCTTTGTCGTAAATTAATTGACCATATGTGTGTGGGTTTATTATGGGCTCTCAGATCTGTTCCATTGAACTATATGTCTGTCTTTATGCCAATGCCATACTGTTTTGACTACTACAACCTTGTAAATATGTTTTGAAATCAGGACTTGTGATACAACCAGCTTTGTTCTTCTTAAGTTTGCTTTGGCTATATGGGCTCTCTTGTGATTCCGTATAAATTTTAGAGTTGTTTGTTCTCTATTAAAAATGCCATAGGGATTTTTCCTTTTCCACAGATTAACTTTTCACTCTGTTGAATGTTTACTTTCCTGGTGTGGTTTGATGTTCCACTTGTATGTTTTTGCTTTTGTTGCCTGTTTGATTTGGACAGTATGAAAATTTTAATAATATTAATTCTTCCAACCTCTGAGCATGAAATATTTTTCCATTTACTTTTGACATCTTCAGTTTAGTTTTATCAATGTCTTATAGTTTTCAGGGTACAAGTTTTTCATCTCCTTGGAAAAATTTATTTCTAGTTATTTTTTGAATAAAATTGTAAATAGGATTGTTTTCATAATTTTTCTTTCTGATAATTCATTATTAGTGTATAGAAAAGCAACAGATTTTTGTTTATTCTTCTTTATCTTGCAACTTTACTGAATTCATTCATTAATTCTAATAGTTTTTCTGGTGTAGAATTTAGGGTTTTCTGTATATATCATGTCAACTGCAAACAGTGACAGTTTTAATTCTTCCATTCTAATTTGGATGATTTTTATTTCTTTTTCTTGCCTAATTGCTCTAGGTAGAAATTCCAATACTATGTTTAATAAGAGTGGCAATAGTAGATAGTCTTGTCCTGTTCCTTGTCTTAGAGGAAATGGTTTCAGTTTTTTTACAATTGAGTATGATGTCAGCTGTGGCCTTGTCATATATGGCCTTTATTATGTTGAGGTAAATTCCATGCATACCCACTTTCTTGAGAGTTTTTATCATAAATGGATGTTGAATTTTGTCAAAGACTTTTTATATATCTATTGAAATAATCATATGAATTTTATTCTTCATTTTGTTAGTGTGATATATCATGTTGGCTGATTTACAGTTGTTGAACAATCTTTGCATCCCTGGAATAAATCCCACTTGATTATGTTGTGTCATCATGTTAATACATTGTTGAATTTAGTTTGCTAATATTTTGTTAAAGATTTTTGCATCTATGTCCATCATGGATATTGGCCTATAGTTTTCTTTCCTTGTAGTGTCCTTATCTGGACAGAAAGTGACACTATAAGAAAACTATAAACCAATATCCTTAATGAATATATATGCATAAATTCTCAACAAAATCCTAGCAAACCAAATTTAATAGCACATTAAAATGATAATAAATTATGACCAAGTGGTATTTATACCTGGGACACACCAAGAGTGCACAAGGGCTCCATTTATTGTTATTCAACCCCACTGGTTATGCTGTTATCTGTTTTGTTTAGGTTTTTATGATGGTCACCCTAACATGCATGAGGTGATATTTCATTGTAGTTTTGTTTTGCATGTTCCTGATGATTAGTGATGTTGAACATTTTTTATATACCCATTTGCCGTTTGTATGTCTCTTTTGGAGTAATGTCTATTCAGGTCCTTGCTCATTTTTTTAATCAAGTTACCTGTTTTTGTTTGTTTGTTTGCTTAGTTTTGTTTTTGCTATTGAGTTGTAGAAGATTCTTATATACTTTGGAGATTAACTGTTTTTCAAATATATGATTTGAGTATTTTTTTTCCTTTTCCACAGATTAACTTTTCACTCTGTTGAATGTTTACTTTCCTGGTGTGGTTTGATGTTCCACTTGTATGTTTTTGCTTTTGTTGCCTGTGATTTGGTGTCAAATTCAAGCAATCATTTCTAAGACCAATGTAATGGTATTCTCCTTATGTTTTCTTCTAGGAGTTTTATAGATTCAGGTCTTACATTTAAGTCTTTAATCCATCTAGAGTTGAATTCTTTGTATTGTGTAAAATATGGGTCCTATTTTATTCTACTTCTACTTCTTCCTTTTTAATTTGTATGCCTTTTATTACTTTTTCTTAATTATACTCACTAGTAGTTCCAGTACTATGTTGGAAAGAGTTGGTGAGAATGGGTATCCTTGTTTTGTTCCCTGATCTTAGAGAAATGTCTTTTGGTTATTATTATTATTATTACTGTTGAGTATGATTTAGCTGCAGCTTTTATTATGTTGAAGAAATTTTCATTATTCCTTGTTTGTTAGTGTTTTTAATAATGAAAAAGTTTTAAATTTTGTCAAATGTCTTTTCTGCATCTATTGAGATGATGATATAATTTTTATCCTTGGTTTTGTTAATGTGGTGTATCACACTGATTCATTTTTGTATGTTGAACCATTCTTGTATCCCAGGAATAAATCCTGCTTGGTCATGTGTATGATACTTTTAATGTGCTGATAAATACAGTTTGCTAGCATATTGTTGAGAATTTTTGCATCTATATTCATCAGGGATATTGCTTTGTAGCTTTCTTGTAGTGTCTATTTCTGACTTTGGTATCAGGATAATGATGGCTTCATAAAAAAAAAAGTTGGGAAATATTCCCTCCTTTTCATTTTTCAGGGAGGGTTTGAGAAGCATTAACAATCTTCCCTAAATAATTGATAGAATTTACTAATGAGTCCATCTGGTTCTGGTCTTTTCTTCGTTGGGAGGTTTTGGATTACTGATCTCCTTGCTGAGACTTAGTCTTAGTAGGTTGTTGTTTCTAGGAATTTATCCATTTCTTCTAGGTTCCCCAATTTGTTAACATATGATTGTTCATAGTGGACTCTTGTGAGCCTTGTATTTCTGTAGTATCAGTTGCAATGTCTCCTTTTTCATTTATAATTTCATTTATTTAAGTCCTCTTTCTTTTTTGCTTAACTAGTCTAGTTAATGTTTTATCAATTTTGTCTTTAATAAAAAACAACTCTGAGTTTTGTTGATCTTTTTTATTGTCTTTCTAGTTCCTATTTTATTTACTTTTAATCTCTATTAGTTCTTTCCTTCTAATTTTGTGCTTAGTTTGTTCTTTTCTAGTGTCTTGTGGTGTAAATTTAAATTAAGATCTTCATTTTTAATGTAGGTGTTTATTGCTTTAAATTTCCTCTGAGTGCTACTTTGCTGCATGCTATAAGTTTTGGCATGTCATATTTTTGTTTGCAGATTGTCCCAAGATATTTTCTAATTTCCCTCAATTCATTTTTTGACTTGGTTGTTTCAGAGCATGATGTTTAATTTCCACATATTTATGAATTTTCTAACTTTCCCTCTGCTATTGCTTTCTAGTTGCATTCCACTTTGATGCAAAGATATACTTGGTATTATTTCAGTCTTCTTAATTTGTGGTCTAATATGTGATCTGTCACAGAGAATGTTCTATAGGCACTTGAGGAGAGTATGTGTTCTTTTGCTGTTGAGTGCAATATTCTGTTTATGTCTGTTAGATCCGATTGGTCTATAGTGTTTAGTCCTCTGTTTCCTTAATGTTCTTCTTTCTGATTGTTCTATCCATAATGAAAATGGGTATTAAAATACCCTGCTGTTATTGCATTGTTATCTATTTCTCCCTTCTTTCAATGTTTGCTGACAAGGAAGGATTTACTATTGCCATCTTTTTCATTGTGTTGTCTGTCTTGTAGCTTCTTTGTCTTTTTCTCTTTTGCTGTGTTCCTTTGTGTTTCATTATATTTGTTGTGACATACTTTTATTTCGTTCTCATTTTCCTTTGTGAATTTTCTCTAGGTATTCTCTTGTGATTACCATAGGACTTACATAAAGCATATTATAGTTACAAAAATTTATTTTCAGCTTATGATAACAATTTCAATCATATGCAAAATTTTACACTTTTGCTTCTTCCTCTTCCACACACATTTTATGCTATTCATGTCACAAATTATTCCTTGTTTTACCCTGTATTCATTAATATATTTTACATAGATTTTTCTTTTAAATTCTATACAGGAATTAAAAGTAATTTACATACCATCATTACAGTATTAGAGCATTCTGTATTTGTCTATATATTTACCCTATCAGCATTCTTATGCTTTCATAAGGCATCCTTTTTTTTCAACATGAAGGACTCCCTTTGGCACATTTTCTAAGTCTGATCTAGTGGTTGATAAACTCCCTTAGTTTTTGTTTTTTGGAGGATGTCTTTATTTCTCCTTCATTATTGAGGGACAGATGTGCTAGGTATAGTATTCTTGGTTAGATTAGTTTTGTTGTTTCTTTCAGCCCTTGGAATATATTATCCTACTCCCTTCTGATCTGCATGATTTTGCTGATAAATCTACTGATAGTCATATTAGGATCTCCCTCATACACAGTGTGTCAATTTTTCTCGTTTTCAAAATTTTCTCTTTGTCTTTGACTTTGACAGTTTGATTATAATATATCTCATTGTGGATTTCTTTGGGTTCCTCCTATTTTCTGTCTGCTGAGCTTCTTCAATCTGAATGCCCAGATTTGAGAAGTTTTCAACTATTATTTCTTCAAATGAGCTTTCTCTCCCTTTCTTTCTCTTTTAACCTTTTGAGATACAATAATGTGTATATTGTATATCATATGTATAATGAGTACATATGGTGTCCCATACATCCATTAGATTTTCTTCACTATTCTTCATTCTTTTTTTTTTTTATTCCTCTGGCTGGATAATTTCAAATGACTTGTATTTTAATTTGCTTATTTGTTCTTCTGCTAAATCAAGTCTGCTCTTGAATCCCTTTAATGCACTTTTCAATGCAGTTATTTTATTTTTGAAATCCAAAATTTCTCTTTGGGTCTTTTCTTATACTTTTTATCTCTTTGTTGAAATTCTCATTTTGTTCATGCATTGTCTTTCTAAACCCAATGAGCATCTTTATGATAATTATTTTGAATTATTTTTTCAGATAATTTATAGACCTCTTTCTATATGTTCAATTTCTAGAGATTTATTTTGTTACTTTAATGGTCTATGTTTTCCTGTTTGTTCATGTTTCTCATAATTTTGTGCTGGTATCTGTGCACTTTAAAAAACAGCCATCTCTCCCAGTCTTTACAGCCTGAGTTCCTATGGGAAATACCTCCTAGAAGTTCTGGGGGCTTCTCATAACTTTTTGGTAGATGTGTCTTCTCTGGACATGTACATGTAAATTTCCAGTTATAGTCTTTACCAGTTTCTCTTTTCAGAAGCTTGCAATGTCTTGCTCTCTTTTGTGGTGATTTGTGGTACTGCTGGTTTTGTGGAGCAGCAGGAGGCCACAGTTAAGTGGCCTGTCCCTCTTTTGTTCTTATTGGCCCCAGAGCTGGAGTTTCTGGGTGCCATCAATGTTTCCATGCAGGCAAGACAGAAACCAGTCCTCAGACAGCCCCCTAAAAAGCCAGAATATTAGATGTGCACTTCAGCTAGCTCTCTTTCCAAGAAGTCAGGAGCTGGGGATTTACTCCTGATTGCTCCATGCTGTGCCAGGGGAGAAGGGCTCTGGCAGGTGTATACATGTGTACATAGTATTCCATTGCCACCTTTGTTCTCAGTATCTCCTAACTTGATACCCTTCCCTTTCAGCTCTTAGATTTGGGAAAGACATAAACCAGTCTCTTGGGCAGTCCCCTCCCCGAGAACTGGAAATTTGGACACACAGTGCAACTGTTCTCCTTTTTTCCAGAGGTAGAATTCACCAAGCAAATTGATCTCTGTCTGTTGTACCATGGATCTTGCAGAGCAGGAACAAGCCTTAAGCAATCTTCCCTCCTCTCTTTTGTTCTCATTAGCTCTCAGGTATCTAAAATATGCTGATCCCATCAGCACTCACAGATGGGCGATACAGAAACCAGATGAAAGGGTAGGCTTCACCCTCAATCCCCCCAAAACCAGAAGGTTGGACGCATGTTCCAACTTTTTCTCCTCACAAGGAATAACCAACAGTTGGGATTTTTACTTATTGCTTTGTGCTTTTCCATGTGGGAGGGGCTCTGGTGGGTGCATACCTGGTTTTCTAAACCATCACTTTTCTTCTCTAGATTCAGGAAAAATAGAATCCTGTCCCTCCAGCAAGCTTCTGAAAAGTCAGAACTTTGGATGTATGGTCCATTCTTCTCTCTTAGTCTCTACAAGAACCTAAGAGTTGGGATTTTCTTCTCTATTGCACTGTGGTATGCTGAGGGGAGAGGGTGTAGAGAGTGGGTGCCAAAATTTTCCTTCCTGCTTGAATGCAGCTGTTTTCACACTCACCTGGGATGCAGGAACCTCTTAACTGGTTTCTGAATTTCTCATGAAGGGAGTTGTTCTGTGTATTTTTAATTTGAAATCTTAGTAGGGAGGGTCTGAGGCTTCCTATTCTACCATCTTGCTGACATCACTCCCTCTCAAAGTCACTATTTTTAATCTAACTATGCAGTTATAAACTTTCTTCCTTTGACCTCTGTATCATTTTATTTTAATATCCTTTCAAACACTTATGTTACCTTGCATGATAAATATTTAACATTTACTCTATAATCTCTTAGAGATTAGAATTTTCTGAGGGAAGCAATTATATCTTTTTCAACTTTGTATCACCTCATTGCTTAGTAAATAATTATTAAATGAATGAATCATGTAATCTTTTCAATTTATTTTTCTATACATATAAAACAAAAAAATCTATGCCTTCATATTTCAACAATAATATCCCAACCCTTTTCTTCACATGCTTATATGTGTAGCTATCATTAGATCTTACTTGCCATTGTGTTTTTAATTTCAAATTCCAATTGTTCATTACTGGCATATAGGCAATCATTTAACTTTTGTATATTAACCATTTATCCTGAAACATTGCTATAATTATTTACAAGTTCCAGGAGAATTTTATTGATTCTTTAGGATTTTCTATAGACAATCGTGATATCTGAGAACAAAGACATTTTTATCTCTATTTTCTCAATCTGTGTACCATTTATTTCATTTTCTTGTATTTTGGTAATAGCTAGGACTTCTGATACAATGTTGTATAAAGTGGTGAGACAGGGCATTCTTGCCTTGTTCCTTGTATTAGGGGGAAAGCATCTAATTTCTCACCATGAGGTAAAATGTTAGCTGTAGATTTGTAGTAGATGTTCTTTATTAAGTTGAAAAAGTTTCTCTCTGTTCACATTTTGCTGAGATATTTTTATCCAGAAATGGTTTTAGGAGTTCTTCAAAAGCTTCTGTTGCATCAATTAATATAATCAGATAAATTTTTCTTCTTTAATCCATTGATGTGGTAGATTATATTAATTGATTTTTTTAATGTTGAATCAGCTTTGTATATCTGGAATAAACCCCATTTGGTCATGGAGTATACTATTTTTTATATATCTTTGATTTGACTTGCTAATATTTTAAGAATTTTAATTTTTTTTCATAAGAAATATTGATCTATAGTTTTTCTTTCTTTTAATGTCTTTATCTGGTTTTGTTATTAATGTTGGTCTAATAGAATGAACTGGGAAGTTGGATTAGTTCGCTGGAACTGCCAAAGTAAAAAATACCACAGACTGAATGGCTTACACAACATAAATTTATTTTCTCACAGTTCTGGAGGCTAGAAATCGAAGATCAAGATGTTGGCAGGTTTGGTTTCTACTGAGGCCTTGCTCCTTGGCCTGTGGATGGCCATCTTCTTGTTATGTCCTGACACCATCTTTCCTCTGTGCATGTGCATCCCTGGTCTGCGTGTGTGTGTAAATTTCCTCTACTTTGAAGGATACCAGTCACATTGTATTAGGGTCTACCATCACAGTCTCACTGTAACTTTACCACATATTTAAAGACTTTATCTCCAAATACAGTCATATTCTGAGGTACTGTGTATTAGGGTCTCAACAAATGAATTTCAGAGACACAATTCAGTTCATAAGAGAAGTGTTCACCCTGCTTATGTTTTCTGCAAGAGATTATAAAGAATTGGCATGATTTCTTCCTAAGATGTTTGGTAGAATTCATTATTGAAACCATTTGGGCTTGATGCTTTCATTTTTGTGGTGTCATTAAATATTTATTTCATTTTTTAAACAAATATAGACCTATTAAGATTCTTTTTCTATAGTGAGTTTCAATTATTAGTGTATTCAAGAATTGGTTCAATTTCATCTAATTTATGAAATTATGTCCATAGGGTTATTCAGAATATCCCTTTACTATACTTTTGATGTCCTTGGGATCAGTAGTGATGATTTTTCTTTCATTTCTAATATTGGTAATTATATTTTCTTTTATTCTTGGTTTTTCTGGCTACAGGTTTGCCAATTTTATTTCTTTTCAATAACCAGATTTTGATTTTATCAACTTTCTCAATTGACTTCTCTATTTTTTATTATTTATTTCTTTTGATTGCATTAGTTTTCTAAGGTAGAAACAAATTATTGATTTTAGATCTTTCTCCTTTTCTGATATATTCATTCAAAGCTATACATATCTCAATAAGTACCGTTTTGCTCCATACCACAAATTTTCATTAAGTTCAGAATATTTTAATATGTCTCTTGAAACTTCTTTGACCCATATTTTATTTAGAAGTGTGCTGTTTAACCTCTGGGTATTTTGGGATTTTCCAATTATCTTTTTGTTAGTGATTTCTGGTTTCATATTTGTGGCCAGGTAGCATATGTTGCATGATTTCTATTATTTTAAATTGTTTTCAGATGTGTTTTTTTACCTAAAATGTAGTTTATCATGTAATGTAGTTCCATGTGAGCTTGAGAAGAATGTGTATTCTGCATTTGTTGGATGAAGCATCTATAAATGTCATTTACAGCAAGTTGATTGTTGGTGCTTTTCAGGTCAAATATATCCTGACTGATTATTTGCCTGCTTAATCTATCAGTTACTGAAAGAGGAATGTTTAATCTCTAACTATAACACTAGATCTATTTCACCTTATAATTTTATTTAATTGTTTATTTATTTACCTACCTACCTCAGGTATTTTTGACACTCTGTTGCTATGTACATAAGTGTTAAGGATTATTATGTCTTCTTAGAGAATTAACCCCTTTATTATTATGTAATCTCCTTATTTATCTGTAATAATTTTCTTTGTTATGAAGTCTGCTTTGTCTGAAATCATTAGAGCTACTTAAACTTTCTTCTGTTTAGTGTTAGCATAGTATTTCTTTCTTCATCCCTTTACTTTTAAACTGAGTCTTTAAAGTTAAAGAGAATTTCTTATAGACAACATATGTTGGTGTATTTTTTTTTAATATACTCTGACATTCTCTGTTCTTTATTTGGTGTATTTAGCACACTCATATTTAAAGTGATTACCGAAATTGTTTGCTTAATCTGTACCATATTTGTAACTGTTTTCTATTCATTTAAATTTTTTCTTTTTTCCTCTATTGTACAGGCTTCACTGATTTTTGTAGTGCATTTATATAATTTCATTTTATCTCCTCTCTTAGGATATTGATTATTTTTCTTTTAAACATTTTTCTAGTGTTTCACTAAAAATTTTGCAGGATTCAGTTACAACTAATCTGAGTCCATACTCAACACTGTACAGCTTTATGGGAGTGCAAGCACCTAATAACAAATTATTCACAATTCTTCCTTCCCATCCCTTATAATGTGGGTGTCATTTATTTCACTTTTCCATATTTTATAATCACCCAATACATTGTTGTCATTCTTACTTTGAATAAACAGTTTTCTGTTAGATTAGCTCAGAATAGGAAAATAAAATATTTTATTTGACCATCATTTATTCCTTCTCTGACACTATTCCTTTCTTTATGTAGATCTGAGTTTCTGACTATATCATTCTCTTTCTTCATGAAGAACTTGCTTTAACATTTTTTTTGCAGAGAAGATCTACTGGTAATGAATCCCCTTAGTTTTTCTTTGTTTATAAAAGCTTTCCTTTATTTATCATTTCAGAAGTAAAATTTTGAAGACCTCTAGGTTGGTGGTGGTGGTTGTATTTTTTTTTCTTTTAACAGCTTAAATATTTCACTCTACTTCTTATCATGTTCCTCCTCTAGTAAGGTGCTTTTTAAAATTTTTTAAAATTTATTTAAAAAAAAATTTTGGCCACATGATACAGCATGTGGGATCTTAGTTCCCCTACCAGGGATCAAACTCATGCCTGCTGCATTGGAAACATGGAGTCTTAACCACTGGATCGCCAGGGAATTCCCATAAGACACTTTTCTTTTTTCCCTTTCTGGCTGCTTCCAAGATTTTCTCTGCCTTTCGTTTCTTGCAGTTTGAATATGATATGTCTAGGTGTAGTATTTTTGTTATTTATCCTTCATGGTGATTGTTAGCTAAGAATCCTATATCTATGTTTTGGTGTCTCTATTAGTCAAAGTTCTCCAGTGAGACAGAATCAATGGAATGTGTGTGTGTGTGCATGCGCACTCGTACGCACATGCGTGTGCACAAACATGTGTGCATATGACAGAGAGAGGGAGGGTGTAGAGAGTGAGAGAGGTTTATTCGAAGGCATTGGCTCACATGCTTGTGGTGGTTATGTCCAAAATCTACAGGATTGGGAGGCAGACTGGACACTCAGGGAAGAGTTGCACTTTGAATACAAAAGCAATCTATTATCAGGATTCTTTTGTGGTGAGAATAGGTCAGTCTGTGTTTTATTAAGGTCTTCAGCTGACTTGATGAATCCCATTCACATATGGAGAGTAATTAGCTTTACTCAAAGGCCGTGCATTTAAATGTTAGTCTAATCCACAAAACACCTTCACAGAAACATCCAGTATATTTGACCAAATATCTGGGCACTATGGCTTAGCAAAATTGACATATAAAATTGACAATCACAGTGTCTGTCATTAACTTTGAAAAATTTGTGGTAATTATTACTTCAGTTATTTCTTCTGTATCAATATATCTTTTTTCTTTCTGCTATCCAATAAACAATTCAACTTTTGAATTGTCTTACAATACTGGATGTTCTATTGTGATTTTTCTCTCCATCCTTTTCTCTTTTTTCTTTTCTTTTTCTTTTTTTCTTGTTTAATGCTTTTATTTATTTTTAACATTTTTATTTTACATAGGAGTATCATTGATTAACAATGTTTTGTTAGTTTCAGGTGTATAGCAAAGTGATTCAGTTTTACATATATATGTATCTATTCTTTTCCAAGTTAGGTAATTACAGAGTATTGAACAGAGTTCCCTGTGCTATACAGTAGGTCCTTGTTGGTTATCTATTTAAAATATAACAGTGTGTACATGTCAATCCCAAACTTCCAATCTATCCCTCCCCTCACCCTTCCCCCCAGTAACCATAGTTTGCTCTCTACATTTGTAACTATTTCTGTTTTGTAGATCAGTTCATTTATGTAAAATTTTTTAGACTCCACATGAAAGCGATAACATATGATATTTGCCTTTCTCTAACTTATTTAGTATGATAATCTCCAGGTTCATTTATGTTGCTGCAAATGGCATTATTTCATTCTTTTTAATGGCTGAGTAATATTCCATTGCATATATGTACCACCTCGTTTTTATATCCATTCATCTGTCAATGGACATTTAGGGTGCTTCCATGTCTTGCTATTGTAAATAGAACTGCGATGAAATTGGGGTGAATATATCCTTTTGAACTGTGTTTTTCTCTAGATATATGCCTAGGAGTGGGATTGCTGGATCATATGGTAGCTCTATTTTTAGTTTTTTAAGGAACCTCCATAATGTTCTCCAGAGTGGCAGTACCAATTTATATTCCCATCAACAGTGTGGGAGGGTTCCCCTTCATGCACACCTTCTCCAGCATTTATAGTTTGTAGACTTTTTGATGATGGCCATTCTGACTGGTGTAGGTGATATCTCATTGTAGTTTTTGTTTGAATTTCTCTAATAATTAGCAATGTTGAGCATCTTTTCTTGTGCCTCTTGGCCATCTGTTTGTCCTCTTTGGAGAAATGTCTATTTATGTCTTCTGCCCGTTTTTTGATTGGGTTGTTTTTTTTTTTTTTTTTTTGATATTGACCTGCATAATGGTTTGTAAATTTTGGAGCTTAACCCCTTGTTGATCTCATCATTTGCAAATATTTTCTCGCATTCTGTGGGTTCTCTTTTTATTTTTTTTGTGGTTTCCTTTGTTGTGCACAAGCTTTTGAGGTTAATTAGGTCCCATTTGTTTATTTTTGTTTTTCTTTCCATTAATTTTGGAGACATATCAAAAAAGATATTGCTGCGACTTATGTCAAAGTATGTTCTGCCTATGTTTTCCTCTAAGAGTTTTATAGTATCCAGTCTTACATTTAGGTCTTTAATCCATTATGAGTTTTTTTTTTTGTGTACAGTATTAAACTATGTTCTAATTTCTTTTTTTGCATGTAGCTGACCAGTTTTCCAGCAGCATTTATTGAAAAGACTGTATTTTCTCTACTGTATAGTCTTGCCTCCTTTGTCATAGATTAATTGAGCATAGGTGCGTCAGTTTATTACTGGGTTTTCTACTTGTTCCATTGATCTATATTTGTTTTTCTGCTGTTTTAATGACTACCATACTGTATTAATGACTAACTTTGTAGTATTGTCTGCAGTCAGGGAACCTCCTCCAGCTCCATTTTTTCCCCCACAAGATTGCTTTGGCTAATCAGGATCTTTTGTGTCTCTATACAGATTTTAAGATATTTTGTTCTAGTTTTGTGAAAACTGCCATTGGTAATTTGATAAGGATTGCATTGAATCTGTAGATTGAATTGGGTAGTATAGTCATTTGGACAATATTGATTCTTCCAATCCAAGAACATGGTATATCTTTCCATCTATTTGTGTCATCTTCGATTTCTTTCACCAGTGTCTTTTAGTTTTTTGGAGTACAGGTCTTTTGCTTCCTTAGGTTTATTCCTAGGTATTTTATTCTTTTTGATGCAATGTAAATGGGATATTTTCTTTAATTTCTCTTTCTGATCTTTCATTTTTAGTGTATAGAAATGCAGTATATTTCTGTGTATTAATTTTGTATCCTGCAACTTTACCAAATTCATTGATGAGCTCTAGTAGTTTTCTGGTGGCATCTTTAGGATTTTCTATGTATAGTATCATGTCATCTGCAAATAGTGACAGTTTTACATCTTTGTTCCCAATTTGGATTTCTTTTATTCCTTTTTCTTCTCTGATTGCCATGGCTAGGGCTTCCAAAACTATGTCGAATAAGAGTGGCGAGAGTGGACATCCTTGTCTTGTTTCTGATCTTAGAAGAAATGCTTTTAGTTGTTCACCATTGAGTATTATATTACCTGTAGGTTTGTCATATATGGCCTTTGTTATGTTGAGGTATGTTCCCTCTTTGACCACTTTCTGGAGAGTTTTTATCATAAAAACATGTTGAATTTTGTCAAAAGCTTTTTCTGCATCTATTGAGATGATCATATGGTTCTTATTCTTCAGTTTTTTTAATGTGGTATATCACACTGATTTGAAGATTTTGAAAAATCCTTGCATGCCTGGGATAAATCCCACTTTATCATTTTATATGATCCTTTTAATATATTGTTGGATTTGGTTTGCTAGTATTTTGTTGAGGATTTTTGTGTCTATGTTCATAAGTGATACTGGCCTGTAATTTTCTTTTTTTTGTGTGTGATATCTTTGTCTGGTTTTGGTGTCAGGGTTATGGTGGCCATGTAGAATGAGCTTGGGAGTGTTTCTTCCTCTACAATTTTTTGTAAGAGTTTCAGAAGGGTAGGTGTTAACTCTTTTCTAAATGTTTGATAGAATACACCTGTGAAGCCATATGCTCCTGGACTTTTGTTTGTTGGAAGATTTTTTTTTTTTTTTTTTTTTTTTGCTGTACGCGGGCCTCTCACTGCTGTGGCCTCTCCCGTTGCGGAGCACAGGCTCCGGACACACAGGCTCCGCGGCCATGGCTCGCGGGCCCAGCCGCTGCGCGGCATGTGGGATCTTCCGGGATAGGGGCACGAACCCGTGTCCCCTGCATCGGCAGGCGGACTCTCAACCACTGCGCCACCAGGGAAGCCCTGTTGGAAGATTTTTAAATCACAGTTTTAATTTCAGTACTTGTGATTGGTCTGTTCATATTTTCTGTCTCTTCCTGGTTTAGTCTTGGAAGGTTCTACCTTTCTAAGAATTTGTCCATTTCTTCTAGGTTGTCCATTTTATTGGCATAAGTTGCTTGTAGTAGTCTCTTGTGATCCTTTGTATTTCTGTGGTGTCAGTTGTAACTTCTCCTTTTTCATTTCTAACGTTATTGATTTGAGCCCTCTCCCTTCTTTTCATGATGAGCCTGACTAAAGTTTTATCAATTTTGTTTATCTTCTCAGAGAACCAGGTTTTACCTTCATTGATATTTTTCTAATGTTTTTATCACCTCTATTTCATTTATTTCTGATATTTATGATTTCATTCCTTCTAGTAACTTTGGGTTTTGTTTGTTCTTCTTTTTCTAGTTGCTTTAGGTGTAAGGCTAGGTTGTTTATTTAGATTTTTCTGGTTTCCTGAGGGAAGATTGTATTGCTATAAACTTCCCTCTTGGAACTGCTTTTTCTGCATCCCATAGGTTTTGGATCTTCATGCTTTCATTTTCATTTTTCTCTAGGTATTTTTTGATTTCTCTTCAATTTCTTCAGTGATCCATTGGTTGTTTAGTAGTTTATTGCATAGCCTCCACATGTTTGTGTTTTTTACAGTTTTTTTTTTCCTGTAGTAGATTTCTAATCTCACAGCATTGTGGTCAGAAAGAATGCTTGATATGATTTCAGTTTTCTTAAATGTACCGAAGCTCACTTTGTGGCCCAGCATGTGATCAATCCTGGAGAATGTTCCAGGTGCACTTGAGAAGCAAGTGTATTTTGCTGCTTTGGGATGGAATGCTCTCTAAGTATCAATTAAGTCCATCTTGTCTAATGTGTCTAAGTCCTGTGTTTCCTTATTGATTTTCTGTCTATATGATCTGTCCATTGATGAAAGTGGGGTGCTAAAGTCCCCCACTATTATTGTATTACTGTCAATTTCTCTTTTTGTTGCTGTATTTGCCTTATATATTGAGGTGCTCCTATGTTGGGTGCGTATGTATTTACAATTGTTATACCTTCTTGGATTGATCCATTGATCATTATGTAGAGTCCTTCCTTGTCTCTTGTGACAGGCTTTATTTTAAAGTCTATTTTGTGTGATATGAGTATTGCTACTCCAGCTTTCTTTTGATTTCCATTTGAATGGAATACCTTTATCCATCCCCTCATTTTCAGTCTGTATGTGTCCCTAGATCTTAAGTGGGTCTCTTGTATGCAGCATATATATGGGTCTTATTTTTGTATCCATTCAGCCATTCTCTTTTAGTTGGAGCATTTAATCCATTTACATTTAAGGTAATTATTGATGTGTATGCTTTTATTACCATTTTGTTAATTATTTTGGATTTGTTTCTGTAGGTAATTTTTCTTCCCTTCCTCTTTTGTTCTCTTGTGATTTGATGACTGACTTTACTGTTTTATTTGGATTCCTTTTTCTTTTTTGTGTGTGTATCTATCATAGAGTTTTGGTTTGTGGTTACCATGAGGTTTTGATATAGCAGTCTATATATAAACAAGATTGTTTTAAGTTGCTATTCTTTTAATTTCAAATGCATTTCCAATCTCCTGCATTTGTGCTCTCCTCACAAGTTCTTGTTGATATCATATTTGTGTGCAGATGATTTCCTACCTTTACTGTATATTTTCCTTTACTGGTGAGTTTTTCTTTCATAATTTTCTTGTTTCTAGTTCTGGTCTTTTCCGCCTAGAGAAGTTCCTTTAGCATTCGTTGCAGAGCTGGTCTAATGGTGCTGAATTCTGTTAAATTTTGCTTGTATGTAATGCTTTTGCTTTCTCCTTCAAATCTGAATGAAAGCCTTGCTGGGTAGAGTATTCTTAGTTGTAGGTTCTTCCCTTTCATCATTTTAAATATACTGTGCCACCCCCTTCTGGCCTGCAGAGTTTCTGCTGAAAAATCAGCTGATAGCCTTATGGGGATTCCTTTGTATGTTATTCATTTCTTTTCCCTTGTTGCTTTTAATATTTTCTTTGTTTTTAATTTTTGTCAATTTGATTACTATGTGTGTTGGTATGTTCCTTCCTGGGATTATCCTGCCTGGGACTCTCTGCACTTCCTGGACTTGGGTGACTCTTTCCTTTCCCATGTTAGGGAAATTTTCAGCTATTATCACTTCAAATATTTTCTCAGATACTTTCTCACTCTATTCTCCTTCTGGGACCCCTATAATATGAATATTGGTGAGTTTATTGTTGTCCCAGAGGTCTCTTAGACTGTCCTTATATCTTTTTATTATTTTCTCTTTATTCTGTTCCATGGCAGTGATTTCTACCACTCTGTCTTCCAGCTCACTTATCTGTTCTTCTGCCTCAGTTATTCTGCTATTGATTCCTTCTAGTGTATTTTTCATTTCATTTATTATGTTGTTCGTCTCTGTTTGCTTGTTCTTTAGTTTTTCTAGGCCTTTGTTAGTTCTTTAGTTCTTCTAGGCCTTTGTTAAACATTTTTGTATCTTCTTAATCTGTGCCTCCATACTTTTTCCAAGATCTTGGATCATCTTTACTATCATTACCTTGAATTCTTTTTTGGGTAGATTGCCTATCTCCACTTCACTTAGTTTTTCTTCTGGTGTTTTATCTTGTTCCTTCATCAGGGACATATTCCTCTGCCATCTTGTTTTGTCTAACTTTCTGTGATTGTGTTTTCCATTCCTTAGGCTGCAGGGTTATAGTTCTTCTTGCTTCTGCTGTATGCCCCCTGGTGGATAAGACTGTCTAAGAGGCATGTGCAGGATTCCTGATGGGAGGTACTTGTTCCTGCCCACTGGTGGGTGGAGCTGGGTCTTGTCCCACTGGTGGTCAGGGCCATGCTCAGACTTTAAGCAGCCTGTCTGCTGATGGGTGGGGCTGTGTTCCTGCCCTGTTGGTTGTATGACGTGAGGAATCCCAGGTCTTGGGGAGAAAATGGCAGCCTCTTGGAGGGCTCACACCAATGAATACTAGCCATAACTGACACTGCCTGTGTCTTTGTCCCACAGTGAGCCACAGCACCCTCCACCACAGGAGGCCCTCCAATATTAACAGATTGGTCTTGCCCAGTCTCTTATGAGGTCACTGCTTTTTTCTCTGGGTCCTGGTGTGCACAAGACCTTGTGTGTGCCTCCAGGAGTGGAGTTTCTCTTTCCCTCAGTCCTGTGGAATTCCTGAAATCAAACCCCACTGGCCTTCAAAGTCAGATTCTCTGGGTGCTCTTCCTCCCATTGCCAGACCCCCAGGCTGGGGAACCTGACATGAGGCTCAGAACTTTCACACCTGTGAGAGAACTTCTGTGGTATAATTATTTTCCAGTTTGTGGGTTGGCCACCCAGTGTGTATGAGATTATATCATGATTTTTATCATGATTGTGCCCCTCCTACAGTCTCGTTGTGGCTTCTTCTTTATCTTTGTTTGTAGGGTATCTTTTTTGGTAGGTTCCAGCATTATTTGTCGATCATTGTTCAACAGTTAGCTGTGATTCTGGTGTTTTTGTTAGAAGAGGTGAGCTCACATCCTTCTATTCCTCCATCTTGTCTCCATCCCCCTGCCTCAAAAAAAAAACAAAAAACAAAAACAAAACTCTTTTTGCTTTTCAATTTGGGAAGTTCTTACTGACATTCAAGCCCACTGATTCTTCCCTTGACAGTATATAATCTACTGATGAGCCCATCAAAGGCATTCTTTATTTCTATTACATTTTTTAAAAAATCCTAACATTTCCTTTTGATTCTTTAGCATTTCTATCTCTTGGCTTATATTATCCATCTGTCCTTGTATGTTGTCTATTTGTTCAATTAGATCCCTTAACATATTAATCACAGCTATTTTACATTCTGGGTCTGATAACTGTAAAGTCAATATTATATTTGAGTCTGATTAAGATGCTTGCTTTGTCTCTTCAGACTGACTTTCACCTTGCCTGTAGAATATTTTAATTTTTTAAAATTGGATATGGTATACTGGGTAATAGGAACTAAACTAAATACACCTTTGGTGTGAAATTTTATGTTAATCTGGCTAAAAGTTGGTCTGTATTTATTGTGTGCTGTAGATGTAGGTGCCAAATAATTCAAATTTATCTGGATCCTTGTTTTTGTATCCCCTATTGACTTTGGCTTTTGCTATAAATTCTTTAAAAGGAATCTAAGCCTTGCATCTCTTTCAGCTATAATCCACTGTTACACTGAAGCCCCACTGTAAGGTGTGGAGCACAGAGATGCATTCTTTAATTTTATAATTTAGCCTCAGTCTTTTTGTGTTCCTGGGTCTCTGGACTATAACTTTCACAAATATTTCTGTTTCCCTGCTCCCTCCTTAGGTTAAATCAAAAAGCTGGAGGGTGTTAGAGATAGGTAACTTCCCTTCCCCCACAAAATATATGGCTTTGATAAAATATTTTCCTTTACTAGGAAAACCATTTTCATGGAGAATATTCTGGCGTGTTTCAGAATGGTAATTTTTCATTTGCCTGCCAGAAATATGAATATTTTGCTTGATTCTTCACCATAGGAATCTGGTAGAGTTCCTGGAGATAAAACTCACAAAAATGTATAGGGCCACCCTAAGGCTGTGGTCCTCAGGAGTTTCTCACTCAACACACTAACACACATTCCATCTCCAGCAATTTTTTAGTTATCATTTGTAGTAGTCTCCGAGGGCTGTCATAAAAAATTAACATTTGTTGACCTAAAATAATAGAAATGTATTCTCTCCCAATCCAGGAGGCTAAAAGTCTAAAATTAAGATATCAGCTTCTTGGTTCCTTTTGGAAGCTCTGAGGGAGAATCCATTCCATGCCTCTCTCCTAGATTCTGATGGCAGACTCCAATCCATGACAGTCCTTGGCTTAGAGCTGCACTGTTCCAATCTCTGCCTCTTTCTTTATATGGCCTTCTTTACTGTGTCTCTTCTGTCTCTCCCTATGAGGACATCAGTCATTAAACTTAGGGCATACCCTATCCCAGTATGACCTAATCATAACTGGATGATATCTGCAAACTCTATTTCCAAATGAGGTCACAGGTAATAGGGGTTGGGTCTTGAATATTTCTTTTGAGGAGACTCAGTTTAACCCAGTACATTATTTAAGTTTTCCTACCAGTTGATGGCACTAGCTGCTTCTACTCCGAATAAGGTGATCTTGGTGGTAGCTCTCTGTTTGCCTATCTCTCCAGACTTTAGGGTGGCAGTTTGCCTCATGATCTTAGTTGTCTTATGGGTAAAAGACAAGTCATTGGTTTCAGTTTTTTCTAACTGTAATACTGAAGTGACTATTTCCAAGTTTCTTAAATATAAGGACTGAAACCAAAAGTTTGTATCACCTTACTGACTAATCCATACTAAAAGCTCAGTAATAATTGTTGAATAAATAGAAAATAAATGTATGAATTATCTATTTTTCACTTATTCTATATAGATTTTTTAAAGTCTATGTACTTTTATTTCAACAATAAAATCTCAAACCCTCTTGTGCATCTACTTATTTCTTAGTTTTCATTAGATCTTAATAGCAAAAATATTCATATTATTCCCAGGTAAAGTATTTAAATGTTCAGTTTATCAATTTTTTTCTGTAAAAATTGATGATTGTTACTGACACAAATATTTTCCAGTGATTTTTCTTTATTTTTTCCTAGTTGTTTTACTTTGATTTTTTTACTTTGTTTTCTTTTGTCAGAAGATAGAAAGACTGGGGGCCAAGATCAAAGTGATTAGAAAATAGTGGATCTTTCTTTTTTCTTAAATCTGGAGGTGTTCTCTACAATGCATATAGATGTATATGTTTAAACAAAAAGCTCTATATAAATATCTATAGCAATCTTATTCCTAATAATCCCAAACCAAAAACATCCCAGGTGACTTTCAATGGGTGAATGTTTAAACTGTTACATATGCATACATTGTAATAATACTCTGCAATACAGGAATAAACTACTGATACACATTCATGATAAACTTCATGAGTGAATCTCCAAAGAATTTGCTGAGAACAAATAACAAATATCAAAAGGTTACATTTCACTCAGACAGCATTATTAAAATGAAAAATTTACGGAAATGGAAAACACAAAGTCATGACCAGGGATCAGAGTCTGGAGTTGGGTGGGAGAGAGAGTTGAGGAGAAGAAATGTGAGTTTGGCTATAAAAGAGCAACATGAAATGATCCTTGTTTTGATGGAATTATTCTGTATTTGGACTGTCAGTATCGTGGTTGAGATATTATACTATTGTTTTGCAAGATGTTACCATTAGGGAGACTGGGTAAAGTGTACATGGACCTCTCTGTATTATTTTTTACACCTGCATGTGAATCTACAAATATCTAAATTTTTTAAAATTTAATTTTTTAAAATGGGCTTATCACAATATCTTTGTTTAAATTGTCATATTGCATTTTACAATTGAAGCACTAACATGTTTCTTAAATAATTGAAGTACTAACATGTTTCCTAAATAGTTTTAAAATCATTAACTAGTAAATGAGGCATATCCTGTTCAATTCCTTTGTATTTCTCTTTTGAGAGTTTGTGTACTTTATGATAGTAGAGGTAATACTTTCCTACTGTAAAACAATTTATAACATAGACAGGTATAATGAATTATCCTCTTTACATCAGCCTCATCTTTTTCATTCTTTTTTACTATGATGGAATTATTTCTTTTCTTGAAATGAAGGTGGTCATTTTTCTTATGCTTTGCATCCTTCATTTTTTCCCCACTTTTCAGTATCTTTGAGCTGTCAGTTAACCCTTTATCTTTAAACTTCTACATGATTGTATTTTGCTTCCATTAGCAATTACATATGCTCAATTCAGTCCAGTTTAAAACACCAAGTCAAAACAAAATGACACTTTCAAAGTTATTTTCCTCCCTGCATCCGATTCTTTCCTTTTACCAAATTCCCTTTACTTCTGTACTACAATATAGTTTCTATCCTTAAATTTCCACAGATGTTGCAATCATTAAATGCACCAATAACCTCAGTGTTGTCAAAAGTATACACAAAAGATTCTACCAATTAAAATTTTCATTATCAGAGTCATTGCTTCCTCATTCCCAAGGTAGCACTAAGCACATTATATTTTGTATTTAATCAAAAGAAGGTACATTTGGTATTTAATCAAAAGGAAGTGAAACTAATAATACTTAAGCTTTAGGATGCTTTAGTTACACTGTAAGAAACACTAGCAATGTATTCACATTTTTGTGTATTTTGGACAGTTTTGGAAAGTAAGATTTTTATTGTAAAAGTTTAACACTTTTGACTTTTTACACTTTAAATTGCTCTCATTTACAATTCCCTTTCTTTCGAGTGGCATCGGCATGGTCTCTGACATTTCCTGGATCTAGATAAGGGGGTGTTGAGTTTGGCCATAGTGGGAAATATTTATGTGTTTCATAGTTGCCTTTGTAAGTCATTCTGATATAGGAATGACTTCCATCTTCTATCTCCCTCTGTGCCAATACATTAGACATCATGACAAGATATACCTTATTGAAATGTAAAAGAGTCTATGATACACTATTCCAAAATATATCCAAAAAAAAAACACACTTGAAATCAGTAAAGCCAAAAGCTAATCTTTGGAAAATTCCTTAAGTAATCACATGTGAAAAGTCATAAGCAGAATGTTTGGTTCTCTTTGAAGCATGGTCCAACCAGAAGTTTTCTCCTGACAAGAATATAGGAAGAAGTGATCAAAGATTATGCATCCAAACCTTTAGAGAAAACCATGCTTGAATGGTGTGTCAAGCAGTTTATTACTACAAACAATGTTGTTTTTCTGGATATTTTCAAGTTTGTGGTAATTTAGAGATTTTTTTCTTAAATTCTAATTTGTAGTGATTTTTTAAAAATTCTAAATGGGCACTTATGTGAATTTGTACTTTTAATTGTGTATTCTTTTTTAAACACAGCAAACAAAATTTTACATACTCAGTTTTCACAAAATCTGGAGCTACCACTGTTTATTCCAGTGTTCATTTATACTTCACAGAAGGTACATGGTTATATAGTATCACATCTCAGCTGCCTGCCATGCCTTATTTTAGAGCACATGGCTCCTCCTCTGAGCTGATGATTCCAACTAGACATCCTTGGTCTAACCTCTCATATGTATGCACATATATATGTACAGCCTTTTTGCTTGTATGTTTGGGGGGCACCAAAGTACCCCCCAAAATTTCTATACCATTCTCATTCCAGCAGCTGGCAAATATTTCTTGATACTTCACATCCATCTTCCAGATTTTTCCCATACTAGGTATAAAATCATATATCATTTTAACTTGCATTCTTAATGCATGCTTATGCATCTTCCATGTGTTTGTTGGACTTCCACATTTGTTTTTCTGTATATATCTGTTGCCTATTTTTACAATGAGGTTGCTGTCTTTTTATTTCTGGTTTGAGTGTATTATTAGTGTATTCTAGGTATTTGATTTTTTTTCCTTAGGCACTACATATAATCTCTCATTCTATCACCTATATATTCAATTTATCTATGGTATCTTTCTTTGTACAAAATCTTCTAATTAAGGTATTTTTTAAAATAAAAGGACAGGCTACAGATGAAGCCCATTCATAGGACTTTAGAATAAGTGGCTTTATAAGAATTAGCACTGCTGGGCTGTCTTCTTGGTGTAACTTGGAGACATTTCTACTAAGCTAATTTCTAATTCAGGATCATATTCCCCATTTTAGGCATTAAGTCTGATGATTTTTAAGATAGAGGCTGTTATTCAATCAGGCCTTGTTTGGGCCGGTTCATAGAAGGGCTATTATCTGAGTGAAGTTCACTTAAACTTCCTTAGCCTCTGCTACCATAAGTACAGTGCTCAGGAGACTAGAAGTTCCCCATTGGGTTCTGTGTGAGGCTAAATTAGTTCAGATGAACTTATTCCTAGAGATTTTTTTAAATCTGATATTTTTGAATTTTTAAAACCTAGATAGTTTAGAAACACTTTTCTATTCATATTGTACAACTTAAAAAGTTATGAATCTGAGTGGCATTTTCATACACTCTTAATACTCAGTTTAAAAAGGAGACCATATGAGCCTATCCTTATTGCTCTTATAAATGTATCACATTTTCCATGGATATTTTTCTCCCTTATTGTATCATTTTTTCTTCCAGTTTTATTGAGATATAATAACATATGGCACTGCATAAGTTTAAGGTGTACAGCATAATTATTTGACTTAAATACCTCATGAAATGATTGTCACAAATTTTGTGAACATCCATCATTTATATTGATATAAAGTTAGAAAAAACGTGTGTGCAATGAGAACACTTAGGATTTACTCTGTTAACAAATTTATTATATAACATACAGCAGTGTTTAAATATGTATAAATATAAATTATATTTATCATGTTGTATATTACATTCCTAGTACTTACTTATAAGTGGAAGTTTGTAGTACATTTTGACTGGCTTCATCCAATTCCCCCTCCCCCCAGCTTCCACCTCTGGTAACCACAAATCTGATGTCTTTTTCTATGAATTTGTGTGTATGTTTCTTTGTTTGTGACTATAATTATCCTACAACACTATGGTAGTTCCTGTTACATAACATAGTGATCTTTTTATACATTTCAAAATAATCACCAAGATAAATCTAGTTATATGTCACCATACAAAGATATTAGTTATTGACTAAATTCCCCACACTGTACATTTCATAACTGTGACTCATTTGATGTGGAACTGGAAGTTTGTACCTTTTATTCTCCCTCACCTATTTCTTCCCGCCCTCCACCCCCTCATCTCTGGCAACCACCTGTTTGTTCTCTGTATCTATAACTCTATTTCTGTTTTGTTATATATGATCATTTGTTTTTTAGACTCCACATATAAGTGAAATCATACAGTATTTGTCTTTCTCTGCCTGACTTATTTCACTGAGCATAATACCCTCTAGGTCCATCCATGTTGTCCCAAAAGGCAAGGTTTCATTTCTTTTATGGCTAATATTCCATTATATGTGTAAATTACATCTTCTTCATTCATCTATTGATGGGCCACTTGGGTTGCTTCCGTATTTGGCTATTGTAAATAATGCTGCAGAGAACATAGGGGTACATACATCTTTTTGAATTAGAATTTTCATTTTCTTTGGATAATACCCAGGAGTGGAATTGCTGGATTTTATTTTAGTTCTATTTTTAATGTTTTGAGGAATCTCCATACTGTTTGCCATAGTGGTTGCACCAATTTACATTCCCATCATCAGGGCATGAGGTTTCCCTTTTCTCCATGTCCTCATCAACACTTGTTATTTGTTGATAATAGACATTCTGATAGGTTTGAGGTGATATCTCATTGTGGTTTTGATTTGAATTTTCCTGATGATAGTGATATTGAGCATGTTTTCATGTGCCTGTTGGCCATCTGTATGTCTTCTTTGTACAAATGTCTATTCAGATCATCTGCCTATTTTTTAATTGGGTTGTTTGTTTCTTGTGTTGTATGAGTTCTTTTTATATTTTGAATATTAACCCCTTATCAGATATATAGTTTGCAAATAACTTCTCCCATTTAGTAGGTGGCCTTTTCATTTTGTTGATATTTTCATTAGCTGTGCAAAAACCTTTTTAGTTTGATGAAGACCCATTTGTTTATTTTTGCTTTTGTTTCCCTTGCCTGAAGAGACATATCCCCAAAAATATTAAGACCTATGTCAAAGAGTTCTGCCTATGTTTTCTTCTAGAATTTCTATGGTTTCAGGTCTTACATTTAAGTTGAGTTTATTTTTGTATATGGTATGAGAGTTGTCCAGTTTGATTCTTTTGCATGTAGCTGTACAGTTTTCCCAAAACCAAGTACTGAAGAGGTAATCTTTTGCCTATTGTATATTCTTGACTCCTTTGCCTTAGATTAATGGCCAATGTAAGTTTAGGTTCATCTCTGTGCTCTCTATTCTGTTTCATGGCTTTTACTGCCTGTTTTTCTAATATCATCAACCTATTAAGTATGACTTTATGATAATCTATGATAAACTTTGACAATAGAGACCTCAAAGATGAATCAATCTCAAATGCTTCAAGATATTTTAGCAAATTCAATATAAAATAATGAGTCACACTTCTTCCTCATCTTTTCACCTAGATATGTAACACATTTAACATTGATAAAGTTTTTAAATATCGTGGTGCTAAAATTATTTTATAGACTACTAATTTAAAATTAAGTGATTGCAATTTCTAAGGATATGAGAGAAAGGATAATGAATAGAAGGTGAGTACTTATTCATATACCACAACAGAGAGGAAGAATTCCTATAGCTACTGGGTGTATTTGTGTGTGTGTGTGTGACGAACACACAAAACTGGAATGACCTTGGCTTGTAGTTTATTATTAGCAAAGCAACATATACAGTATGACAATAAATAAGTAAAGTAATTCAAAGAAATGAGAGGCTGGTATTTATTACATAGTAATCTAACACATAATTAGTGCTGGCTGTTCAGGTGATTCCTCTCAATCACTGTAATACATCATTAAGTTTATGTTGTAGATAAGAAAATAAAAGCTTAGAAAGTTTAAATGATGGGTCTAAAGTTACACAAGTGGTTAGAGAGAAAGTCAGGGAATTACCCAATTAAGACTCTATACCACACTTCCTCTAGGTAACATGATTTAATGCAATCCTGAGAGGAGAGGAAATTGTGAGAGTTACACATTCAATCATATATAATCATTTTTATTTTTGCTTATTGGAGGCAGCAAAGAAAAATGATTATTCAGAACAGTCATTTCAAGTATATTAAACTAAGGCTAGGCAAATATATTTCTCTTTTTAAAAAGAAGTATCTCTAAATAATACATTTATAAGCAATTTATATAATTATATCAACCAAAGCTCTATCAGAATTCTTGTGTCAGATTTTTGTTAAGAAAATAAGCATAAAGGTATTCTAATCTGACTTCTGATTTAGATTTTCTTAAAAGATTACATTTTAAATAAATAATTGGCATTTTGCATGAACAATTTTATCAGAAATGTTATATACTGTTATACCATAGAAAATATGTAAAGAATCATGTCATTAATTTGATTTTTAATTTGCAATATCTGTTTCAGCCATAAATATCATTTTCTTTAAGAACAAAAGCTACCAGTATGTCATCTATTTCTGTGTACTACACCTGAAAAAACTGCTTTATGTTTCCCAAAAGGGAGCCCAATTAGCATATCACTCTTTAAGATGCTGCTCCCTAAAACAACCTGTAAAATAGATTAGACATTTGTTTTTGGAAAGTAAGTATTATCAAACAGGTCCACAAAAACAAGAGGTAAAAAAAGTCCTAGAGAAAAACTGGTAATGCTGAGAATACAATTCCTAAAACCTGTCTGGTTAAGCAGCCATTAAAGCACCTGGATATCCCAAGAAGATTGACATAGTGACTAAAGAAAGACTACCTTGGAGAGTTTTGCTCAGTCGGCCAGAGATTTGGCTTTTACTAAATGTACTCTGACATAGAGCAGAAGAAAATCTGAAACAAGTTTAAGGGATCTAAGTTAAGGCTGCCTAAGCACAGATATGTATGCTTCTTTGAGGCTTTGCAAACTGGCTTAGAATATTGCAAAGCCTTGCCAATACCACCGAGAGAGTCTTCTTTGAAGCAGCAATAGTATATTGGGCTTAACTAGGCTGCCATAAGCAAAGGGTAAAAAAATATATTTTATGAAACTATGGATATAGCTCAATTGACAGTTTTTCTGCCAAAAATTCATTTGTAAATTGATCCTTAGAAATCTGAATCTATTTCTCGAAATATATAGCAATGATTAGTGCATCAAAGATAAGCCACAGATGCCTAACACAAGCCTTAAAATATATAAAATCTAGTATTGATTAATGCTTTTTGCCCTAGCAGATATTTTTATATGGTTAAATTGTATTCTAAGTTCCAAGTAAGGTTGCCAATAATACACATCACTAGCTGATGATGGACAGACCCATAGGATCCTGCTGGCTGTAGTGGTGATCATCTTGGGCGGGCTTGGGTGGACTAGGACCTCAGAGAAAACCAAGCATTGCAGATCTTCTAAGAGCCTGTTAAAAGTTTTCTAAATAGTAATCAATGCTTGTTATAACACTTTATAAGAGAGTTTAATTAAAACATGTGGAATAGCCTTATAAAAATGGGATTATATTTATCCTAAAGAATATTGTTTTACTGATATTTCTCTATTAATGTTTATTTTTTACAATGGCATTAAATCTTGCTTGGGAAGCTTCTCATATTCATTAAATCATTATCCAGTAGGAGATGTTTCTTAAGATTTTTACAACTGGGAAGAAAAATAACATCTGGCCAAATGATTTATTTAATTCTCAAATAATTAAATAGGTTTGTCTTTGACACATTAATGTGATTAAATCAAATAATTTTTGTAATATAGATCTCTTAAATACACATTTAGAATGTATAAAAAGAAATAGGACACGTACTTATCTTAATACCCATATTTATTTAACATGTCAGGTAAGAACCATTCCCCTAAGTTGCCAGTTCTGAGGAAGAAATAATACTTTATTAACACTGAGGGAAAGGATTTTTTTTACCTCATTTTTTGGTTTGTTTTTTCCCTCTCTCCTCCTCTGATGTTGTTCTCTTCTACTCTTGCATACTCTGTTGTGACACAGATAATTATATGTTTTGTGCACTGTAATAGATGTTGAAGAAATCGTGGTAACCAGAGAGACGCTGGCCCATGACATCAACACCTGACCTCTATTGGAGACAAAAACATATATTAGAAGTGGGATGATTATTACCACAAACATGAAATATAGGGTATTGTGGAACATATAAAATAAGTTTCTGACTGTAGCTTTATGCCTGAGATAGAGAAATGAGGAAATTTATCATATTTGGGGAAATTAGATATTATACTTAAATTTTTTAAACATCTTTATTGGAGTATAATTGCTTTACAATGGTGTGTTAGTTTCTGTTGTATAACAAAGTGAATCAGCTATACGTATACATATATCCCCATACCTCCTCCCTCTTGCGTATCCCTACCACCCTCCCTATCCCACTCCTCTAGGTGGACACAAAGCACCGAGCTGACCTCCCTGTGCTATGCAGCTGCTTTCCACTAGCTATCTATCTATCTATTTTATATTTGGTAGTGTATATATGTCCATGCCACTATCTCACTTCATCCCAGCTTACCCTTCCCCGTGCCCTCAAGTCCATTCTATATGTCTGTGTCTTTATTCCTGTCCTACCCCTCAGTTCATTAGAACCATTTTTTTAAATTCTATATATATGTATTGGCATATGGTATTTGTTTTTCTCTTTCTGACTTACTTCACTCTGTATGACAGACTCTGGGTCCACCCACCTCACTA
Organism: Mesoplodon bidens; assembly: GCF_964165515.1. Taxonomy (NCBI): domain Eukaryota; kingdom Metazoa; phylum Chordata; class Mammalia; order Artiodactyla; family Ziphiidae; genus Mesoplodon; species Mesoplodon bidens. Next base: position 122,728,908 of record NC_138178.1, read on the forward strand.
CAAATAACTCAATTTCGTTTCTTTTTATGGTTGAGTAATATTCCATTGTATATATGTGCCACATCTCCTTTATCCATTCATCTGTTGATGGACACTTAGGTTGCTTCCATGTCCTGGCTATTGCAATGAACATTGTGGTACATGTCTCTTTTTGAATTATGGTTTTCTCAGGGTATATGCCTAGTAGTGGGATTGCTGGGTCATGTGATAGTTCTATTTTTAGTTTTTTAAGGAACCTCCATACTGTTCCCCATAGTGGCTGTATCAATTTACATTCTCATCAACAGTGCAAGAGGGTTCCGTTTTCTCCACACCCTATCCAGCATTTAATGTTTGTAGATTTTTTCATGATGGCCATTCTGACTAGTGTGAGGTAATACCTCATTGTAGTTTTGATTTCCATTTCTCTAATGATTAGTGATGGATACAAAAACAAGACCCATATATATGCTGTCTACAAGAGACCCACTTCAGACCTAGGGACACAAACAGACTGAAAGTGAGGGGATGGAAAAACATATTCCATGCAAATGGAAATCAAAAGAAAGCTGGAGTGGCATTCTCATATCAGACAAAATAGACTTTAAAATAAAGACTAAAATAAAGACTATTACAAGAGACAAAGAAGGACACTACATAATGATCAAGGGATCGATCCAAGAAGAAGATATAACAATTGTAAATATTTATGCACCCAACATGGGAGCACCTCAATACATAAGGCAAATGCTAACAAACAGCCATAAAAGGGGAAATTGACAGTAACACAATAACAGTAGGGGACTTTAACACCACAATTTCACCAATGGACAGATCATCCAAAATGAAAATAAGGAAACACAACCTTTAAATGATACATTAAACAAGATGGATTTAATTGATATTTATAGGATATTCCATCCAAAAACAATAGAATACACTTTCTTCTCAAGTGCTCATGGAACATTCTCCAGGATAGATCATATCTTGGGTCACAAATCAAACCTTAGTAAATTTAAGAAAATTGGAATTGTATCAATTATCTTTTCTGACCACAACACTATGAGATTAGATATCAATTACAGGAAAAAATCTGTAAAATATACAAACACATGGAGGCTAAACAATACACTACTAATGAACCAAGAGGTCACTGAAGAAATCAGAGGAAATCAAAAAATACCTAGAAACTAATGACAATGAAAACACAGTGACCCAAAACCTATAGTATACTTAAATTTGATAGTCAGTGTTATATACCAATATAATTCCTTGGTTGTTTTGTAACAATGTTGTTTTAACTTGAGAGCAATTACAGAGAAAACAAAAAGAATGATTCAGTATTGGGGATTGACATGACAAAATGATAAAGGAGTTGGATTTTGGGACTCCCAGAAAAGTCATCCTTTAAAAGTATGGCTACAATCAACTGTCTGCCTTTCAGGTGATCTGTTATTTACCCCTGTTCACAGGTGTTTTATTCTAGGAAATGTAAAACAAGAGATGAAGGAAGTTGGTCTCTAATCCTCTAACAGTGTGTGTTCTGCTGTTGCTAGTGCTACCTGTATCTTTCCTCTGTCTCTTCTTGTGTATTTTTAATTTGTAGACACTTGATGCTTAAACTCTTTTCCTTTATTTCCCTCTTCTATTAGCCCAGGTGTCTGTGGCTGAATATCCACTGCTTTATAACTCAGCCTGTGTCTTGAATTATTTCTCTCTCTTTCACTACGAATGGTTTCTCCCATAAGTGTTCCTTCCTCCTTTAAAAAAAAAAACCTGTATCTGACCCAGCCTGCCTTGTTGAAATCTTCACTACTTACTGATCTAATTTGACATTTGCCAACTGTTTTCCTATGTGGAACAGATTTTATGCCTTTTTCTCTTCACTTCTGACACCTCAGGATCAGAATTCACCATGCCCATAGACTTGTTATAGCCTGCCAACTGTCCCCTCTGCCATCTGGTCTGCCTGTGGGCAGCTTCAATTTAAATCTTCATAGTTTTCTCTACCTTTTAACTTGATGCTTACTAAACTGATTTGGGCTGCTCTTTCACCCTTTAGGCCATAGTCTCCTGAGATCAGGCTTTTTTCCATTTTAGCCACACTGAATGCCCAGCATTCGACAAATATTTTTGAAACATTAATTTTCTTCTTTTGCTTTAGATCTCTCATGTTTATAGAAAATGCTTATAATTCTATGCTTAAGCTTCTGCAAGTATGTTTGTTTACATTTCATAACACTTTGATTTTCAGTCATGCATCAGACTCAGTAAGTATTTAAACCAAGCTTTCCAAGGAGAAACTATGCTAAAGTTTGTTTTTTTAGTTCTTTAGGTCACACTATGCTTACTTCTGACTTAGCTCCATAAAAATAAAACTCCCTGAGTACTAATAAATTTTATAGCCTTCTTAATAAGACACCTTCACCAAGGCCTCATACATTGTTTATTTTGAATTAGGTGTATCATGCATTCTCAATAGCATAAGATCAGTCCTAAGGGGGAAAATCATTTTTGGCGAGGGTAAAAAAATCTTACTCTTTTTGAGGGAATGAAGAAGATGGTGGAGAAGAGAATGTGGAACTCACCTTCCCCCATAAACACAGCAAAAATTCATCTACATGTGGAACAATTCTCACTGAAAACTAACTGGAAACTGGCAGAAAGACTCCTGTACAACCAAGGCTATAAGAAAGATCCACACATAATCAGGATGGACGGCAAGAAAGTGATCAAGTAGAGACCTGTGCCCTGGGAGAGGAAAGGGAGAAGATACACGGGTAGAGACCAAACCTAAGAGTGAACAGTGAGAGCCACGGATTGGGTGCCCTAGTCCTGGGGTCATACACAGGAGAGACAAGTCCCCTTGGCTGAGTGGAGAACTGCTGAGACTAATTGGAGGCCTGTGGAAAGGCTGAACTCTGCTCATGAGGATTGCATGCAAGCTGACTTACCCCTGAGGCTGGTCAGGAAGGGCAAATTGAAACAGCATGGCTGGCTGACTCATTTTTGGTGACTTACTCAGTGTGGGCTCCAGCCCAATCCTAGTGAACCCTCAAGCCCTGCTTATTCTACATCACAGCATGGCAGTGGATCTAGGGCTAACATGACTGGGGAGAAAACTCCACCATGGGACACACACACAGAGGCAACTAGGTTCCAAGGTAAAACCTGGGTGGGGCAGCAGTGACCATCCTTGGCACTTACTCAAGCAGTGCATCAGAAGCAGCCCAGAACTCTGGAGGTGGCTACTCCCCCACAGCTCATGCCCTGGTATACACCAAGAGTCCATGCAGATGCTGCCTGCACTACAGTGTGGTTCCACAACAGTTGAGGGAGATGGAGGCTGTGGGGAGTGATTGGCTGTGACAGACAAAGGGGGCTTGGACTCAGGACTGTCTCCTAGCAGAGTGAGTGGAAATTGCTGGTGCCTGCACAGGCATTAGAGATGGCACAGACCTCTGTCTGTGGCTGACACGGGCCAAGAGGCTTCATGGACCACTTGCTTTGGTGCTCCTCCCCTGTCACAAGGGTCCCACAACAGGGAGAGGGAAAAGTGCACAATTAAAGAAAACAGAGCCAGCTCAGGCCTGACCCTCAAGACTTCTGCTGTAGCAACATGGGATCAGACTCCACCCTTGATAGGGCAGTGATGGTCACTGAGCATAGGGGAAGTCCTGCCTCACACAAAGTGCTAGCTCTAGCCCCTCTATCTGCAGTCTTACTCTATCAAGGTGATAGGTGCAGCATACCATGATGAAAAATGTTAATAGCATCTAAATCAAATCCCGTTCTCCCACTAAAGGCATTGGGCACACACAGTTTGTATAGGGATGCTTCCACATAAGAACACACATTTAAGACCACAATAGGTAACTGTTTCACCTAAATTCATAGAGGCAGAAAAAGTTAAGCAAAATTAAAAGGCAGAGGAACTGGTCTCAACTGAAAGACCAAGAGAAAACCCCTGAAAAAATAAATAATAAAACAGAAATAAACAATTTACCAGATAAAAAAATTCAAAGCACTCATAATAAGATTGCTAACTGAATTAGGGAAAAGATTAAGTAAACACAGTGAGAACTTTAACAAGGAATCTGAAAATATGTAAAAGACCCAATCCAAAATATAAATAATTTAATAGCTAAAATAAAAAGCACACTGAAAAGAATGAATAGAAGACTGACTAAGTGGTGCAGAAGAAAGCATAAGTGATCTGGAAGCTAGAATAATGGAAATCACCCAATGAGAACAACAAAAAGAAAAACAAATTTTAAAAAATGAGAAGAGATTAGGAGCTCTGTAATAACACTAAGTATACTAACATCAACACCTTAGGGGTCCCAAAAGGAGGAGAGAGAGAGAAGGAGATTGAAAATGTATTTGAGGAAATTACGGCTAAACCTTCCCAATCCTGAAGAAGGAAACAGATATCCAGGTACAGAAAGCACAGAGGGTTAGTCCCAGACAAGAGAAACCCAAACAGATCCACACCAAGACATATTATAATTAAAATGGCAAAAGTTAAAGAATAAAAGAGAATTCTAAAAACAGCAAGAGAAAAACAAAGACTCATATACAAGGGAATCCCTATAAGTCTATCAGCTGATTTTTCTGCAGAAACTTTCCAGTCTAGAAATTAGTGGCATGATATGTCCAAAGTGCTGAAAGGGAAAAACCTTCAACCTAGGATACTCTACATAGAAAGATTATCATTTAGAATCAAAAGAGAGATAAAGAACTTCTCAGACAAGCAAAAACTAAAGGAGTTCATCAATATTAAACATACCCTATAAGAAATGTTAAAGGGTCTTCTCTAAGGGGAAAAGAAGTAAGAAACTATAGGAAAGGGAAATCCCACAAGGAAAGGCAAATATATACTAAGGACAGAGGATCAACCATTAAATAAGCCAGTATAAAGTTTAAAAGACAAAAAAATGTAAAAGCAATATAACTACAATAAACAATTAAAGAATAAACACAAAGATATAGAATATGACAGCAAAAACACAAAATGTGGGGAAGGGGAGTAAAAAAATGTAGAACTTTTAGAATGTGTTTGAGCTTAAATGGCAATGAGTTTAAAACAAGTAGATATAACTATAGGTCAGCATATATCAACCTCATGGTAACCACAAAGCAAAAACCTACAATAAATACACAAAAACTAAAAGGGGTACAAGCACACTACTAAAGAAAATAATCATACTGCAAAGGAAGATACAAAAAGAAGAATGGAGAAGAATTACAAAAACAACCAGAAAACAAGTAATAAAATGGCCATAAGTACACACCTGTAAATAATTACTTGAATTGTCAGTGGACTAACTGCCCCAATCAAAACATATAGGGTGGCTGATTGGATAAAAAAAACAAGACCCTTCTATAGGGTACCTACAAGAGATTCATTTCAGAGCTAAAGACACACACAGACAAAGTGAGGGGCTGGAAAAAGATATTTCATGTAAATGGAAATGACAAAAGTGGGGATAGCAATACTTAGAAAAAATAGATGTTAAAACAGAGGCTATAACAAAAGACAAAGAAGGGTTTATATAATGATAAAAGGATCAATATAAGAAGAGGATCTATTCTCATTAACATATATGGACCCAAATACAGGAGCACTTAAATATATAAAGCAAATACTAACAGACATAAAAGGAGAAATTGACAATAATAATAGTAGGTGACTTTAATACCCCACTTACATCAATGGACAGTTCATCCAGACAGAAAAATCAATAAGGCAACAGTGGTCTTAAATGACACAATAGACTGGTTGGACTTTATATATATCTACAGGACATTACATACGAAAACACCAGAATACACATCCTTTTCAAGTGGACATGGAAGGTTTTTCAGGATAGATCACATGCTAGGCCACAAAACAAATTTCAACAAATTTAAGAGGATAGAAATTATATCAAACACTTTTTCTAGCCACAACAGTATGAAACTAGAAATCAATCACAGAAAGAAAAATGGAAAAAGAATAAACACGTGGCAATAAACAATATGTTACTAAAAAAAACAGTGGGTCAATGAAGAAATCAAAGAGAAAATCAGAATATACCTTGAGACAAATGAAAATGGAAACAAAACTTTCCAAAATCTCTTGGATACAGCAAAAGTAGTCCTAAGAGTGAAGTTTAAAGGGATATAGCCCTTCCTCAAGAAACAAGAAAAATCTCAACTAAACAACCTATCCTACTATCTCAGAGAATTATAAAAAGTAGAGCAAAGAAAGCCCAAAATCAACAGAAGGAAGGAAGGAAATAATAAAGAGACAGAGATGAAAGAAAAGGAGAGAGAGAAGGAAGGAAAGAAGGAAGGAAAGAAAGAAAGTAAGAAAGAAAGAAAGAAAGAAAATACCAAAGAATCCAAGAGCTGCTTTTTTAAAAAGATAAACAAAATTGATAAACTTTCAGCCAGGCTCACCAAGAAGAAGATATGAGAAGCAAATAAAGAAAATAAAATATGAAAGAGGTGAAATAACAACTGATACCACAGAGATACAAAAATCATCAAAAGAATAATACAGACAGTTATACGCCAACAAATTGGACAACCTGCAAGAAATGGACAAATCTTTTTGAAACATACAACCTGCCAGGACTGAGTCAAGAAGAAAAAGACAATCTGAACATTCCAATCACTATAGTGAAATTGAATTTGTATTTTAAAAACTCCCAGCAAACAAAAGTACAGTAACACATGGCTTCAAAGGGGAATTCTACCAAGCATGTAAAGAACTAATACCTATCCTTCTCCAACTATTCAAAAAAAATTGAGTAGGAGAGAACACTCACAAATTCATTCTACAACTCCACCATTACCCTCATACCAAAAGCATACAAAGACACTTCAAAGAATAATAATAATTATAGGCTGATATCATTGATGAATATAGATGCAAATATCCTCAACAAAACATTAGCAAACCAAATCCAACAATATATAAAAAGAATCATACACCATGATCAATTGGAATTTATTCCAGGGACACAAGAATTGTTCAATATTTGCAAATCAATCAATGTGATACACCACAATAACAAAAGAAAGGATAAAAATCAAATGATCATCTCCATAGATGAAGAAAAATCATTTAACAAAATTCAACATCCATTAATGACTAAAAAACTTTCATTAAAGTGGGTAGAGATGGGACATATTTCAACATAATAAAAGCCATTTATGACAAACCTACAGCTAACAGCATACCCAACAGTGAAAAGATGAGAGTTTCTGGTAATTCAGGAACAAGACAAGGGTGCCTACTCTTGCCACTTCTATTTAACATAGTATTGGAAGTCCTAGTCACAGAAATCAGACAAGAAAAAGAAATAAAAAGGCATTCAAATCAGAAGGGTAGAGGGAAAAGTGTCACTATTTGTAGATGACATGATACTTTGTATAGAAAATCCTAAAGTCTCCATCTGAAAGCTAATAGAACTAACAAGTAAATTCAGCAAGTTGCAGAATTGAAGAAAATATACAGAAATCTGTTGCTTTTCTGTGTACTAATAATTAACTATCAGAAAGCAAAAGTTAAAAGGAATCCTATTTAAAAATCACATCAAAAAGAGGAAAATACCTAAGAATAAACTCAACCAAGGAGGTGAAGGATCTATAATCTTAAATCTATAAAACATTAATGAAGGAAATTGAAGATGATTCAAAGAAATGGAAAGATATCCCATGTTCTTGGATTAGAAGGATTAATGTCAAAATGGCCATACTACCCAAAGCAATCAACAGATTTAATGCAATCCCTATCAAAATACCCATGACATGGGCTTCCCTGGTGGCGCAGTGGTTGAGAGTCTGCCTGCCAATGCAGGGGATACAGGTTCGTGCCCCAGTCTGGGAAGATCCCACATGCCACGGAGCAGCTGGGCCCATGAGCCATGGCTGCTGGGCCTGAACATCCAGAGCCTGTGCTCCGCAATGGGAGAGGCCACAACAGTGAGAGGCCCGTGTACCGCAAAAAAAAAAAAAAAAAAAAAAAAAACACGACATTTTTCACAGAACTAGAAAAAATAATCCTAAAATTTACATCAAACCACAAAAGACCCTGAATTACCAAGGCAATCCTGAGAAAAAACCAACAACACTGGAGTTATCACCCTCCCAGACTTCAGACTATAGTAATATATTACAAAGCTACAGTATTCAAAACAGCATGGTACTGGCACAAAAACAGACACAGCAGATCAATGGAACAGAATAGAGAGCCCAGAAATAAACCTATGCACTTATGTTCAATTAATCTAAGACAAAGGGGAAAAGAATATACAATGGAGAAAAAACAATCTCTTCAATAAGTGGTGCTGGGAAAATTGGACAGCTACATATACAAGAATGAAATTGGAACATTTCCTCACACTGTATACACAAATAAGCTCAAAACATATTAAGGACATACATGTAAGAATGGAAACTATAAAACTCCTAGAAGAGAATATAGACAGAACATGTTTTGACGTAAATCATAGCAATATATTTTGGAATGTGTCTCCTAAGACAAAAGAAATAAAAACAAAAGTGAACAAATATTATCTAATTAAACTTAAGAGCTTTTACACAGCAAAGGAATTCATCAATAAGATGAAAAGACAATCTATGGAATGGGAGAAAATATTTGCAAATGATATGATGAGAAAAGGGTTAATAATCAAAACATATAAACAGCTTATATAACTCAATCTAAAAAAAAATAGAAATAAAGAAATGCGTAGAAAACCTGAATGGACATTTTTCCAAAGACTTACAGATGGCCAACAGGCACATGAAAAGATGCTTAACATCACTAATTGTTAGAGAAATGCAAATCAAAATAATAATGAGATATCACCCCGGAATAATAAATATTACAAGGATATGGACAAAAGAGAACACTTGTGCACTTTTGGTGGGAATATAAATTGGTGCAGCCACTTTAGAAAACAGTATGGTGGCTCCTCAGAAAACTAAAAATAGAACTATCATATGATCCAGCAACTCAAGCCTAGGTATATATTTGGAAAAATTAAAACCACTAATTCAAAAGGTAATGTACCTCAATGTTCACAGCAGCATGATTTACAATAACCAAGATATGGAAGCAACCCAAGTGTCCATCAACAGAAGAATGGATAAAGAAGAAGTGATATACATATAATAAAATATTAGTCATAAAAAGAATGAAATTCTGCCATCTGCAGCAACACGGATAGACCTAGAGAATCTTATGCTAAGTGAAATAAGTCAGACAGAGAAAGTTCTGTATGATATCAGTTATATGTGGAATCTAAAAAAACAAACAAACAAATGAATGTACATAGCAAAGCAGAAATAGACTCACAGAAGTAATCTCACAGATACAGAAAAAACTAATGGTTACTTGTGGAGAGAGGGAAGTGTAGGAGGGTAAGATAGGAGTATGGGATTAAGAGATACAAACTACTATGTATACAATAGATAAGCAACAAGGATATATTTTACAGCACAGGGAATTTCAGCCATTATAATGTAATAACTTTTGTAATAACTTTTAATAGGGTATAATCTATAAGAATACTGCATCACTATGTTGTACACCTGAAACTAATATACTGTAAGTCAACTATACCTCAATAGAAAATGAATACAATAAAATAAAATAGAAAAAAAATGGTACTCATTTTATATATAATGCACAGACATTTATATAGCACATAACAAATATATAGTATATTTGTGATACTAACATTTCATGGAGGTGATTAGAGAAAAAATGCTTAAAAAGGCTCTTTGTGAAGGGTGATAATGAAAAAAATGTTGAGAAACACTGGTAAACAAAGGTAAGAAAGAGCTTCATATCTGCTTTGCAGAAACATCCAAGTCAACAGGTAAAACTTACCAGGGATTGACTCCTTTAAGAAGTGACATTTTTTGAACAAATTGTAAGCACAGCCTCTAAAATGATATGGTAGTCACAGAGGAACATAGTCAAGAGACACTTCCTGGATTACCAACTTCTTTCAAACTTGAAAAATGTTTTTCAATGTATTATTTTCTGACAATCTTTCAAGTTTTTAATTACTTTTCCAATCAACTACATCAAATAAATAGCCATTTATACACACATAACCTTTTTGCACTAATGCCATATTACTTTTTAAATGTATATAGGTTATGTCAAGAACTTATTTTAATTTGAAGGTGCAAAATCAAATTCAAAGAGATATCTCTGCTGTCTCATGAATCACAAATTCATTTAGTCACAGCTACTTCTAAGAGCAAACTATTTTCTCTAGAAATAATCCATTTCAGGTACAGCCAACTTAGCACAACCCTCATAGGCCCTATATACTCTTAACAAGTGAACACTGTTCCATCTCAATTGCAATCAGAGACATGACACCAACATTTGAAAATACTTTCTTTGGGTTGATGACTTGCATTAGCTTCACTATCCCTAACCTTCCCCTCCATTGCAAATGACTTTCTCTATTGTGCCAATCAGGTCAACATACTTCAATACTTGTAATCTTGGAATTCTAGACCACTAAAATTTTATATTTATTTCTTTGGCATTCCTATTACTTGTTAAATACAGTCAATCAAGTGATATCTTCTAAAATCTCATCCACTTGATCTTTTGGTAACATTTGACAGATTTTATTATTCCTTAACATTTCTGATTTTTGGTACATTTTGTGGTACAGTAAGTCCCTACATATGAACAAGTTCCATGCTGAGAGCGCATTTGTAAGTCCAATTTGTTCGTAAGTCCAACAAAGTTAGCCTAAGTACCCAACTGACACAGTCAGCTATATAGTACTGTACTGTAATAGGTTTATAATACCTTCCACACAAATAATACATTAAAAACAAACACAAAAAATAAAGAAAACATTTCTAATCTTACAGTACAGTACCTTGAAAAGTACACTAGTACCAGCCACATCACTGCTCCTTTTACTCTTGCTTCAGACATCCTGAGCTTGAGACAAAGATACTATATTACTGTATTCTATACAGTAAAGTACACAAAAGCACAACCATTTGTAGAGGATGCACGTGCATGACAATGTACGCCTAACACATGAACTAACTTATGTGATTGGGCATGCAAACACACGTTTGCATCTTTGAAAGTTTGCAACTTGAAGGTTCGTATGTAGGAGACTTACTGTACTGCATTTTCCAGATTCTTCTTTGACCAATCTGAGTTCTCTTTTGAATTCCCTTTGCTTAGCCCTTCTGTTCTAAGCACACTACATTTTTCTGTCTGTAGACATTCTCATCAACTTCCATGAGTTCACTGTGTAATGTACCAAACTATATTAATGTGCAAGTTGCTAGGTATACAAAGATAGACTAAATATAGTTCTGCCTTCTAGAAGCTCTGTTAACATCTTTCCTAAATGTCATACATATATTTCCAACATGATTTTAGAAATATTCACTTTCAAACTCTGTGAACATCTCAAGCTTACTATATACAAACTTGAAATTTTTTTGACCCTAAAACACACTCTTCTTCCTTGGTAAATGTCACAATATCCACCATAACAACTATATAGTTAACTTTCTCTCCGGTTTCTTCCTTAAACCTCAAATAGAATCAGAGAGAAAGTTCAATTTCAACCAGTTTCAAATCTTGGTTTCTCCACTTATAACTTGTGTGATCTTTAACAGGACAAATAAAACGCTTGTATATCAATTCCCTTATTGATACAATGAAAATATCCTCCAAATAATAGAATTCTGTAAGAATTACTTAAACATGTGAAGAGCATAATGCATAGTATGTACTGAATGCATTTTTGTTTTCTCTTCCCCCAAATGTTTCTCCTTTTCTCATGTCACTGACATAGACTATATTTTTATTCAGTGCTATCTGGATATTCTGGAACAGATTTACATGCCTCTTTTCTCTGTCAATATTTATCTAAACACTGCAATGTTATTTAATTAATTATTCTGCTGAAAGCTTTCTAGAATTTTCAGTTGCCCACAAGAAAAATGTTAATTCCTATGACATACCAAATAAGAATCTTTATCACATCTTATATACTTCTGTATATGACCAGTAGAGTACAATTTTAGGCCTACAGCAGATATTTGCCAAATGTTTTCAGGCTTTGCTTACCTCCCTTTTTAAAAAACTTGTGTATAAAGTCTATGCTTAATGTTTTGTAGATATTACTGAGATTTGAAAGGAGGCTATTATATGATGCAAGCTAATGTTGATTTAAGAATTCCTAGAGGGATGGAGTCAAGGTGGCTAGGAGGACGTGGAATTCGCATCTCCTCAAAACTAGGACACTTACCAGGCACTGGTGGGGGACAACAGACACCTAAGGGGACTGGAGGAACCCCCAGGGACCAGTTGTTTCAATTATAGTTTTATTTTTCCCTATATGTATGTATGTATGTATGTATGTATGTATGTATGTATGTGTATATATATATATATATATATATATATATATATATTTTTTTTTTTTTTTTTTTCTCTTTCAGGACCCGGGCCTCTCACTGCTGTGGCTTCTTCCATTGCGGAGCACAGGCTCTGGACTTGCAGGCTCAATGGCCATGGCTCACAGGCCTAGCCACTCCATGGAATGTGGGATCTTCCTGGACTGGGGCACGAACCCATGTCCCCTGCATCAGCAGGCGGACTCTCACCAATGCACCACCAGGGGAGCCCCCTAATATATTTTTTTATTTCAAATTTTATTTTGTTTTTTATTCTTTGATATTGTACTGCTGCTTTTTTATTTCTTCTTTTTTTTTTTTTAACCATTCCACAAAGCTTGCGAGATCTTGGTTTCCAGGCTAGAGGGCATGCCCAAGCACCTGTGCTGGCAGCTCTGAGTTCAAAAAGCTGGACTAACAGAGAAACTCAGACCCCAGGGAATATTGATCAGAGTGAGGCCTCCTGGAAGTCCTCATCTCAGCACCAAGACCCAGATCTATCCAAACACCTACAAACTCCAGTGCTGGACATCTCAGGCCAAACAAACATTAAGACAGGAATACAGCACCACATATTGAAAAGACAAAAAAAAAAAAGAAGAAATGAAAAAAAATATGTCACAAACAAAGGAGCAAGGTAAAAACCTACAAGACCAAATAAATGAAGATGAAATAGGCAACCCACCTGAAAAAGAATTCAGAGTAAGAATATTAAAGATGATCCCAAGTCTCAGAAACAGAATGGAGAAAATACAAGAAACGTTTACCAAGGACCTAAAAGAAGTAAAGAGCAAACAAACAGTGATGAACAACACAATTACTGATATTAAAAATATTCTAGAAGGAATCAAGAGCAGAATAACTGACACAGAAAAACGGATAAGTGAGCTGGAAGATAAAATGGTGGAAATAACTGCCAGAGAGCAGAATAAAGAAAAAAGAATGAAAAGAATTGAGGACAGTCTCAGAGACCTCTGGGACAACATTAAATGTACCTACCTTTGAATTATAGGGGTCCCAGAAGAAGAAGAGAAAAAGAAAGGGTCTGAGAAAATATTTGAAGTGATTATAGTGGAAAACTGCCCTAACATGGGAAAGGAAATAGTCAATCAAGTCCAGGGAGCACAGAAAGTACCATACAAGATAAACCCAAAGAAAAACACGCCGAGACACATATTATGAAACTATCAAAAATTAATTACAAAGACAGAATATTAAAAGCAGCAAGGGGAAAGCAACAAATAATATACAAGGGAATACCCATAAGGTTAACAGCTGATTTTTCAGCAGAAGCTCTGCAAGCCAGAAGGGAGTGGCACGACATATTTAAAGTGATGAAAGGGAAAAACCTAGAACCAATATTACTCTACCCAGCAAGGATCTCATTCAGATTTGACAGAGAAATTAATACCTTTTCAGACAAGCAAAAGCAAAGAGCATTCAGCACCAGGAAACCAGCTTTACAACAAATGCTAATGTTGTAAAGCAGAAATGTTTCCTGCTAGGTAGGAAACACAAGTGAAGGAAAACACCTACAAAAACAAACCCAAAAACAGACACCCCCCCCCCCAAAAAAAATGGTAAAAGGAACATACATATTGATAATAACCTTAAATGTAAATGCATTAAATGCTCGAACCAAAAGACATAGACAGATTGAATGGATACAAAAACAAGACCCATACATTTGCTGCCTAAAAGAGATGCACTTCAGACCTAGGGACACATACAGACTGAAAGTGAGGGGATGCAAAAAGATATTCCATGCAAATGGGAATCAAAAGAAAGCTGGAATAGCAATCCTCATATCAGACAAAATAGACTTTAAAATAAACACTATTACAAGAGACAAAGAAGAACACTACATAATGATCAAGGGATCGATCCAAGAAGAAGATATAACAATTGTAAATATTTATGCACCCAAAATAGGAGCACCTCAATACATAAAGCAAACATTAACAGCCATAAAAGAGGAAATCCACAGTACCAAAATAATAGTAGGGGACTTTAACACCCCACTTTCACCATTGGACAGATCACCCAAAATTAAAATATATAAGGAAACACAAGCTTTAAATGACACATTTAAACAAGATGGACTTAATTGATATTTATAGGACATTCCATCCAAAAACAACAGAACACACTTTTTTCTCAACTGCTCATGGAACATTCTCCAGGATAGACCATATTTTGGGTCACAAATCAAACCGTTGTAAATTTAAGAAAATTGAAATTGTATCAAGTATCTTTTCTGACAACAATGTTTACAGGGTAGATATCAATTACAGGAAAAGAGCTGTAAAAAGTACAAAAACATGGAGGCTAAACAATATGCTACTAAATAACCAAGAGATCACTAAAGAAATCAAAGAGGAAATCAAAAACTACCTAGAAACAAATGAGAATGAAAACACAACACAAAACCTATGGGATACACCAAAAGCAGTTCTAAGAGGCAAGTTTATAGCAATAAAATCCTAGCTCAAGAACAAGAAAAATCTCAACTAAACCACCTAACCTTACACCTAAAGTAATTAGAGAGAAAAGAACACAACCCCAAAGTTAGCAGAAGAAATCATAAAGATCAGATCAGAAATAAATGAAAAAGAAATGAAGGAAACAATAGCCAAGATCAATAAAACTAAAAGCTGGTTCTTTGAGAAGATAATAAAAAAATGATAAACCATTAGCCAGACTCCTCAAGAAAAAAAGGGAGAAGACTCAAATCAACAGAATTAGAAATGAAAAAGGAGACAACTGACACTGCAGAAATACAAAGGATTATGAGAGATTACTACAAGCAACTATATGCCAATAAAATGGATGACCTGGAAGAAATGTACAAATTCTTAGAAAAGCACAACCTTTTGAGACTGAACCACGAAGAAATAGAAAATATAAACAGACGAATCACCAGCACTAAAATTGAAACTGTGGTTAGAAATCTTCCAACAAACAAAAGCACCAGACCAGATGACTTCAGAGGCGAATTCTATCAAACATTTACAGAAGAGCTAACACCGATCTTTCTCAAACTCTTCAAAAATATAGCAGAGGGAGAAACACTCCCAAACTCATTCTATGAGGCCACCATCACCCTGACACAAAAACAAGACAAAGATGTCACACACAAAAAAAAAACTACAGGCCAATATCTCTAATGAACATAGATGCAAAAATCCTCAACAAAATACTAGCACACAGAATCCAACAGCACATTAAAAGGATCTTACACCATGATCAAGTGGGGTTTATCCAAGAAATGCAAGGATTCTTCAATATACACAAATTAATCAATGTGATACACCGTATTAAAAAAATGAAGGATAAAAACCATATGATAATCTCAATAGATGAAGAAAAAGCTTTTGACAAAATTCAACACCGAATTATGATAAAAACTCTTCAGAAAGTAGACATAGAGGGAACTTACCTCAACATAATAAGGGCCATATATGACAAACCCGCAGCCAACATCATTCTCAATGTTGAAAAACTGAAACCATTTCCTCTAAGATCAGGAACAAGACAAGGTTGCACACTCTCACCACTATTATTCAACATAGTTTTGGAAGGTTTAGCCAATCAGAGAAGAAAAAGGAATCCAAATCAGAAAAGTAGACGTAAAACTGTCACTGTTTTCATATGACATGATACTATACATAGAGAATCCTAAAGATGCTACCAGAAAACTACTAGAGCTAATCAATCAATTTGATAAAGTAGGAGGATACAAAATTAATGCACAGAAATCTCTTGCATTCCTATACACTAATGATGAAAAATTGGAAAAAGAAATAAAGGAAACACTCCCATTTACCTTTGAAACAAAAAGAATAAAATACTTAGGAATTAACCTGCCTAAGGAGACAAAATACCTGTATGCTGAAAAATATAAGAAACTGATGAAAGAAATTAAAGATGATACAAACAGATGGAGAGATATACCATGTTCTTAGATTGGAAAAATCAACTTTATGAAAATGATTATACTACCCAAAGCAATCTACAGATTCAATGCAATCCATATCAAACTACCAATGGCATTTTTCACAGAAGTAGAACAAAAAATTTCACAACTTGTAGGAAAAACAAAAGATCCTGAATAGCCAAGGCAATCTTGAGAAAAGAAAAATGGAGCTGGAGGAATCAGGCTCCCTGAATTCAGACTACACTACAAAGCTACAGTGATCAAAACAGTATGGTACTGGCACAAAAAACAGAAATATAGATCAATGGAACAGAATAGAATGCCCAGAGTTAACCCCATGCACATATGGTCACCTTATCTTTGATAAAGGAGGCAAGAATATACAGTCAAGGAAAGACTGCCTCTACAATAAATGGTGCTGGGGAAACTGGATAGCTACATGTAAAAGAATGAAATTAGAACACTTTCTAACATCATACACAAAAGTAAACTCAAGATGGATTAAAGACCTAAACGTAAGGCCAGACACTGTAAAACTCTTAGAGGAAAACTTAGGCAGAACACTGTATGATATAAATCACAGCAAGATCCTTTTTGACCCACCTCCTAGAGAAATGGAAATAAAAACAAAAATAAACAAATGGGACCTAATGAAACTTAAAAACGTTTACACAGAAAAGGAAAACATAAACAAGATGAAAAGATAACCCTCAGAATAGGAGAACATATTTGCAAATGAAGCAACTGACAAACGATTAATCTCCATAATATACAGCAGTTCATGCAGCTCAATATCAAAAAACAAAGAACACAATCCAAAAATGGGCAGAAGACCTAAATAGACATTTCTCCAAAGAAGATATACGGATTGCCAACAAACACATGAAAAGATGCTCAACATCACTAATCATTAGTGAAATGCAAATCAATACTACAATGAGGTATCACCTCACACCAGTCAGAATGGGTGTCATCACAAAATCTACAAACAGTAAATGCCAGAGAGTTTGTGGAGAAAAGGGAACTCTCTTGCACTGTTGGTGAGAATGTAAATTGATATAGCCACTATGGAGAACAGTATGGAGGTTCCTTAAGAAACTAAAAATAGAACTACCCGTATGACCTAGCAATCCCACTACTGGGCATATACCCTTCAAAAACCATAATTCAAAAAGAGTCATGTGGGCTTCCCTGGTGGTGCAGTGGTTGAGAGTCTGCCTGCCGATGCGGGGGACATGGGTTCGTGCCCCAGTCCGGGAAGATCCCACATGCCATGGAGTGGCTAGGCCCGTGAGCCATGGCCACTGAGCCTGCACGTCCAGAGCCTGTGCTCCGCAACGGGAGAGGCTACAACAGTGAGTGGCCTGTGTACCGCAAAAAAAAAAAAAAAAAAAAAAGTCATGTACCACAGTGTTCACTGTAGCACTATTTACAATAGCCAGGACATGGAAGCAACCTAAGTGTTCATCAACAGATGAATAGATAAAGAAGATGTGTCACATATATACAATAGAATATTACTCAGCCATAAAAAGAAACGAAATTGAGTCATTTGTAGTGAGGTGGATGGACCTAGAGTCCATCACACAGAGTGAAGTAAGTCAGAAAGAGAACAACAAATACCATACGCTAACACATATAAATGGAATTTTTAAAAAATGGTTCTGATGAACCTAGGGGTAGGACATCTACACAGATGTAGAGAATGGAGAGGACACAGGGAGGGGGAAGGGTAAGCTAGGACAAAGTGACAGTAACAATGACCCTACCAAATGTAAAATAGATAGCTAGTGGGAAGCAGTTGCATAGCACAGGGAGATCAGCTCGGTGCTTTGCAACCACCTAGAGGGTTGGGATAAAGAGAGTGGGAGTGAGACACAAGAGGGAGAGGATATGGGGATATACGTATGCACATAGCTGATTCACTTTGTTATAAAGCAGAAACTAATGCAACACTGTAAAGCAATTATACTCCAATAAAGATGCTAAAGGTAAAAAAAGAATTCCTAGAGATTGTCACTATGAGTGAAGTAAATCAGACAAAGACAATTATCATATGATATCACTTTTATGTGGAATCTAAAGAAAATGGTGCAAATGAACTTATTTACAAAACAGAAATAGAGTCACAGATGTAGAAAATAAATGTATGGTCACCAGAGGGGAAAGTGGGGGAGGGATAAATTGGTAGATTGGGAGTGACATATACACACTACTATATATAAAATAGATAACTAATAAGGACCTACTGTAAAGCACGGGGAACTCTACTCAATACTCTGTAATGGCCTATATGAGTAAAGTGTCTAAAAAAGAATCGATATATGTATATGTATAACTCACTTTGCTGTACACCTGAAAGTAACACAACATTGTAAATCAACTATGCTCCAATAAAAATTTTTTAAAAATAATTACATGGATAAGGGAGGAGGGACTGAGTTAAAGCACAGCTTCCACTGGATGTATGGAATCTAATGTCCTCTTACCAAGTCTGTTTTGTCTTCTACTTTGTTGGCATCTTTCTGTAGAGTTTTTATTGTCTGGGAGATGAGAAAGGCCTGTAGAAAATCCGTGTAATCTACATGCTTTCTGCTGGAGCTGACAGTTTTGTCATCCTTCTCTCCTTTCTAATACTCGTCCCTGGATTGGAGATTAAGTCTGGATAATGATAAATAATAATGATGATAATAATAATTAGTAATAATAATAATGTGATGTAAGCAGACTTCCCCATTGAGCTTCACCTCTTGTGTAGTCCTGTGGTAGGTATGACCTCAATCACTGTAAGAAAACATGGGTTCCTGCTGCTATTCTCATGTGACTATAGATCCCAACACCTTGATCATTGGATATAACAGTCAGTACAACCACAATTTTTGGAAAAATCTCTGTCTTGCTTGTGAACTAAGGAAGTATGTACCACCTTTCAGTGTCGTCTTGCTTTTGCTTCTAGATTTAACAAAATATGGCAATTTTTCTTTCTAGTATGTAGTGTAATGTTAGCGGGGCTCTGTTTCTGATTTTCACATGTCTTTAAACGCTGATTAAATCAATTTACTTGTTAACGTCCATAATTTGGAAATACAAGTTGTTTCATAGAGGATAAAAGAGATTTGATAGAT
The DNA here is from genome assembly GCF_964165515.1 of Mesoplodon bidens. NCBI lineage: Eukaryota > Metazoa > Chordata > Mammalia > Artiodactyla > Ziphiidae > Mesoplodon > Mesoplodon bidens. Next base: position 122,748,405 of record NC_138178.1, read on the forward strand.
TATGAAAACACCTGGTAGTCAAATTAACACTGTCTCCAGTTCTACAGAAGACGTTTTCTTCAATGGTCTAGTTTTATACATGGACTCTAGGAGGTAAATTTTAATTTCCAACATTTTGTATAATGTATCTTTTATAACTTCAATTTTGTTTTGCATAAGCATAGAACATTATTTATTTTTGAGGTGGAAAATATATGTAAGCTATAATTTTTCATAATTATATTCATACAAAACAAAACAAAAAAGTATAAATGTCTGGTTTCTTATTAAAGTAATATATTTATTTATAATATATTTTCAGCTCTAATTCCATTGCTCATTAAACACTGTATTCTCCAGGCAGATCAAAGTAGTGGTAAAGATTCAAACACATCCTGAACTTCTAGCATGTGTCTGCTACTGCCACTATTGCCTTCACCTAGAACACTCATCTTTACATCCATCCAGCTGAAACTTACTTGAGCTTTACTTTTTTCTGTTTACTCATATATTCTGTAACCCTGGTTTAGCACCGTCATATTTGAGGTAAATTACTGTTGATTTTATGTGTTACTTCTATTACCAAATTGAGGACTTCTCAAGGGTAGAAATCATATCTTGTTCTTTTTGAAATTCTTAAGTATGATTGTGGATTTTTCTGTCTTCCTATATTTCTGTCAGTTGTATCTTCCTATATTTTGAAGTTCTTCATTTAGGTTCATAGATTATTAAGCAAGTTTTAATTTTTTTTATAAAATTCACTCACCTGTCTTACAAAATATCTTGCATCTCTAGTCTCTTTGCCTTCAAGTCTACTTAATTTGACATTAATATAGGCACACCAATTTTTAAATATTTATTGTTTGCATAAAATGTAGCTTTCTACTATTTTACTTTCAACTGGTTTAGTTTCTTAATTTAGAGAGTATTTCTTCTGAACAGCATCTTATTTTTTAATCCACTCTGACAATCTCTGTCTTTAAATGGAAGTGTTTAGTCCATTTACATATGATGTAAGTGTTTATACACCTATATTTAAATCTACTATGTTTGCATGTGTCTATTTTTCCATCTGCTCTTTTCTTCCATGTTTCTTATATCCTGCCTTCTTTTTTGTTTATTCAATTATATTTAGCATTTTAATTTATATACTTGAGTGGAGAACTCTGTGGGCAACTCTACCCATCTGCAGAGCTAAGATGGTGACCTGTCAGGGCAGGGAACTTGGTGCATATATCTGACTAATTTGATCCCCAAACAAGAGCCTTGCCAGTCTTGGGGCCTATATGGAGCCCCTTCTGGGTTAGGAAACTATTTTACAGCTCTACCTGCTGCTGAATATAACCTTCAGCCAGCCCAGTGGACCTAATCAGAACACATGGGAAGCTTTGTAGTCCATATACAGCCTTACTTACAGTGACACTTGAACATAGAGCACAGCCTGGTCTTTCCCCATATGCAGAGCAAAACTGGTGACCTCATCTGGCCAGGAAATTCTGCATGCAATCTAGCCTGATTTGGGTCCCCAAACCATGAACAGTTCATGCTTTGGAATCCATTCTGCTGCCCCTCCAGGCAAGGAAGCAAGTTCATAGCTCCAATAATTGCTAAGTATAATAGTTAGTTCCTATCATTTAGGAAGTCTGACCAGAGAACACAGGCAACCACAGTACAGCCTCCCTTGGGCAGGGAACCAAGCCAGCAGACATATCCAACAGTTCTCAGCCAGCAGCACCCTCCCCCACCCCACCAACCTCAGAACACAGGCAGTGGTCTCACCCTAAAATAGACACTGATAGCAAGTCCCACCTGCCAGAGGACATTACCAGAACATCAAGCTGAGCAGACTGGTGAAAAACTCTCCAACAAAATGAGCTTATAAAATCTGGAAAAGGAGACTGCTTACTCAAATGCACAGATATCAATGCAAGTAATCAAGTTTTGCAAAAAATCATGTAAACATGACACCACCAAAGGAAACTAATAAAGCTCCACTACTGACCCTAAAGAAATGGAGACCTATAAAATCTCAGACAATGAATTCAGAACAATCCTCTTGAAGAAGTTTAGTAAATTACAAGAACACAAATACAGACAACTAAACAAAATTAGAATAATGTATGAACAAAATGAGAAGCTCAGCAAAGAATTAGAAACCATCAAAACAAACAAACAACCTGAAATGCTAGAAATGCCTAAATAAATAAAACAAAAACTAAGAGAACTAAAAGGATAAATAAAAAGCAATACAATAATAGCTGAAACTTTAATATCCCACTGTCAACAATGGATAGATCATACAGAAAATAAAGAAGGAAACAGCAGATTTGAACAATGCTATAGACCAAACAGACCTAACAGATGTACATAGGACATGCTATCCAACAAAAGCAGAACACACGTTCTTCTCAAGTGCATGTGGAACAATTTCTGAGTAGACCTTATGTCAGGCCACAAAACAAATCTTACCAAGCTCAAGAAGACTGAAAGCATACCAAGTATCTTCTCTGAATAAAATGGTATGAAATTAGAAATTAATAGCAGGAAGAGGACCAAAAAGCTAATGAATGCATGAAAATTAAACAACTCTCCTGGACAGTCTCTTCAATAAGTTGTGCTGGGAAAACTGGACAGCTACATGTAAAAGAATGAAATTAGAACATTCCCTAATACTATACACAAAAATAAACTCTAAATGGATTAAAGACTAAATGTAAGGCCAGGCACTATAAAACTCTTAGAGGAAACATAGGCAGAACACTCTATGACATAAACCACAGCAAGATCCTTTTTGACCCACTTCCTAGAGAAATGGAAATAAAACCAAAAATAAACAAATGGGACCTAATGAAAGTTAAAAGCTTTTGCACAACAAAGGAAACCATAAACAAGATGAAAAAACAACCCTCAGAATGGCAGAAAATATTTGCAAGTGAAGCAACTGACAAAGGATTAATCTCCAAAATATACCAGCAGCTCATGCAGCTCAATATCAAAAAAACAAACAACCTAATCCAAAGATAGGCAGAAGACCTAAATAGATATTTCTCCAAATAAGACATACAGATCGCCAACAAACACATGCAAAGCTGCTCAACATCACTAATCATCAGAGAAATGCAAATCAAAACCACAATGAGGTATCACCTCACACTGGTCAGAATGGCCATCATCAAAAAATCTAGAAACAATAAATGCTGGAGAGGGTGTAGAGAAAAGGGAACCCTCCTGTACTGTTGGTGGGAATGTAAATTGATACAGCCACGATGGAGGACAGTATGGAGATTCCTTAAAAAACTAAAAAGAGAACTAAATATGACCCAGCAGTCCCACCACTGGGCATATACCCTGAGAAAACCATAATTCAAAGAGAGTCATGTACCACAATGTTCATTGCAGCACTATTTACAATAGCCAGGGTGTGGAAGCAACCTAAGTGTCCATCAACAGATGAATAGATAAAGAAGATGTGGCCCATATATACAATGGAATATTACTCAGCCATAAAAAGGAATGAAATTGAGTTATTTTTAGTGAGGTGGATGAACATAGAGTTTGTCATACAGAGTAAAGTAAGTCAGAAAGAGAAAAATAAATACCATATGCTAATGCATATATACAGAATGTAAAAAAAATGGTACTGATGAACCTAGTGGCAGGGCAGGAATAAAGACACAAATGTAGAGAACAGACTTGATGACACGGTGGGGAGGGGAAGATGGGATGAAATGAGAGAATAATACTGACATATATACACTACTAAATACAAAATAGATAGCTAGTGGGAAGCTTCTGCATAGCACAGGGTGATCAGCTCAGTGCTTTGTGATTACCTAGAGGGGTGGAATAGGGAGGGTAGGAGGGAAGCTCAAGAGGGAGGGGATATGGGGATACATGTATACATATAGCTCATTCACTTTGTTCTACAGCAGAAATTAACACAACATTTTAAAGCAATTATACTCCAATAAAGTATGTAAAACAAATAAAAATAAAACCCCTTTGGGATTCTGAAAAAGAAAAAAAAAGAAATAAGAATGATTTTAAATAAACAACCTAACACTATGCCTCAAGGAACTAAAAAAGAAGAATCAACTAAGCCCAAAGTTAAAAGGAAGAAAATAATAAAAGAGCAGAAATAAATGAAATAGAGAAAAGGAAAACAAAAGATTAACAAAACTAAGAATGGGTTCTTTGAAAAGAAAAACAAGATTGACAAACTTTATCTAGACTAACCAAGGAAAAAAGAGAGGATCCAAATCAACAAAATTATTTTTTAAAGGAGACATTACAACTGATACACAGAAATACAAAATCATAAGAGGTGCCTGTGAATAAGTACACACCAACAAAAGAAGAAATGGAAATCTTCTTAGAAACATACAACTTACCATGATTGAATCAAGAAACAATTTCTGAATAGACTAGCAAGGACATTTAATCAGTAATCAAAGTCTACCAATGAAGAAAAACCCAGGGCTAGGTGGCTTCACTGGTAAATTTACCAATCATGTGAAGAAGAATTAATACAAATCCTTTTCAAATTCTTCCAGAAAATCAAAGAGGAAGAAATACTTCCAAACTAATTTTATGAGGCCAGCATTACCCTGATCAGAAAGCCAGAAAAGGACACTACAAGAAAAGAGAGTTACAGGCTAATATTCCTGATAAATATTGATGTAAATATATCTAATAAAATACTAGCAAGCCAAATTCAGCAGCACATTAAAAGGATTATTCACCATGATAAAGTGGGAATTTTCCCTGGGATGCAAGGATGGTTGCACATATACAAATAAACAAATGTGATACTTGACGTTAATAGAATAAAAGGAAAAAATTATATGTTCATCTCAATAGGCACAGAAAAAGCATTTTAAACAAGATTCAATATCTGTTCATGGTAAAAAAAAAAAAAAACTCTTTAAAAATTGGGTATAAAAGGAACTTACCTCAACATAATGAAGGCCATATATGACAAGCCCATAGCTAACATCATTCTCAATGGTGAACAGTTGAAAGCTTTTCCTCTAAGTTCAGGAACAAGACAAGGGATGCTCACTCTCACCACTCTTATTCAACATAGTACTGAATGTTCTACCCAGAGCAATCAGGAAAGAAAGAGAAATAAAAAGCATCAGAATTAGAAAGAAAGAAGTAAAATTATCTCTATTTGTAGATGACATGATTTTATATACAGACAATCCTCTTAGACTCACCAAAAAATATTAGATCTGCTCAACAAATTCAGTAAAGTTGCAAGATACAACATTAATATATTATAGTCATTAGCATTTCTATACATTAATGACAAATTATCTGAAAAAATAAAGAAAGAATATGATGCCTCTCACAATAGCATCAAAAACAATAAAATACTTAGGAATAAATTTAACCAAGAAGGTAAAAGATCTCTAAACTGAAAACTATAAAACACTTAGGAAATAAATCAAAGAAGACACAAACAAATGGAAAAGTACCCCATGTTCATAGATTGGAAATCATAATGTTGAAATGTCCATACTACTCAAAGCCATCCACAGATTCAATGCAATCCCTATCAAAACCCCAGTAGCATTTTTTAGAGAAGTAGAAAAAATAATCTTAAAATGTATATGAAACCACAAAGACCCCCAAATAGCCAAAGCAATCCTGAGAAAGAAGAACAAGCAGGAGGCATCACACTTTCTGATTTCAAGCTATACTGTAAAGGTATAGTAATCAATACAGTACTATAAAAATAGACACATAAACCAATGGAACAGAATTGAGAGCCCAGAAATAAACCCATATGTACACATATAGTCAACTAATATTTGACAAGGGAGCATTAATACTCAATGGAGAAAAGAGAGTCTCTTCAATAAAGGGTGCTGAGAAAATTCTCATGTAAAAGAATAAAACTAGACTGTATCTTACACCACTTACAAAATTTAATTTGAAATGGATTAAAGACTTAATTGTAAGACCTGATACCATAAACCTCCTAAAAGAAAACACAGGAAAAGTGCTCTTTGACATGAGTCTTGGCAATCATTTTTGGATAAGACACTTAAAGGATGAGCAACAAAATAAAACATAAATGATTGAGACTACATCAATCTAAGAAGCTTCTGCACAGCAAAACAAAACAAAACAAGGAAACCCAAAACAAATAAAACAAAACAAAACAAAAAAAACCCAAAACAAAAACAACCCACAATAAAACCCAAAAACAAAAATGAAAAAACAAAAAATAACAAAAAAAACCAAAACAACAACAAAAAACAAAACCCCAAAAACAACAACAAACAAAACAAAACAAAACAAAAATAAAATGACAACCTACAAAATGGGAAAAAATATCTGCAAGGCATATACCTGATAAGGGGCTAATATCTAAAGTAGACTTAAAAAAACATACAACTCAGGAACAAAAAACCCCAAATAATCCAATTTAAAAAATGGGCAAGGGACATAGACATATTTCCAAGGAAGACATACAAATGGCCAACAGATACAGTAAGTCCCCTACATACGAACATTTTGATGATGTCAATTGGTACAGCCACTATGGAAAACAGTATGGAGGTTCCTCAAAAAATTTAAAATAAAAATACCACATGATACTGCAGTTCCCTTCTGGGTATATATCTAAAGGAAATGAAAACACTATGTTGAAGAAATACATGCACACCTATGTTTATTTCAGCATTATTTACAATTGTCAAGACAGAGACAAACTAAGCATCCACTGATGGATGAATGGATAAAGAAAATGTGGTACTGTATATGTACACATTGGAATGTTATTCTACCATAAAAAGAAGGAAAATCTGCCATTTGTGACACAGGATGGATCTTGAGGGCATTCTGCTAAGTTAAATAAGTCAGAACAACAAAGACAAATCCTGTATAATCTCACTTATATGTGGAATCTAAAAAACAAACAAACAAACAAAAAAACAGCTAATTCACAGAAAAACAGGTCAGATTTGTGTTTACTTGAGGCAGATGTTGGGGGTGGGAGAACTGAATGAAGGTATTCAAAAGGCCTAAACTCCCAGTTATAAGATAAATAAATACTGGGGAAGTAACATAAAACGTGATTACTATAGTTAAGACTGCTGTATGTTATATTTGAAAGCTTCTAAGAAAGTAAATCCTAAAAGTTCTCATCACAAGGAAATTTTTTTCTTTTTTTTGTATCTATATCAGATTATGGACATTCACTAAACCTATCATGGTAATCATTAAAGAAGATATGTAAGTCAATGTGACGTACACCTAATACAGTGCTGTATGTCAATATACCCCATCAAAACTATAAAAAGAGAACTGCATCAACTCATAACTACACCTCATTTTTTTTTGTTCTTATTTGACACAAATTATTTTTTCTGCTTTAACACATGTGGTTTGTACTGCAAATTAGTTATGTAAGCTAACTAATTACAATGTAATATGGAATATTACAAATGAATGCTGCTCAAGTATCCCTGCAAGCAACTAGAACAGCCTGAATTGGGGTGAATGGATGATTTCCTGGAGTAGGTGACATTTTAGCTCGGTTTATAAAGTAGGTACAAGAAAGTTGATTGAAGAAAATGGCTAATGGGCAATTCAAGTAAATTAAATAGCATGTATTTAGTCCTCAGAGCATAGGCGAGTTGAGGATTAAAAATATAATAATAATTTTTTCAGTATACGTAAAGCACGGTATGTGGATCTAGAAATTGCAATGGGTGAAGATGGAAAAGTAGAGAAGATTCATATAAGAAAAATCATGGGTATAGTATCAAGAATTTGACGTTTCCCCTAAAGATGTCACTGGCAGATTTTAGAAAGATGTGACATGGTCAGATTTATGTTTTAAATACAACCTGGCAACAACAAGAAGGATGACATAGAGAAGGGAAATACTAGATGCCGGAAAATCAGTTTAAGAGACTTACAGTATCCAGATGAGAAACAATGGGGGTCTGAACAAAGGAAATGACATTCAAATAAGTGAAACTCATGAAGAATTTAGTGACTTAGAAGATCATTTTGGACCCTGCTCAAATCCCTAGGACCTCTTTAACTGGTTTGTTATGCCCACATCCCAACTCTTGCCTGAGTTGCTGCCAATGGCTTTCACTCGCAAACTCTTCCAGAGAACTGTCCTTGCATAAATGGAGCAATCATGCCATTTATATCACCCCACGATCTACTAACATGACTGACTAGCTTGGTAGTGTTTGGGGGTGAGTGTAGGGAGAGAACTGGTACAAAAACCAGTCTCTAGCCTTGACAGGACTAATTCTGTGGTGCAATGTATACTTCCCTCTGGGTCAGGCTAAGCCTAGACTTCACCTAAAACTTCATCATTGTTTGGCTTTCCCTCTTGTTATGGACTGAATTGTGTCTCCCCAGAATGTGTATGTTGAAGTATTAACCCCCAATATGACTATATTTGAAGATGGGGACTTCAGAGAGATAATTGAGGTTAAACAGGGTTGTAAGGGTGGGACCTTAATCTGACAGGACTGGTGTCCTTGTAAGAAGAGGAAGAGATAGAGATCACTCCTTCTCTGCCCACAGACAGAGGAAAGACCATGTGAGCACACAGCGAGAAGGTAGCTGTCTGCAAGCCTGGAAGACAGGCCTCCTCAGGAACTGAATTTCGGAGCACTTTGATCTTGGATTTTTAGCCCATGGAACAGTAAGAAAATAAATTTTTGTCGTTTGAGCCACCCAGTCTGTGATATTTTGTTATGGCAGCTTAAGCAGACTAATTCCCATCTCTCTCTCTCTCTCTTTCTTTTTTGTTTTTTCTTTTCTTACAAGTTTCTCCTGAAACTACCACCTTATTGGGCCTTTCTGGGTCATAAACAAGGAATGGTATTTTATTTGTCAAGTCACCTACTTTCTTGGTCCTTAATTTTTCCATCTTTAAATTGGATTCTCTTACTCTAAATCAGTAGGTGTGCAGCTTCCTCTGCTAGATTGTTAACATCTTAAGTGCATTAAATGGCATTCCACCTATTATTTATTGAAGTCCCCCTAACCTTTTCAAGGTAGTGACTGATACATTGTGTTCTTTACTAGCTTAATCTCATAGAATCATAGAAAACAGTACAAAGAGGCCAAATGAACCCCCTTCATACATGAAGTACAAGTCAATGTCCCTTTTAAAGTGAAGGGGGAAAAAGACACCTAGGATATGCATGACATTAGACATATACATTTCTGTAGCTATTTTAGCTCTTTAAAATAACAATCATCATTTGGGGGAAGTTAACTGAGTTTTGAATGAGTACAATATGAGAGATATACTGATATTCAAAAGTCTGATTATCACTGATTACCAAGCTAATTATTGACTCAATCCAAACATTTAAAAGGTTAGCTTTTGCTTTCCAAACATACCAGATTCTGTGTCTGCAGAGCTTACAATACACAGCCATGAAATTAAAATAAACTGCTCCTCTTGGCAATACATACAAGGTTCTGGAAAAGAATGAGCTTAAATATGTGAAAAAAAGTCAGATTGACATAATATGAGCCAGAAAACACTGTAATGATTAAAGGGAATGAGAGCAGCCTGTGTAAAGCCGTCCATCAAGAACTGACATGTGTTATATGCATAGCAGGACACTGAGTTTGTTGAAAGTGCTTAGAATTTGGCAAGCCTATGCAGAGGGGAATGCGGCAAATTTTACTTTGAAGGACAAAACAGCTTGGAATGTGAAAATGCTAATGACGAGATCATTCAGTAAGAGTTACCAAGCTATTCCAAAAAGACATTTATCTGAGAGTTACATTATACTTCATATCATTACAGGCAAAAGTAAGTTTCTTCAGGAAGGAATCCTGCAAGACTTTTCTTGGTTTTTGCTCACTCTGGGAACTGGAACCTTAACTCTAATAGACAGGTAATAGATATCAGTTTAAGCTTTTGTTGTTATTTTGGGTGGAGAAAATATAGTAAGAATTTATCATGATAAACCTATAATTTGGTTTAAACAATGAACTTTATGTAATGATAACACATAATTTATATATGTAGATATACATTTACATTGATTTTATATATGTATATGTTTATCTACATAAATAAAACTAGTTGATTCTGGTGTCTAACTTCAATTCTGCCTCAGTAAGGGATTTAGGTTCATCCTGAACCAGAGAGGTGGTGGAGGTAGAGTGAGAATTAAGACTCTTTGCAAATTCAACCTGAAACACTTCCATATTTTCCAAGAATTGGTTTGGGTTGGAATGGCTGACTGGGCTGGTGCTTTCTGTAAGCCATTTATTGGCTTTTATTAAGAAGATTGCATTTGATTAGGCACTTGCCCAAAGTGCTCTGTGGAATTCTTCCACTTTCCTTATAAACTACAGCCCAGAAATGATTACCCGTATCTTCAATTCTAACCTAAGAACACTGTTTCTACTCTCTTTCTACCAAAATCTGCAATTTTCTTCTTAGATGGCTGAGTTCTCTCCCCTTGCCCTGTCAAAGGATAGTACTGAAAGCCCTTTTCTTGCTTCAGAGTATGAACTGAAAATGGACTCACATTTGACTGTTACTGTAAAATGTATTCTTTAATATTACTAAATATTGTCCTACAAGGGTTACTATGGAGTGGTCCAGGACTTTATTTAGTTAATTCATGACCAAGATTGTGATGGTTACATATATGACTGAATTAATCATGGTAAGAATCAGCAAAGAGTCTGCAAATGGAGCCAAATTATTTTTTAATCAGCATCTGTAAAATGCATTCATTGTTTTGTGACAGAAACCACATGACACAAAATTTGACATGCTCTTTTCTAGGAGGTCAATAAATAGTTGGTAATTGGGGTTGTAACAGAAAACAGACATTTTAGCAAAGCCTGCATGTCTATGCACTTCTGAAGAGGAATTCCACAAATTTTATTACCTCCTTATATTCATGTATGTAAAGCAATTATTTCTTTACAGAAAACCTTATCCCCTTGCAAGCACTTGCATCCTGCATAAGAAGTTTTAGACTCTGTAAATAAAGTCTTTACCAAATAAGCAGGTGGCCTTTCTTAGGTACACTTATTATAAAAGAAAAGATGAATTTAAATGAGCTAAGTTCTTTCAAGTACCTGACAAAGGCAATTCTTTTAACAAGAATTATGAAAAGGGGAATATTTTGTGAAAAATCACCAGTGCAGCTTTGAGTGGTAGAGTATGAGGTCCTTTTGACCCTTGTCCCTACCAAAATTTTGAACTATCTGTATGTTGTAGGAATAAAGAAAATAAATTAGATTTATATGTGTCTACGTTGGTTTAGAAATAGTGACTTCAAACAATCACTTAGCTCAAATAATGTTGCTAAGAAAAATATGGTCCTGTGTGATCTTAATTTTGGCCTTATACTTTAAAATTATTTTAAAAAGTGAAGATGACTGTAGAAAATAACTTATTACAAAGGACACTTAAAATAAGAAAAACATAATAGAGCACTAGACAGAAAATCCAAAAAGCAGGGATTCTAGCTCAACTCAGCTACTTGTTTACATGACATTCACTTCACAAAACATATGTAAAATGAATACAGAAAACTCCCAATTTATAACAAGGTAAAAATGCACATACTGATTCTGAAAATGGCTAGAGAAAACAAATTACTATACAAAAGCATAAGTGTTACTATCATCATCTTTTTCAACTGCTGACATTCCACCAAGATAACCAGTTGGCAAGCAAAGATATACTTGCTACCACCTTGACAGAGTTTTAGCAGTGTCTCTAAAAGGTAGTTAGCAAGTAGGTATAGGAATTATGCTCTGATTTAAGGTGGGTCTTTTATGCAGCAGTTCAAAATTCATAATATAATAATTGAGAATTGGTAGACAGAGAATGATGAAGTTTTTGAAGATGTCTTGATGAATGACCATTCATTTGATAAGAGAATGTTTTCCCTGGTTGATAGAGCCAGTGCCCTGAGAAGGCAGGCCAAAGGAATAGTCTATTATTCACATAAATACATTTTCAGGAAGTTTGTGAAACAAATAATAATAATAATATATAATATTCATAGGCAAGAATTTCCTGAAAAAGTAAAATGTAAATTTAGATAGTCTTAGTTTAGTTTTTGATCCTATTAACTCTGTGTTTGCATGTAGTTTATCATAGTTATCAAGTTAAGCAAATGTTATCAAGTATGAGCTATGCTGAGGCATTCTTCTATAAGGTGCTGTACATAGCAAATCTTACTTAATTCTTACAGCTAGTCTATGGTGTTGTTTTCACCATTTTAAAGATCCAGAAGGTGAGGTTATGACTCTTCTTCAATGTCATTAGTCCTATTTCTTTTAAATAGAAAGAAAGCAAAAAACAGAAAATAAAATAAACAAGCAACTGATAGGGCACTAAACTTTTAAAAGATATTTGCTTTTTCATTAGTTCATTTAGGGTAAGGTTGTACATGTGTGCTCATTTCAACCCAGGAATGTTACAGGCACAGACTAGATTACTAATGCTTGTATCTCCCTGGAAGACATTAAAGACTTAAATTGTTCAAATCTTTTGACTCTTACTCAAGTTCTTAGAAGACAAAGGCACAACTGTAAAGTTGCCTTAACCTTCTATCTTTAAGACTATAGTAGAAAAATAATGATAGATTAAAACTGCAAGGATATAAATTAGTGGCTCTCTAGCACATGAAAAAAAGTGTTGTATTCAGTGAGTTAAATTCAGGGTGTATAAGTACAGAAAGGTACTGCCCATATAGGAAGTATGAACATCTTCATCAGGCTCTGAACTAAATCTCAGAATTGGATAAACTCTGAATCTGCACAAATTCCAATGACTACTTCACCCTCTAATCAAGTGTCCCCTACTTCTCATATTACAGGAGTTAGAATTATCACTAAGAAGAGGGAAAACATGAGTAATAAAAAGGTCAAGAATAAATAAGACTCATTTTTTAAAGAGATTCTTATTTAACAAAGTATTGTTTATAAGATTCATGAGTTCATATATATTTTATTTATGATAAATTCATGCACATGATGGATTAAAATTAATTTAAAAGAAAACATATCTCTACGGAATGTTTTGTAACTCATCAGTTTGAGCTTGATTTGTATTCCATGCAGGAAAAACATTTTCTGTATCTTTAAAAAATAAACATTTTGATTACAGAAAGCTAGAAAATTTTACTATACTAATTACTGCTTATAATTAAGCAAGCTTATTTTAGAACAAATTTACCTGAATAAGGTGAAAATTACATATCAGCTGATCTTGAGAAAATTCATGAACTATAAAAGGACCATAAAAATATAAAAGAAAAAGAAAACTGAAAACCTGTTCTTGAATTTGCACATTAAGCAGACTAAGAACAAATTTAGTTTTCTATATTTAGAGACATACTTTGAGAGAAAATCAAAAAGCAATTAAGAATATCACCAAGGTTACAGAAACCCATTACTTATATGTTCATTATACAAAACTAAGAGATGCTGTCTTTGGCACTGCAAGATAATATATTCCTGAGAGCACAGAAAATATCTTAAAGTTATATATTTTTCTAATTTTAAATTTGCTCAAATATTATAAATGTTTTTTATAGTAACAGAATAGGTGCTCACTAAAAGATTATCATATATCTGTGATATGAAAGAGCTATATTTTGGGGGTGTCAGGAAGAGAGAACTAGAGTGAAAATCTATTTGGAATATCAGAATGCATTTAAGGAAAGCATTTGCTAACCAGCATAATGTAAAATGTATTAAGAATACATCCAGTACATTTGGTTTGGAGAAACATTAAAATATATGTCAGTCTGGATGTTCATGTTTTTCTATGTGAATTGTATTTCTAGCTCTATGAAGGAGAACCCAGTGTTATAAGTGTAATTCAACAAATGCAAGTCTCATTTACATACGTATTGTAAGGGATAAATGATGAATGGTTTTCAGATAGGAGACTTATTTATTGCTTGAACAAATGTAGTCATGGATCCACAAACTATGTGAAAACATACAAAAGCTTAATGTAAATAATGAATTCAAAAACAAATAGTAGAATGAAAATTATAAAATTATTAATGGTGTTTGTGACAGGCTGAAAGGTAAACAGGTCATGATACTTCTTTTTGCCTTTTAAACATATTTCCACTTATATTTAAGAAACCTGTGGTAATCTGATAATATTTTTTTCAAGAGAAAATTGAATATTGGAGAAATTACAATGAAGAGCATAAATATTAGTGCTAATCTCACTGCTCGAGGATACCAACTGTTTAAATTCCAACATAAAATAGGGATTGTATATGATATAATTAAAGAAAAACTTCTGTAAAAAAGAGAAATACACCATAAGGAAATAAGTTAAAATATCAATTTAGGATATTTTGAATGGCAAGAATGAAGATGAATTTTTTCTCCTCCCTATAAGAGTTAACATGGCATCTCTACATATTATCTTTTTCTTTTTAAATTTATTTTTATTTTTTTGCGTTATGCGGGCCTCTCACTGTTGTGGCCTCTCCTGTTGTGGAGCACAGGCTCCGGACGCACAGGCTCAGTGGCCATGGCTCACGGGCCCAGCCGTTCCGCGGCATGTGGGATCTTCCCGGACCGGGGCATGAACCCGTGTCCTCTGCATCGGCAGGCGGACTCTCAACCACTGTGCCACCAGGGAAGCCCATCTTTTTTTTAACATGTTTATTGGAGTATAATTGCTTTACAGTGTTGTTAGTTTCTGCTGTATAACAAAGTGAATCAGCTATATGTATACATATATCCCCATATCCTCTCCCTCTTGCGTCTCCCTCCCACCCTCCCTATCTCACCCCTCTAGGTGGTCACAAAGCACCAAGCTGATATCCTGGTGCGATGCAGCTGCCTCCCACTAGATATCTATTTTACATTAGGTAGTGTATATATGTCAATGTTACTCTCTCACTTCATCCAGCTTACCTTCCCACTCCCCGTGTCCTCAAGTCCTTTCTCTATGTCTGTGTCTTCATTCCTGTCCTGCCCCTAGGTTCATCAGAACCATTTTCTATCTTTTTCTTTAGATTCCATATATATGGGTTCACATATGGTATTTGTTTTTCTCTTTATGACTTACTTAAATCTGTATGACAGACTCTAGGTCCATCCACCTCACTACAAATAACTCAATTTTGTTTCTTTTTATGGCTGAGTAATATTTCACTGTAAATATGGGCCACATCTTCTTTATCTGTCTGTCGATGGACACTTAGGTTGTTTCCATGTCCTGGCTATTGTAAATAGTGCTGCAATGAACATTGTGGTACATGACTCTTTTTGAATTATGGTTTTCTCAGGGTATATGCCCATTAGTGGGAATGCTGGGTCATATGGTAGTACTATTTTTAGTTTTTTAAGGAACCTCCATACTGTTTTCCATAGTGGCTGTATCAGTTTACATTCCCACCAGCAGTGCAAGAGGGTTCCCTTTTCTCCACACCCTCTCTAGCATGTATTATTTGTAGATTTTGTGGTGATGCCCATTCTGATCAGTGTGAGGTAATATCTCATTGTAGTTTTCCTTTGCATTTCTCTAATGATTAGTGATGTTGAGCATTTTTTCATGTGTTTGTTGCCCATCTGTATATATTCTTAGGAGAAATGTCTATTTAGGTCTAATGCCCATTTTTGAATTGGGTTCTTTGTTTGTTTAATATTGAGCTGCATGAGCTGCTTGTATATTTTGGAGATTAATCCTCTGTCAGTAGCTTCATTGGCAAGTATTTTCTCCCATTCTGAGGGCTGTCTTTTCATGTTGTTTATGGTTTGCTTTGCTGTACAAAAGCTTTTAAGTCTCATTAGGTCCCATTTGTTTATTTTTGTTTTTATTTCCATTTCTCTAGAATGTGGGTCAAAAAGGATCTTGCTGTGATTTAAGTCAGAGTGTTCTGCCTATGTTTTCCTCTAAGAGTTTTATAGTGTCTAGCCTTACATTTAGGTCTTTAATCCTGTTTGAGTTTATTTTTGGGTATGGTGTTAGGTAGTGTTCTAATTTCATTCTTTTACATGTAGCTGTCCAGTTTCCCAGCACCACTTATTGAAGACGATGTCTTTTCTCCACTGTATATTCTTGCCTCCTTTATCAAAGAGAAGGTGACCATATGTGGGTGGGTTTATCTCTGGGCTTTCTATCCTGTTCCATTGATCTGCATTTCTGTTTGTGCCAGTACCATACTGTCTTGATTACTGTAACTTTGTAGTATAGTCTGAAGTCAGGGAGCCTGATTCCTCCAGCTCCATTTTTCGTTCTCAAGATTGCTTTGGCTTTTCGGGGTCTTTTGTGTTTCCATAAAATTGTGAATTTTTTTGTTCTAGTTCTGTGGAAAATGCCATTGGTAGTTTGATAGGTATTGCATTGAATCTGTAGATTGCTTTGGGTAGTATAGTCGTTTTCACAGTGTTGATTCTTCTACTCCAAGAACATGGTATATTTCTCCATCTGTTTGTATCATCTTAATTTCTTTCATCAGTGTCTTATAGTTTTCTGCATATGGGTCTTTTGTCTCCTTAGGTAGGTTTATTCCTAAGTATTTTATTTTATTTTTTGTAATGGTAAATGGGAGTATTTCCTTAATTTCTCTTTTAGATATTTCATCATTAGTGTATAGGAATGCAAGAGATTTCTGTGCATTAATTTTGTATCCTGCTACTTTACCAAGTTCATTGATTAGCTCTAGTAGTTTTCTGGTAGCATCTTTAGGTTTCTCTATATATAGTATCATGGCATCTGTAAACAGTGACTGTTTTACTTCTTCTTTTCTTATTAGGATTGCTTATATTTCTTTTCTTCTCTGATTGCTGTGGCTAGAACTTCCAAAACTATGTTGAATAATAGTGATGAGATTGGGCAACCTTGTCTCGTTCCTGATCTTAGAGGAAACGGTCTCAGATTTTCAACATTGAGAACGACATTGGCTGTTGGTTTGTCATATTTGGCTTTTATTATGTTGAGGTAGGTTCACTCTATGCCTACTTTCTCGAGAGTTTTATCATAAATGGGTGTTGACTTTTGTCAAAAGCTTTTTCTTCATCTACTGAGATTATCATATGGTTTTTATCCTTCATTTTGTTAATATGGTGTATCACATGATTGATTTGTGTACATTGAAGAATACTTGCATTCCTGGGATAAACCCTACTTGACCATGGTGTATGATCCTTTTAATGTACTGTTGGATTCTGTTTGCTAGTATTTTGTTGAGGATACTTGCATCTATGTTCATCAGTGATATTGGCCTGTATTTTTCTTTTTTTGTGACTTCTTTTCTGGTTTTGTAATCAGTGTGATGCTGGGCTTATAGAATGAATTTGGGAGTATTCCTCCCTCTGCTATATTTTGGAAGAGTTTGAGAAATATAGGTGTTAGCTCTTCTTTAAATGTTTGATAGAATTTGCCTGTGAAGCCATCTGGTCCTGGGTTTTTGTTTTTTGGAAGATTTTTAATCACAGTTTCATTTCAGTGCTTGTGATTCATCTGTTTATATTTTCTATTTCTTCCTGGTTCAGTCTCAGAAGGTTGTGGTTTTGTAAGCATTTGTCAATTTCTTCCTGGTCGTCCATTTTATTGGTATATAGTTGCTTGTAGTTATCTCTCATATTCCTTTGTATTTCTGCAGTGTTGGTTGTTACTTCTCCCTTTTCATTTCTAATTCTGTTGATTTGAGTCTTCTCCCTTTTTTCCTTGAGGAGTGTGGCTAATGGTTTATCAATTTTGTTTATCTTTCTAAAGAACCTGCTTTTAGTTTTATTGATCTTGGCTATTGTTTCCTTCATTTCTTTTTCATTTATTTCTGATCTGACCTTTATGATTTTTTTCCTTCTGCTAACTTTGGTTTTTTTTTTTCTGTTTTTCTTTCTCTAATTGTTTTAGGTGTAAGGTTTGGCTGTTTGAGTTTTTTCTTGTTTCTTGATGTAGGATTGTTTGCTATAAACTTTCCTCTTAGAACTGCTTTTGATGCGTCCCATAGGTTTTGGGTCATCGTGTTTTCATTGTCATTTGTTTCTAGGTATTTTTTGATTTCCTCTTTGATTTCTTCAGTGATCTCTTGATTAGTTAGTAGCCTATAGTTTAGCTTCCATGTGTTTGTATTTTTTAGTTTTTTTCCTGTAATTGATATCTAGTATCATAGCACTGTGGTCTGAAAGATACTTGATATGATTTCAATTTACTTAAATTTACCAAGACTTGATTTGTCACCCAAGATATGATCTATATTGGAAAATATTCCATGAGCTCTTGAGAATAAAGTGTATTCTGTTGTTTTTGGATAGAATGTCCTATAAATATCAGTTAAATCCATCTTGTTTAATGTCTCATTTAAATGGTGTGTTTCCTTATTTATTTTCATTTGGGATATCTGTCCATTAGTGATAGTGGGGTATTAAAATCCCCTACTATTATTGTGTTACTGTCGATTTCTCCTTTTATGGCTGTTAGCATTTTCCTTATATATTGTGGTGCTCCTATGTTGGTTGCATAAATATTTACAATTGTTATGTCTTCTTCTTGGATTGATCCCTTGATCATTATGTAGTGTCCTTCTTCATCTCTTGTAATAGTCTTTAAAGTCTATTTTTTCTGATATGATAATTACTACTCCAGTTTTCTTTTGATTTCTATTTGCATGGAATATCTTTTTCCATCCCCTCACTTTCAGTCTGTATGTGTCCCTAGGTCTGAAGTGGGTCTCTTGTAGACAGCATATGTACAAGTCTTGTGTATGTATCCTTTCAGCCTGTCTATGTCTTTTGGTTGCAGCATTTAATCCATTTACATTTAAGGTAATTATCAATATGTATGTTCCTATTACCATTTTCTTAATTGTTTTGGGTTTGTTTTTTGTGTCTTTTCCTACTGTTGTGTTTCCTGCCTAGAGAATTTCCTTTAGCATTTGGTGGTGCTGTATTCTCTTAAGTTTTGCTTGTCTGTACATGTTTTAATTTCTCTGTTGAATCTGAATGAGATCCTTGCTGGGTAAGTAATCTTGGTTGTAGTTTTCTCCTTTTCATCACTTTAAATATGTCCTGCCACTCCCTTCTGGCTTGCAGAGTTTCTGCTTCAAGATCAGCTGTTAACCTAATGGGGATTGTCTAGTATATTATTTGTTGCTTTTCCCTTGCTGCTTTTAATATTTTTCTTTGTATTTAAGTTTTGATAATTTGATTAATATGTGTTTTGGCATGTTTCTCCTTGGATTTATCCTGTATGGGACTGTCTGCACTTCCTGGACTTGACTATTTCCTTTCCCATGTTAGGGAAGTTTTATACTATAATCTCTTCAAATATTTTTTCAGACACTTTCTTTTTCTCTTCTTTTTCTGGGACCCCTATAATTCAAATGTTGATGCATTTAATGTTGTCCCAGAATTCTCTGAGCGTGTCCTTAATTCTTTTCATTCTTTACTCTTTATTCTGCTCTGTTGAGTTGTTTCCACTCTTTGATCTTCCAGGTCACTTACCATTCTTCTGCCTCAGTTATTCTGCTACTGATTCCTTCTAGAGAAGTTTTTATTTCATTTATTGTGTTGTTCATCGTTGTTTGTTTGCTATTTAGTTCTTCTAGGTCCTTGTTAAACATTTCTTGTATATTCTCCATTCTATTTCCAAGATTTTGGATCATCTCTACTATCATTACTCTGAATTCTTTTTCAGGCAGACTGCCTATTTCCTCTTCATTTGTTTGGTCTGGTGGGTTTTTACCTTGCTCGATCATCTGCTGCCTATTTCTCTGTCTTCACATTTTTTTTTTTTAACTACTGTGTTTGGGGACTCCTTTTCACAGGCTGCAGGTTCATAGTTTCTATTGTTTTTCATGTCTTTCCCCAGTGGGTGAGGTTGGTTTGGTGTCTTCTGTAGGCTTCCTGTTGGAGGGGATTGGTGCCTGTGTTCTGGTGGGTGGGGCTGTATCTTGTCTTTCTGGTGGGCAGTGCCACATCCAGTGGCATGTTTTGGCATGTCTGTGAACTTAGTATGATTTTAGGCAGCCTCTTTAATGGGTTCCTGTCTTGCTAGTTGTTTGACATAGGGCACCAAGCACTGGAGCTTGGCCATTGGGTGGAGCTGGGTTTGAACATTGAGATGGAAATCTCTGGGAGAGCTCTCACTGATTGATATTACTTGGGGCCAGGAGGTCTCTGGTGGTCCAGTGTCCTGAATTCAGCTCTCCCACCTGAGAGGCACAGGCCTGATGTCAGGCCAGAGCAAAAAGACCCTTTAGCCACATGGCTCAGAAGAAAAGAGAGAAAAAAAGAAAGAAAAAGAAAGAAAGAAAGTATTAAAATAAAAAAATAGAAAAAATAATAATAAAAACAAGAGACAACCAAACCAATAAACAAATCCACCAATGATTACAAGCGCTAACAACTAAACCATGATAAAGATAAAAATCTGAAAGAAATCAGTCGCAGACAGCAAACCCTAAATCTACAGTTGCTCCCAAAATCCACCACCTCAGTTACGGGACAATTCATTGTCTATTCAGGTACTCCACAAATGCAGGGTACATCAAGTTGATTGTGGAGATTTAATCTGTTGCTCCTGAGGCTGCACAGAGAAATTTCCCTTTCTCTTCTTTGTTCACACAGCTCCTGGGGTTCAGCTTTGGTTTTGGCCCCACCTCTGTGTGTAGGTCACCCTCAGGCATCTGTTCCCTGCCCAGACAGTATTGGGTTAAAGCAGCGGCTGATTAAGGGGCTCTTGCTCATTCAGGCTGGGGGTAGGGAGGGGTATGGTAGTTATAATTGGAATGCAGTCTGAGCCTGCAGAGGCAGAGGCTGGTGTGACGTTGCAACACCCTGAGACCCACCGTTTTCTCCTGAAGAAGTTGTCCCTCGATCTAGGGACCCTGGCAGTGGTGGGCTGCACAGGCTTCCGAGTGTGGGGCTGTGGATAGTGACCTGTGCTTGCACCCAGGCTTCTTGGTGGCTGCAACAGCAGCCTTAGCATTTCATGCCTGTCTCTGGGGTCCAAGCTGATAGCCATGGCTTGTGCCCGTCTCTAGAGCTTGTTTAGGCAGTGCTCTGCCTTCTGTAGGGAGACAGGGAAGGAATCCCCTCTCCTCGTGCACCCCAAAACAATGGTTTCTTCTTAGGCAGGTCCAGAATTTTTCCCGGACTCCCTCCTGGCTGGCTGTGATGCACTAGCCCCCCTTCAGGCTGTGTTCACACAGCCAACCCCAGTCCTCTCCCTGAGATCTGACTTCCAAAGCCCAAGCCTCACCTTCCAGCCCCCACCTGCCCCAGTGGGTGAGCAGACAATCATCTCAAGCTGTTCAGTTCTGGTTGGCACCAATCCTCTGTGCAGGAAGCTCTCCGCTTTGCCCTCTGCACCCTTGTTGCTGCACTGTCCTCCATAGCTCTGAAACTTTCCCCCCTCCCACCCCCTGCCTCCACCACTGAAGGGGCTTCCTAGTCTGTGGAGACTTTTCCTCCTTCACAACTCCCTCTCAGAGGTGTAGGTCCATCCCTCTTCTTTTGTCTCTCTTTTTTTTTTTCCTTTGGCCCTACCCAGGTACGTGGGGACTTTCTTGTCTTTTGGGGAGTCTGAGGTCTTCTGCCAGCATTCAGTAGGTATTCTGTAGGAGTTGTTCCACATGTAGATGTATTTTTGATGTATTTGTGGGGAGGAAGTGATCTCCACGTCTTACTCTTCCGCCATCTTGAAGGTCCTCTGTTGATAACGTTTTAAAATTTAATTTTGTTTGTTTAAAATGTATAAATCCCTGTCTAGAAGTGATATAAAAGATAAAATAAATCTGATTCTTTCTCTTTTTTTTTTTGTGGTACACGGGCCTCTCACTGTTGTGGCCTCTCCCATTGCAGAGCACAGGCTCCGGACATGCAGGCTCAGCAGCCATGGCTCACGAGCCCTAGCCACTCCATGGCATGTGGGATCTTCCCGGACTGGGTCACAAACCCGTGTCCCCTGCACCAGCAGGTGGACTCTCAACCACTGCGCCACCAGGGAAGCCCCAGATTCTTAATAAATACGAGTTGACTGAAAAACATTAAAGCATGAATGTCATGGATAATGACAGAAAGAAAAATAATAAAAACTTCCTTTGTGGGAAAATTTGGCTAAATATATAAATATGAATAAATATATATTTACAAAAATACACTACTTTTGTTTTTGATTTTTATTTATTATACATTTTTAGAAAATCCTTAAAAATGACCCCATTTTTAGCTGTACTTTTCACTTTTTTATGTTCTTTTTCAATCATTGGAATTTTAAAAGCATGCACATAATTTCTATGTTTCTTCAATTTATACTCTATTTCACTATGCATTTAGCTTTTGATTTACCAAACATTTAATTGATAAGTTGAATTATTTTATTTTCTTCTAGATACTTTGTTTTTATGCAAAAATGCTCACAGTCATTGCTAAATTTAACCTTTTTCAAATCTCTGGGTCTTTAGTTGGGAAATCAAGGTGTTGACCACATTTTAATATAGTCATTTGACTGTATTTTGGGCATATGTCAATTACCTTTGTTTCTCAGCAAAGGTCATGGTTGAACAACAATTTTCATGCTCAAAAGCAACTTGTCTAAAGTTGTAACACCTACTGCCTACTGTGTGCAAAGTAAGAAATTGTGTATGATTATTAATATAAAAATAATTTTATATTAATAATCAACCACTAGATTTAATAATTGTGATTGTAGGAAAAATGAAGTTTTAAAAATAAGTATCAAACAACACAAATCATATATTTTCACATGATATTTTAAAATTTTATTTTCATAGTTTAGGACTAATTTTTTTCTTGTGTGAATATATTAATAATGAATATAGAGAGATTTAAAAAATCAGTATACTATGCAATTTGAAACTAAAAGCTATAAATTCTTCAGCAAACTAGTAACAGTTTCTACACAAGAGCTTTTCATAACTGTTTTAGGGTGTTATTATCAGGCTTCTAATCACAGGTTACAGATCCCAACCTTCATCTATTCACATAAGACATTAATAGCGATATAGTAGTGTATATTCTCTAAAGATAGTTTAAAAATATGCTGAAACACAGACACTCAACTACAGTGCAATTAACAGTACAGTAACCTCAAGATAAGGAAAGTTTAAAGTCAATAGCTGAGAACCATTTGAATGGACAGTGATTGATTTTGCTTCCTCTGGCCAATAGGGGAATGATTGATCTAAGCTTTATTTTGTGCTAGCTTTTTCTCTACTGCAAGCCTAATGAGGCATAAGGAGTGAAGTGAAAGTGGAAACGAAAGAAATAGATTTGTGTCTGCATGGGGTCAACAACATGGTGATGAAATAAAAAATTAATCCAACCAGCTATCTGGTATCAAAAAGCTGTACTCTCAAATTTCCAGTAAAGTTTTTTCCCCAAAATTATTACTTTATTTTTCTTACATTTCAGCAGTTCAATTTTCTTTGATTAAACATATTGCAAATGAGTAACTTCTATGAGCCTAGAAGTATTAGAAGATGTTTAGAAGGAAAAATTTATTTAATATATTTTAAAGAAATGCCATTAAAATTGAAGATTCTGTTGCCAGAATATATAAGTTTACTCTGGGCCATCGGCTATAAATAACATTTGTAAGAATCAATTTTGTTGGTAAATACCTGTTTAGAGGGTTTATTGAAGAAATTAAAAATAAATGATATTTGGGAAAAAATAATATTTGGGAAATCATGGAAAATGGTAGCTCTAATACTCCATTGGGTTCATAGAGCTGTTTACACCATCAACTGATGATACGTTGAAATTTGAAACTAGACATATTTACAATTAGAAAAGTACATGTAAATAGTTTTGTGGAGACAGTATTTAAGATGTGAATAAAATATTTCTTAGAAGAAAAAATATATTAAATGTAATTCATCACAATAAAAAAGAGCTGATGTGGCTAATAAAAATTGTTGTATTTGTCTCGGGAGTATAGTTTTATAAACATAAAGTACATTATTTTATTCTTTCAATAAACATTTATCATGTTCCCTCCTACTTCAGCTAAGTAATTCCTATTCAGCCTTCAGAATTCAGCTTACATTTACGTTTCCTAAAAGGAATTTTTCCAAACCTTTCAAGCTATGTCAGGTCCATCCTGCTTTTTATATCCTTATGATCTTCTAACTTTATTTCCTTGCAGTTATTTGTAGTAAAGATAAATAATTGTGTAATTAGTTTTCCCATGTATATGTATACTGAATAAGGACAAAACCTATTTTCCTTATTTACATCTGTATTTCCAGCACAGGGCCTTTCACTGAATAAACACTATATTAAAACTCTGTTAAATTGGAAAGTGAATAAATCTGTCAGGTATAATTTTAGGCACTAAAGTTATAGAGTCAAGTAAGGCATGGGGACTCTATCTCCTTGGGAAGACTAGGTGTTGGGAGAGAGACAAGTAAACGAACAATTACAGTTCAATTACAGTGAAGAAGGGAACTGCTGGACTTCAGTTTAAAGGGAAAGTCTGAATGGACAAGATGGAACTCCATGAAAAGGACAGAGTAGGTATCCTTTGCTGAGGGCCAGCTTGCATAGGCACACTGAACCTGTATCACTTGGTTCCTCTGGGAAATGGCAACTAAAACAAAGTAATGAGTTTATTAGAGACTCAGACCTGTGAAAAGAAAAGAGGGGGATCAGGATCAGGCCGGGGAAGTTGAAACCATAATATAAGCCTGGCAAAGGCTCTGGCAGCACCATGTGGGGCTCTGGAGCAAAGATTCCTAGTTAGAGGGTCCTGCAATGGGCAGAAGTAGTAGGCCAGTAGGACCATAGTCTTACTCAGCCATTGGCTGGAGCCACTCTGAAAAGAGCATGACTCAGCTCAAAAGCAGAGGCAGATATGAAGGAGGTACAGCTGGCCAGTCCTCCCTTGAAAGGACTCCCTGTCTGCTACCAACATGCATGGTATATGCTGCAAATGTCTCTATTCCATACACATCTAGGGTGCGCTTGTTAGGATGGGCATGAGGCTAGTGATGATGCTGGAGCCAAGACTTGAATGGTCTTAGTGCATCTCTTTGAGGATTTTGGGTCTTATCCCATAGGCAGTGGAGACCATGGAGAAGTTTTAAGTAAGGAAGCACTGGGAGCAAATTTGTATTCTAAATCTTTTCTGCAGAACTCAATGAAACCTGAATTCAGGGCCATTTTTGAGGAGCTGTTGGAGAAGGCCCTGTGGAAGCAAGAACAGAGAATTTGACATTCTCTGAATGGGGAGAATGGGAGTAATATCCCATATCCCATTCAGGAATGGGAAGGAGGAGTAAATTAAAGAGACTTGAGAAGGCAGGCATCAGTCATCAGTGATGACTGATCAGACTTGGAGAGAAGGAAGAACAAGGAGTCTGGGACACCTGATTTTTCTATGACACATAAAATTTCTATATGTTGCGAATAAGCTTAGAAGAAATAAGAAAATGAGGCTCATTGCAAACTTCTACCTCGCAAAATGTAAAGTTGTCCAATTATCGCAGCCAGATCCTTGATCATCTCCCTAAAATCTATTTCTTGCTGTGATAACACAGCATTGTGTCTCAGACTGGTGCCAAGTGTCAAAGGAAGACCAATTATTAAATGTGATTTGGAGTGTGGGAGGCGTTCCATGATCTCAGTCTCAAAGGGAAGTCTTAGGTGGGCAGAGAAAGTAAAAGCAGAGTTAACTATTACAAATACCAAAAACAAAAGAAAACAAACAAAAACAACCCCTGCCACACACACACACATACATAAAATGGAGTGCTAAATGTGATATTCACTGGCACTGAATTTGAAAGCAAAATAAAATGCTAATAATTAATATTGGGTTACCCTGTTATTTAAATGAAATGTTTAATGAAACCTTTGTTTATACAGAGTACACAGGTGAATTAAATATGCACATAAGGCCATTTACTCCCTGATCCCAAGATAGTTATCCAGACTTATTCTCCAAAAAATAAGCACATTCACACCTCTGCCTTTACTCCTGCTCTGTGGTATCTTCTCTTTCCTCTGTCCTCAAATTCATACTCATTTAACAGAGTTCAATCCAAATTTTATCTTTTCTGGGTGTTTGTCTCTCATGTTCTCCTATAAAATAAATTAATTGCTCATTCATCTCTGTTTTCATGGACATTTACATATATACATATATGTGTGTACATATATATACATATATATTTTTTAAACATCTAAAAAATCATTGCTAAATTTGTGGGTCTAGCAACATGTTTGAAAAATAATAGTTACTGAGTAATTTCAATTAAACTAATTCTATTGGATACTGTCACTTAATCATATTAAGTAGTATGAAAATGTGTAATGAAATGTAGTGGAGAGATAGAAGAAAAATAATGAAGAAAACAAGAATAGAAGATGTCACAGTTCCTTTTACAGAGTTTGGAAATTTCTTATTCCTGACTTAGCATGTCTAAATCCTACTAACCCCTTGAGATGAAATGAAAATAATGTTTCCTTCAAAAGATTTTTAGATTCCTACTCAATTGAAATAATTCTTTGAACTTCCATATAATTTCAAATTTTCTTCCTCAGTATCTCCATTTTATATGTGTAACTCTGTATAAGTAACTATAATTAACTAATAGTGGTATCTTCTCTTATTACATTAGATTATAAGTTCCTTGAAAGCTGGTTTCTTATAGAATTCTTTCTTTGGTTCCCAACAACACTTAGTACAATGTGCTATGATATAAGTCAGTATTAAGTGGAAAATGCATACCTAAACCAAGATCTTCCAATCCCAGCACTGTTGACATTTTGGGCTTTTCTAAAGATCTCACTGAACATTTGGACATTGTTTTGGGCTGTCCTGTCCACTGTAGGATGTTTAGCAGCATCTCTGGGCTCTATGTATTAGATGTCAGTAGCTCCCAGCTCCTAGCTCCCTCTACACAGTGTGACAACCATAAATGTCTCCAACATTGTCAATGTCTTCTGTGGTGGAGAGGAGACAAAACTGTTGATAACCACTGATTAAAAAGATGAAACTAAAATTGTATAATGACTTTTAACTTAGATAGGCAATAATCACTCATTGACCCATGTATCATGCAGGAGACATGTAAATAATGTGGGAATCCATGAAAGTGCCCATGTGTATTTACCTGGAAAATGAGAAAATATAAAAGACCCAGAAACTCAGAATCTGTAAACATTGCCACTGCATTCTTTTCATAGTAAACATTTTTGATAGTGATATAAACTGACACAACATATTCAGGGTCAACTGAACAGCTTTGTGATTGGATTTAGTAATATGTTAAAGAAAGCAAAATTTACCCCTGACCTACACAAACTATCCACCCAAATGGAAGTATCTAAGCTTAAGTACTCAGAACAAAGACATAATATTTTGAATATGCACTGTATTTTCGCACTTATATAGATATTAATAAAATCTTATGAGTTAGCATTTTATTTCATACCTTGCAATATAAGTTGGTTGGTTTCTGCTATTAGTAATCTGGATGATTTATTCTACTTATCAAATACTTATTAACCACCAAAAATTTTTTTAGAAGTTCTGCTAACAGCTTACAGTTGAATGGACAGGATCATAGCTCTCAAAGAACTTATATTTAGTGGGAATAAGCAATCCTATAGAATAAAATAACAATATAATATACTTAGATCTATGATACAGATGAAAATATTGCTGACACATAGAAAAGGTACTTTTAGCTTAGTCCTAAATGCAGTGCAGGAGGCACCTAATGGTTTTTAAGCAGAGGAGTGATATAGTTATGAATGTGTTTTTCATAAAGCTTCAGGACTGGAGGCAAGAAAACTACCTCAAAATCTCTTACAATAATCTAGACAAGATATGTTAAGGGATGAAATAGGCCAGTGGTAGAAGGCCGGGGAAAAAAAGACAAAACAAACTTAAGAAAACTTGGAGACAAATATCATTAGAGGGACTTCCCTGGTGGTCCAGGGATTAAGACTCTGTGATTCCAATACAGGGGAGGTGGGTACGATCCCTGGTCAGGGAACTAAGTTCCCACGTGCCACATGGCCAAAACAAAAACAAACAAAAATAAATTATCTGTTAAAATGTCAAATCCCTTTAAAGAAATATCATTAGAATTTCATGAGTACAATGATGTGAAGATTTGGAGACAGAAAGGATTTAGATTATCTCCTTAGAGTCTAGATGACTGGTTAGGTGTACTACTAACATAGATAACAGAAGAAAAGCTTTAGGGAAAAAGACAATGGGTTCCCTGAATTTCTATTGTTAACAGTGTACATGGCTGAGGTGTTTTACCTAGTCCAAGTTTAGAAACTTAGAAGCAATAAAAATAAATATTAAGATTGATTCAAGGTTAAAGCGGCTTTTATTTATTTATTTATTTATTTGGTCAGATGCATGTAGTAGAAGGACTGGAGATGGGAGAGATTTGAGAGTAATGGTGAAAAAGTGCTTCAGGTGATGAATCAAAGGTCATAGACTGTCTAGAAAAGTGAAAATAAGAAAGCCCCTCGGGCTTCCCTGGTGGCACAGTGGTTGAGAATCTGCCTGCCAACGCAGGGGACACGGGTTTGAGCCCTGGTCTGGGAAGATCTCACATGCTGCGGAACAACTAGCCCTGTGAGCTACAATTACTGAGCCTGCGCGTTTGGAGCCTATGCTCCGCAACAAGAGAGGCCGCGATAGTGAGAGGCCCGCGCACCGCGATGAGGAGTGGCCCCCACTTGCTGCAACTAGAGAAAGCCCTCGCACAGAAACGAAGACCCAACACAGCCATAAGTAAATAAATAAATAAAAATTTTTTAAAAAGGCAAAATTCCTTTAAAAAAAAAAAAAGAAAACCCCTCTTAGACCCTGAAAAACTATGAGGATCAAAACAGTGGAAGATTTTAGAATTTCACAGAGTGGGTGTAACAGTGTGTTGTGGTATGAGAAGTCTGGGTGGGAAAATTGTTTTCAGCAAGAGAGCAGCTGAAAGTTAAGATTTTTGATCTGTAATTGTACTAGGAGGTGACAAGATTTAGGCTATCACCATGGGTATGAGTAACACAGAGAGTCAAGTTACTTAGGAAATACCTGGAAAATGGTGTTTGAATAAAACATCCACATGAGACTTGCAGTAAGTGAGTGTGATGGCAGGATTTAGAGTAAAGAAAGAATGTTTAATATCAATGTTTTCAATGTCTGACCGGATCTTCAGATTAAAGAGTAGAAAACCACATGGAGAGGACTTCCAAAAAAATGATAGTTGTGTCATGTTTATTTCCTCAGTAGAGGAAGACCAATTATTAGAACATGCACTTAGCACTGAGGAGGTAGTCAAGGAATTGCTTGAGGGAAGAAATATCTTCCACTTGATAGAATGACAAATTTGTGGGTTGAAAAAAAACTTGTGCAAAGAATAAAATCTGAAGCAATACTTGCTCACTGATATGATCTAACACTGATTTCACCATTTCACATTCACTTTAATGCTGTTTGGGACCTACTATATAAAGGACATAAGTCAAAATGTTCTTTAAAATAAGACCAAGACTTGAAAAGTACCATAAATTAAATTTGTCCCAATCAAAAAACAAAGCAGATTTAGAAAGAAACTTTGTTATAAATAGTAGAGAAGAGTGTCCAAGTTTCATGGTGCTCTTTTCTTCTAAGGTATTTATGTTCTCTAAGGCTTATATAAAGATAATGAAAATTCCATTCAACCATGCTGCTCTGTATAATAGTGCTGAGATGCTTCCCTACTAATGAACTTGTTTTAAGATCCTTGGGGTCCATATGCAGTTGAAATGTTGAGAATATTTCAAGGCATGGTAATCAAAATGAAGACATGGTCCAGAGTCAGCAATAAAGGAATAAATTGAATGTATTCAGGGAAAGCAATTGAGAACAGATTATAGTAGATTTTATAATTATATAAGATAGTGTACTCATGTCTACAAAGTCTTTTAATAACAAAAATTATTGTTAGGTTGCTAAAGGTAATTGAGTTACTACAGTTGTGTAAGCATAATGTAGTGTGAGAGAATAGCACATTTTACATTAATCCTGTGGAGGAGTGTATGCTGGTATATTCTCCAAACCCCAAAAATGGTGCTCAAAACCCAGTTGCCATAAACAGTCTCAGTTTTAAAATTTTCCTCCTTCCTTCCTTCCTTCCTTCCTTCCTTCCTCCTTCCCTCCTTCCTTCCTCCCTCCCTCCTTCCATAGTCCATGGAATAGAACCAGTAACTTTCCTATTGTACAGCTTAAAAGACAGAAAATCAGAGGATTTTCATGACTTTTCCAAGAAGTTCCAAAATTAAATGCAGGTTACATTCTTTCAACTATAGCCCCATACAATGACCACCTTACTTATGCTAAGAACTGTACAGTTCTTTGCAGTTATCATTTTGCCAACTCAATTTTTCATTCTTTTTTACATACACATTAACACTATGAAGTGACAGGTAGTGATAGTAAAGATCACCACTACACTAATAAGAGGAAGATGATGATACAGGTTAAGAAAATGAAAAATAGATTTAACTATTAAAAAAACTCATTATTGAGTAGTTTTGAGGTGCTTCATCCATCACAAATGAATATAATTTAATTGGAGAATTCAGATCAGGCCTTCATAATTTCTAAGTGCTCAACCATGAGGAAAACATTCTACCCTCAAAATATTTAGAAGGCCTTTTTCTTATGCTATTCATTCTTCCATTCAACAAATATTTATTGAGCACCTACCATATGTCGGATAGTAAAGACAACACTGAAGAAAACAAATTTCCCTTATTCATTTTTACAATGGAAGGATACAGACAATAAACAAGATAAATATAGTAAAATACATATTATATGTAAATATTATATATAAGTATATATAATATATATATTTATATATATACTTATATATGTTTACAAAATATAGTAAAATATATATTATATGTAAATATTATATATAAGTATATATTATATATATATACTTATATATAATAAGTTTATAAAATATATTATAAGTAAAATATATATTATATGTAAGCTGATGATAGTGTAATGGAGTAAGATAAAGGAAGGGCAATAAACAGAGTTGACAGGGGATTTTGGAATTTTAAATAAGGTCAAGCCTTAATGAGAATGTGGCATTTATATGAAGACTTAAAGGAGCTGGGGTAATGAGCCATACCACATGAGTAAAGAAGATTCTAGGCAGAGCAAACAGAAAATGCTAAGGTCCTGAGGACTCAGTGTGCTTGTTATGTCCCAGAAGAGAAGAGGACAGGATGGTGGAATGCAGTGAAATGGAAAGAGAGTAATAGTGGATAAGATAGAGAGCTGTGTATGAGGGGCAAGAGACCAATATCATCGAGGGCCTGTATCCCATTTTAATGAATTTAGCTTTTACTCTGTATGAGATAAGAAGTTGTCCAAAGGTTTTGAGCTGAAGTAACATTATCTAACACATTTTAACAGCCTTCCTTTGTTTAGAAGTGACTAAAGGGGGCAAAGGTCGAATCAAGAAAACTGATAAAGACTGCTAGATTTTTGGATTAGAGTAGTTACAGTGAAGATGAAGAACAGCTGGATTCTGCATAAAATGTGAATGTAGAGCTATCAAGGGTAGATAATGGATTACATGTAAGTTCTGAGAGAAAGGAGTCAAAAATTATGCAAGTTTTTTTGCCTGAAGAATTAGAAAGGTGAAGCTGCCAATAAATGAGGTGGTTAAAGATAAAGGACTATTATTTAGTCTCTGAGTGCTTCTTGTCAGTAGTAATATTTGAGGATATCCTGCCTTTTGTGTCTTGACATTTGGTTTTCTTAGTGTTGGTTTAATTCCAAGTTTTATCAAACCATCTCGTGTATTATGTCTATTAATAATAAATATCCCCATTCTTTTCATATTTCTTCAGCACAATTATGTAATAAATGAATAATGATATTTTAGCTCATGTTTGATTTTGCAGTTTGAAAAAGCTCTGATAATTTTAGTCTCACCAGAGAATCAGCCCCTTGACCATAACTGTCTTTCTCTTTATTAAACACACTGATTTAGCAATTTTGAGAATATGCATAGAGGGATACACATAGCTCGTTAATAAATTACAATGTATTCAACTTGGTTTTTTTGTATTCATTAAAGGAAAATGGTGAACAATGTAAATAAGAAAAATTTTTAAATTACTCTGGTCATGAAGTAAATGGAGGCAAATTACATACAGGAAGGACAAAAAACCACTGATGTCAGCTATTCACTGATTGAATAGGGGCTGAGTCCTTAGGTAGAGTCACATAATCTAGTTGATCCCCAGGTTTCACAATTATTAGCATGTATTTGTTGTGCTTTTTGAGGAAAGAGACAATGTTTGCAAACTATCTGAAGACACCTGAAAAATATTAATTGCTAAACTAATGTGAACTTATAATTCCCACAGCTTCAAGAAACACAGACCTAAGAGGAGATCAAGAGGGCAGAGTAAGAGGATGTGGAACTCACCTTTCCCCACATCAAAAATATATCTCCATTTGAAAAAATTCTCACTGAAAACTAACTGGAAATTGGCAGAAAGACCCCTGTACAACCAAGGCTGTCAGAAGGAGACACATATAATCAGGTAGAAAAGGAATAAAAGTGATCAAGTTAGGACCTGTGCCCCTGGCAAAGGATTCAAAGGAAAAAGGAAATTCCATGCAAGACACCTGCCCTGAGGAGTGATCAGGTTGAGCCACAGATTAGGTGTCCCCATCCTGGGGTTCTGGGTGGAGGAGAAAAGCCCCTTGGCTGGTTGGAGGAAGGCTGCGACATATAGAATAGCTGGGGAAACCCTGGACTCCACTCATGAGGGGCACGCATGGGCTGGCTAGACCCTGAGGCAGAATGGAGAAAGGTCTGCTCTAGTGGCCACCGTGTTTACTGCAAGTACTTCACCATACATCCAAGCCTGAGCCTAGCAAATGCTTCAGGCTGGCTCACTCCATGCCACAGTGCAGCACTGGATCTGGGGGAGCTATGACCAGAGAAAGGACTTGACTGTGAGACAGAGGTGACCTGGTCCTGAAATGGAGCTCAGCTGGGGCAGTAGTAGCCATTGTTAGAGCTTACTCAAGCTGCACCTTAGAAGCCATCCAGATCTCTGATGGCGATGCCCCACCCACATCTAACATTCCAATACATGCCAAGAGACCATGCAGACCCCTGCCAGCCACACTGAGTGGTTTCACAATGGGGTAAGGTGTCAGAGGCAGGGGAAAATGATTGGCTGTGAGGGACAAAGGGAAATTGCACCTGAGAATGTGTCTGAATGGAGCCATGGATGCCTACACAGGCAATACACTGAACCTATATCTGTGCACAGGCAACACTTGCTTTGGTACTCCCCTCCTCTAAGGTAAAGTTTCCAGTGCAGGGAGAGGGAAAAGCACAAACTTAACTGGAAAAGAGCCATCTCAGGCTAGACCCTCTGGGTTTCTGCTCCAGCAACTTGGGATCAGACCCCACCCTGGACAGGGTGGTGATGGCCACTGAGCAGAGGGGAAGTCCCATCTCACACGTGGCATTGCCTCTAGCCCCTCCATCTCCAGCTTCACTCCCTACCAAGGTGATAAACACCACACACCCTGAGGAAGATGTGACTTGTGTCCATGTCAAATCCAAATCTCCTAACAAAGGCATTGAGCACACAAAGTCCGTATAGGGATGCTCCCACAAAAGAACACCACTTTAAGACCACAATAGGTAACAGTTTCAACTAAATTCATAGAGGCAGAGAAAGTTAAGCAAAGCGAAAAGGCAGAGGAACTACTCTCAATTGAAAGAGTGAGACAAAGCACCTAAAAAATAAATAATGAAACAGAAATAAACAATTTACCAGATAAAGTCAAAACACTGGTAATAAAAATGTTAACTGAATTAGAGAAAGAATTGATCTAAACCATGAACATTTTAACAAGGAACTAGAAAATAAAAATGACTAAATCAGAAATGAAGAATTCAATAACTGGAATAAAAAACACAGTAGAAGGAAAGAATAGAAGACTAAGTGATACAGAACAATGCATAAGTAATCTGGAAGATAGAATAATGGAAATCACCCAATCAGAAGAGAAAAAAAAAACATTTTAAAAAGTGAAAGCAATTTAAGAGATCTCTGGGATAACATTAAGCATTCCAACATTTGTATTATAGGGGTCCTAGAAGGAGAGGAGAGAGAGAAGAGGATTGAAATGTGTTTGAGGAGATTATGGTGAAAACTTCCCAAATCTGAAAAAGAAAAGATATCCAGGTACATGAAGCACAGAGGGTCTCAAACAAGATCAATGCAAACAGACTCATAGCAAAACATATCACAATTAGTAAGGCAAAAGTTAAAGAGAGAGAATTCTAAAGGCAGCAAGAGAAAAATGGAGAGTCAGTTACAAGGGAATCCCCATATGACTATCAGCTGATTTCTCTGCAGAAATTTTGAAGGTCAGAAGGGAGTGGTATGATATATTCAAAGTGCTAAAAGGGAAAATCCTGCAACATAGGACACTCTACACAACAAGATTATCATTTAGAATAGAAGAGGAGATAAAGAGCTTCTCAGACAAACAATAAATAAAAGAGTTCATCAATAGTAAACTTACCCTTACAGAAATGTTAGAGGGTCTTCTCAAAATGGAAAAGAAACAAGAATCTATGAGAAAGGGAAAATCCCATTATGAAAGGCAAATATATAGTAAGGACTGAGGATCAACCACTTAAATAAGCCAGTACGCAGATTAAAAGACAAAAATTGTAAAAGTAACTATAAATACAATAAACAGTTAATGAATAAGCATGAAGTTGTAAAATATGACATGAAAAACATAAAAGGTGGAGGAGGGGTTTAAAATATAGATCTTTTAGAA
The DNA here is from genome assembly GCF_964165515.1 of Mesoplodon bidens. Taxonomy (NCBI): domain Eukaryota; kingdom Metazoa; phylum Chordata; class Mammalia; order Artiodactyla; family Ziphiidae; genus Mesoplodon; species Mesoplodon bidens. Next base: position 122,783,227 of record NC_138178.1, read on the forward strand.
TGTGTTTTAACTTAAATGTCCACTAGTTTCAAACAATAATTATAGATACAGTTCAACATATTTGAACCCAGGGTAACCAAAAATAAAAAAATCCTACAATAGAAATACAAAAACCAAGAAGAAAAGAACACCAGAATACTACTAAAGAAAATTATCAAACCACAAGGGAAGAAACAAAAAGGAGAAATGAACAGAGAACTACAAATCAACCAGAAAACAAGTACTAAAAGGATAATAAGTACATACCTATCAATAATTACATTAAATGTCAATGGACTAAATGCTCCAATCAAAATATAGTGTGGCTGATTGGATTTTTTTTTAAAAAGACCCTTAGAAGAGCTTAAAAGAGCTAAACTTCAGTGATAAAGAACCACACAGACTGAATGTTAGGGGAAGGAAGAAGATGTTTCATGCAAACGGAAAAGAAAGAAAAAGCAGTGGTGGCAACACTCATATCAGACAAAATAGACTTTAAAACAAAAGCTTCAACAAAAGACAAAAAAAGGGCATTATAATGATAAAGGGATCAATACAAGAGGATATTACACTCATTAACACATACGCACCCAATTCAGGAGCACCTAAGTATATAAAGCAAATACTAACAGACATAAAGTGATAAACTGAAAATAATATAAAAATTATAGGGGACTTTAACACCCCACTTACATCGATGGTCTTAAATGACACAATAGATCAAATGAACTTAATAGATATTTACAGAACATTACATCCAAACTAGCAGAATACACATCATGGAAAGTTTTTCAGTACAGATCATATGCTAGGCCATAAAATGAGCCTCAACAAATTCAAGAAAACAGAAATTATATCAGTATTTTCTCCAGCCACACGATATGAAAGTAGAAACCAATTACAGAAAGAAAAATGAGGAAAGGACAAGCATGAGGAGATGTAATATGCTATTAAAAAATTAATGGGTCAATGAAGAAATCAAAGATGACATCAGAAAATACCTTGAGACAAATAATGCAATACAACACTTCAAAATCTATGGGATACAGCAAAAATAGTTCTAAGAGGGAAGCTTATCGCAATACAGGCCTTCCTCAAGAAACAAGAAAAATCTCAAACAAACAACCTACCTAACATCTAAAAGAATTAGAAAAAGAAAAACAAAGAAGGCCCCAAGTCAGCAGATGGGAGGAAAAAATAAAGATCAGAGAGTAAATGAATAAAAGATATTTTTAAAAACTACAGAAAATATCAATAAAACATGAATTTTTAAAACATAAACAAAACAGATAAACCTTTACCCAGGCTCACCAAGAAGAAAAGAGAGAGGACACCCTCCCCCCCACAAATAAAAGAAAAAAGAAATGAAAGAGGATAGATAACAACCAATACCACAGAAATAACTAAAAAAGCATAAGGGAATACTATGAAAAGTTATATACCAACAAATTGGACACCTAGAAAAAAGTAGATAACTTCTTAGAAACATACAATCTTCCAGACTATATCAGGAAGAAACTGATAATCTGAATAGACTAATCGATAGTAATGAAATTGAATCAGTAATCAAAAAACTCTCAGCAAAAAAAAGTCTATGACTAGATGGCTTCACAGGGGTACTCTACCAAACATATAAAGAAGAACTAATACCTATCCTCTCAGACTATTCAAAAAAACTGAAGAGAAGGGAACACTCCCAAATTCATTCTATGATGCCACCATTACCCTGATACAAAAACCAAATAAAGACACTACAAAAAAAGAAAATTTCAGGCCAATATTTTTGATGAATATAGATAAAAAATTCTCAACAAAATATCAGCAAACCGAATCCAACAATATATAAAAGTGGTCATCTATCATGATCAAGTGGGATTTATTCCAAGGATATAAGGATGGTTCAACATTTGCAAATCAGTCAATGTGATACACCACATTAACAAAAAGCAGTATAAAAATCACATTATTATCTCAATAGGCCTAAAAATAGCATTTGACAAAATTCACCATCCATTCATTATAAAGGTTCTCATCAAAGTTGATATAAAGGGGGCTTCCCTGGTGGCGCAGTGGTTGAGAGTCCGCCTGCCAATGCAGGGGACACGGGTTCGTGCCCTGGTCTGGGAAGATCCCACATGCCACAGAGCGGCTGGGCCCGTGAGCCATGGCCGCTGAGCCTGCGCGTCTGGAGCCTGTGCTCTGCAACGGGAGAGGCCACAACAGTGAGAGGCCTGCGTACTGATTAAAAAAAATAAAAAAAATATAAAAGTTGATATAAAGGGAATACATCTGAACATAATAAAGGCCATTTCTGACAAACACACAGCTAACAGTGTACCCAACAGTGAAAAGCTGAGAGCCTTTTCTCTAAATTCAGGAACAAGACAAGTGTGCCCACTATTACCACTTCTATTTAACTTAGTATTGAAAGTGCTAGACACAACAATCAGACAAGAAATAAAAGCATCCAAATTGGAAGGGAAGAAGTAAAACTGTCACTTTTTGCGGATTACATGATACTTTTTATAGAAAACCCTAAAGTCTCCACCCAAAAACTATTAGAGCTAATCAATGACTTCAACAAGGTTGCAGGACAGAATATTAATATAAAGAAATCTGTTGCTTTACTGTACATTAATCATAAAATATCAGCAAGAGAAACTAAAAAAAAAATCTCATTTAAAATCTCATCAAAAAGAATAAAATACCTAGGAATAAATGTAACCATGGAGGTGAAAGACTTATATTCTGAAAACTACAGAACATTGGTGAAGGAAATTGATGATACAAAAAATAAAATGATATCGCATGCTGTTGGATTAGAAGAATTAATATTGTTAAAATGAACATACTACCCAAAGCAATCTACAGATTTAACGCAATCCCTATCAAAATACACAGGACATTTTTCACAGAACTAGAACAAATAATCCTACAATTCAGATGGAACCACAAAATACCCCAAATTGCCAAAGCAGTTTTGAGAAAAAAGAACAAAGCTGGAGGTATTATGCTCCTAGACTTCAGATTATACTAATATATTACAAAGCTACAAACAAACAGTATTCAAAACAGTATGGTACTGGCACAGAAACAGGTATGTAGATCAGCAGAACAGAATAGAGAGCACAGAAATAAACCGGCATACCTATGGTCAATTAATCTACAACAAAGGAATAAAAAATATACAATGGAGAAAAGACAGTCCTCAATAAGTGGTGCTGGGAAAAGTGGACAGCTACATGTAAAAGAATGGGATTAGAACATTTCCCCATACCTTATACAAAAATACACGCAAAATGGATTAAAGAACTAAATGTGAGAACTGAAATCATAAAACCTCTAGAAGAGAACATAGGCAAACACTCTTTTACAGAAATCATAGCAAAAATTTTTCGATCTGGCTGCTAAGGTAAAAGAAATGAAAGCAAAAATAAACAAATGGGACCTAATTAAATTTAAAAGCTTTTGCAAGGCAAAGGAATTCATGATAATGAAACAAAAAGAACTTGGGAGAAAAAATTTGTAAATGATATGACAAAGGGTTAGTACCCAAAATATATAAATAGCTCATACAGCTCAGTATCAAAAAATATACAATCCAATCGAAAAATGGCAGAAGACCTGAATAGACATTTTTCCAGGACTTCCCTCATGGCACAGTGGTTAAGAATCAGCCTGCCAATGCAGGGGACACAGGTTCAATCCTTGGTCCTGGAAGATCCCACATGCTGCAGAGCAACTAAGCCCATGTGCCACAACTACTGAGCCTGCACTCTAGAGGCCATGCTCTGCAATAAGAGAAACCACTGCAATGAGAAGCCTGCACATCGCAACAAAGAGTAGCCCCCACTGGCTGCAACTAGAGAAAGCCCATGCACAGCAACAAAGACCCAACATGGCCAAGACATTTTTCCAAAGAAGACATACAGATGGCTAACAGGCACCAGAAAAGATGCTCAACATCAGTAATCATTAGAGAAATACAGATCAAAACAACAATGAGGTATCACCTCACACCTGCAGAAAAGCTCTCATCAAAATATCTACAAATGACTAATGTTGGTGAGGATGTGAGGAAAAGGGAACCCATGTACACTGTTGGTATGAATGTAACTTTGTGAAGCTGCTATGGAAAACAGTATGGAGGTTCCTCTGAAAACTAAAAATAGAACTACCATGTGATCCAGCAATTCCACTTTTGGGTATATAGCTAGAAAAAAATGAAAACACTAAATCAAAAAAAAAATACACGCACCCCCAACATTCATAGCTGCATTATTTACAATAGCCAAGATATGGATGCAACCTAAACGTCCATCAACAGATGAATCAATAAAGAAGATGTGGTATATACGTACAATGGAATATTACTCAGCCATAAAAAAAGAATGAAATTCTGCCACTGGCAGCAAACATGGATGAACCTAGAGAAATAAGTTGCTTAGAAACAAATTGTTTAGTGAAATAAGACAGAGAAAGAAATACTGTACGATAGCACTTGTATGTGGAATCTAAAAAAGTAATACAAACGAATATATATGCAAAAGAAAAATAGAAAACCGATAGTTTGTTTTCACAGATATAGAAACCAAACTAGTGGTTACCAAAGGGCGGGGGAGGGTCACGTTACAGTGTGGGATTAGAAGACACAAACTATAATGTATAACTAAAATGCATAAAATAGATAAGCAATAAGTATACATTGCACAGGGAATTACAGCCATTATCTTGTAATAACTTTTAATGGAGTATAATCTGTAAAAATACTGAATCACTATGTTGTCCAACTTAAACTGTTATTGTAAATCAACTATACTTCAATTAAAAGAATGAAAAAATGAAAGGAACATAGAACCAACAAATGTAAAAAGATTTAGAACACTGATAAAGAGATAGGTGGTACACCCTATAGCCTCAAGTATTAACCAATTATTTTTATTTTTCTTCTTTATGCTTCATTATGTTTTGTGAAAGTATTTACTTCACTACTACAGACTTCTTCATCATTGTCACTTCTACAAGTTTAGAGGCAGAACTCCTGCATCTACAACTTTAAACACAACTATTTAGCCATGAGTAATCATAAAAATGAAGAAAATGGCAGAAAATGTTCACTCCTAGTTATGATTGGTACTCTCACACTGAACAGCCATGGGCACTTTATTCTCACATTCTATCTTAGTTTTATCTTTTCCAACTTGAAAATTATTCCATATTATAAAAAAAGATGTAAAGAATACAGGCAAATGGAAGTAGCAAAAAATGCTTGTACATGCATAGTTGCACAGCACTATCCTTAGATTTTTAATAACTGGATTTAGAACAAAAGAATGTTGTATCCCAAGATTGCTTTGGCTATTCGGGGTCTTTTGTGTTTCCATATAAATTGTGAAAATTTTTATTCTAGTTCTGTGAAAAATGCCATTGGTAGTTTTATAGCGATTGTATTGAATCTGAAGATTGCTTTGGTAGTATAGTCATTTTCACAATGTTGATTTTTCCAATGCAACAACATGGTATCTCTCTCCATCTGTTTGTATCATCTTTAATGTCTTATCTTTGATAAAGGAGGTAAGAATATACAATGGAGAAAAGACAGCCTCTTCAATAAGTGGTGCTGGGAAAACTGGACAGCTACCTGTAAAAGAATGAAATTAGAACACTCCCTAACACCATACACAAAAATAAACTCAGAATGGATTAAAGACCTAAATATAAGGCCAGACACTATAAAACTCTTAGAGGAAAACATAGGCAGAACACTCTATGACATAAATCAAAGCAAGATTCTTTTTGACCCACCTCCTAGAGAAATAGAAATAAAAATAAAAATAAACAAATGGGACCTAATGAAACGTAAAAGCTTTTGCACAATGAAGGAAACCATAAAGATCACAAAAAGACAACTCTCAGAATGGGAGAAAATATTTGCAAATGAAGCAACTGACAAAGGTTTAATCTTCAAAATATATAAGCAGCACATGCAGCTCAATATCAAAAACACAAACAACCCAATCCAAAAATGGGCAGAAGACCTAAATAGACGTTTCTCCAAAGAAGATATACAGATTGCCAACAAACACATGAAAGGATGCTCAACATCACTAATCATTAGAGAAATGCATATCAAAACTACAATGAGGTATCACCTCACACCCATCAGAATGGCCATCAAAAAATCTACAAACACTAAATGCTGGAGAGGGTGTGGAGAAAAGGGAACCCTCCTACACTGTTGGTGGGAATATAAACTGATACAGCCACTATGGAGAACAGTATGGAGGTTCCTTAAAAAACTAAAACTAGAACTACCATATGACCCAGCAATCCCACTACTGGGCATATACCCTGAGAAAACCATAATTCAAAAAGAGGCATGTACCCCAATGTTCACTGCAGCACTATTTACAGTAGCCAGCACATGGAAGCAATCTAAGTGTCTATCGACAGATGAATAAAGAAGATGTGGCATATATATATGGTGGAATATTACTCAGCCGTAAAAAGAAATGAAATAACTCAAAAAGAGTCATGTACCACAATATTCATTGCAGTACTATTTACAATAGCCAGCACATGGAAGCAACCTATGTGGCCATCGACAGATGAATGGATAAAGAAGATGTGGCACATATATACAATGGAATATTAGTCACAAAAAGAAACGAAATTGAGTTATTTGTAGTGAGGTAGATGGACTAGAATCTGTCATACAGAGTGAAGTAAGTCAGAAAGAGAAAAACAAATACCGTATGCTAACACATATACATGGAATAAAAAAAAATGGTTCTGATGAACCTAGGGGGAGAACAGGAATAAAGACCCAGACGTAGAGAATGGAGTTGAGGACAGGAGGAGGGGGAAGGGTAAGCTGGGACTACGTCAGAGAGTGGTATGGACATATATACACTACCAAATGTAAAACTGATAGCTAGTGGGAAGCAGTCGCATAGCACAGGAAGATCAGCTTGGTGCTTTGAGACCATCTAGAGGGGTGGGATAGGGAAGGTGGGAGGGAGACGCAAGAGGGAGGGCATATGAGCATATAAGTATACATATAGCTGATTCACTTTGTTATAAAGCAGAAACTAACACAACAATGTAAAGCAATTATACTCCAATAAAGATGTTTAAAAAAAAACAGTGTTGTAGTAGACATAGTTAAGCATAAACAACTTAGGCTGAATTATGAAATAAACTTTTACAATTTTACTAAGAGCAAAAATTACCAATATAAAAATCAGAAAACTTGATTTTTCTATTTCAATGACAAATTAATATTGTAGTTTTTAGGCAAACCCAGGAATACATTTCTTAAGTCAATGTTGAGTTATAGGTAGGTATTAGAAAATAGTGATATATCATGAAAACTGAAGTCATTTTGCATATTGACCTATATATTGTTTTCTACAAAATATGTTAACAGGTAAGTCATTTGCTTGTCAGTAGCAATGAAACGCTGAGCATGGGATCCCAGCACATTAATGAGAATAATTACAGAACGATTCTCAAGAGGAAAACAAGCAAACATGAAAGGCAAATTCTTCTACTTCAAAATTTCATCTAGATCTAGCTGTTGCTTTTTTCCCCTCTAACACCAGAGTGAATTGCAATTACATACTTTCTTTACTACTGTTTTTTCTTAAGCTAAGTACCCATATAAAAATGTCTGAGACAAAAGCCTGTCTATTGGAACAGAAAATGAAAGACTGGAAGAGTGGCACAGGGAAGGAGGGGAAGTTAATGTCTTGGTGTATTATTGACTTAGCCATCACCGTGTGTGTGATCAATTCTCAGTGTTGCTGGGACCTGTTGCAGAGTCTTAGGAAAAGTATCTCCAAACCATTCCCTCCAAGGATAAAAAAGGGAAGTTTTATTGTCATTCTCTCTCTTAGTGGAATAAAAGATTGCTTCTTGGATATAAACTCTTTAGTACTTCCAAATTGTGTACGTGTGAGAGACATGAGTTTCCTGCAAGTTCTTATGTCAAGGCATCAGAGAAGAACTTGGGTAAGAAGCAAGACGTTCAGAATATATGCTTGACATGACAAACTCTCAGGCTTTACCCACTCAAAATTAGTTGCCACAGCTATGCTAGTATATGAGACGAAGCCAAGAGGATTTGAGGTGCTTTAAAGAGGTATTTTATACAATCCAACCCATGCCCCACTCAGACATGTAGATATGTGTTTACTGTCCATTAACCCCATCCTAATCCCCTTCAGCCAAATCCAAACTGTATGAGGTTTCATGAAAGACAGTCATTATGACTAATTGTAGTCCCTGCTCCTCCAACTCACTCTGAGTCCTTAATTAATATGCACCATTTTCCTCCTATCCTTCTCCACCAGGTGTTCTAGATTTCTTGGTCTCTCATTTCTCCTATCAGCTGCTCCAGTGTTTTTTTTCTGGTGATGTAACTCAGACCATCCCTCAAGGTATCCCTCAATTGTCTTGCCCTGTTGAGGCCATGGTTTCTGCAAGTGCAGGCCAATAGAAGTTAGGATGAATGGGGCCCATCTTAGCTCCACTTCTTGGTTCTCAGCTGAGTATTTTTTAGGATGTAGCACAACATACCAATCATTGGTTCAACATATATGCCACATTCTAGAAGGTAGAACTCTAACCCTCAGTGGCAGTCCCTGAGCTGGCATTTTAGCTGAAACTTTATGAGGTCAATCTATTGCTCTATCAGTCTAGATGTTTCTGGATGATGAAATATATGGGAAGACCAGTGGGTTCCATGGTTTTGTGAATATTGTAGAGTCTCTTATTATAAACTGAGTCCCTTGTTCCAATGTAATGTTCTGTAGGTGCCATGCTAAGAGATCAGGATTCTGAAAGCTCTCACATGGTGGTGCTGTCCAGCAGTATTTCCTATCAGTAATAGGACCCTGTTGTCAGATGACTAGTAAATAATACAGTCCCCAAATCCTATCCTGTAGGTATGCTTTCTAGGGCTAATACCATTACCAGCCCTCTTGGCAAAAGCAGATCCTGAAACCAAGACCTAAAGTCAGATAGTGTATTTTGGAATGCCAGCAAGTTGGAGTGAGGAAAGGAGAAAAACCAATAGAAAGATGGATATGACAATGACTGCAACTAAGGGTGACTCATCACTTGATGCCATCAAAAATTTCTGAGGAGCCTTAGAAACTATACCTCAAAACTATCCACCCAGGGGACAAAGGAAGGAAGCATTTAGCTATCTGGTGGCTCCTATCCCCCACTGATAAAATGTCACCCTATGAAGTGTTAACTCACACATTTTCAAGGAGTACATTCATTAGGACCAAGCAATTTCTACAGGATTCCCAGCTGCCTCCCTATACCATGTCTCTGGAGAAGACCTAGGGCAGGAAGTAAGAGGTACCAGGGATGCAAATAAAGCTTGTTGAAGATGGCACAGAATAAATGCCGCATGGCTGAAATAGTGGGTGAAGGCAAGAAGCTATGAAGCTGGCACAAAAGCTCTTCAGAGGTTCAGTACTGTCTACTGGTTAAGGTTGATGTATGAAAGTGAATTCTCATCATATACTTGATCAACATTACTTTTTCTTCCTCCAAAGTAGGTCAGGTTGAGCCTTCAATATACCCTATATATGTACAGAACTATGCAACTATAATCTAATAAGGCATTAATTAAAATACTACCTTAAGAAAGTAAATGGCAATTACAAGAGATGTCTATAATGTACAGTAATTTTGAATAATTTTCTTTGCCAATGGGAAGATTTGTTTCACTATGTTAGAGCGTGAACTTCCTTCCTCTAAAAATAATATTAACCAAGCCATGAAAATTGGTTTATTCTCCTACATAAATACTTTAGGGAGAGTCTCAAAGCAAAGAACAGGGGTTTGGCAATTCATCTAAGGGGAATTCAAGTTTCTTAATGCTTTTTCATCAGTGGTTTTATGAAGCAGTTTTTTTTCTTATTTTCCCTTTCAGAATAAAATTAGATAAATTAAAGGCATTAATGGTTATACGTTTTTGATTTCATGGTATTTTTGTCATAATTATTGGGTGAGCTAAAACAATATCAATGGACTTAACTGATTTTTTTCTGTCCCATAGCCTTGTCATTTATCCTGATTTAGTAAAGGCACTGGATGGCTTTATTTCATTTATTAGAAATTGATGTTAGTCACTCTTCCATGATGTACCTGGGGCAGTAAGCTTTGGGATGAGGTTTGTGAATTGAATTATTATCACAATAAAATTGTTCTCTAATACACCTTATTAGGAGTATTATAATTTATTTCCTTGGCTAAACAACATTAAAAACAGAGTTTTAAGTAAAAACTTCCTTTTAAGGCTAATCAAAACAGTATCAATGAAATGCTTACTATGTGCCATGGACTGAACTAGATTTTGGTGGACAAAACAATAAATACAACTTAGTCCTTTGCCCTCATTGTCTAGTAAAAAATTTCAGTTCAGTTTGTAAAATTCAATGGTATCTTTGCATTAGAATTCCATAACATTCTATACATACCATTTTCTTTCATTTTCTCTGACACATGTTAACATTGAAGCTAGTAGTATAGATTTACTAATTTTTAAGAGTGATATATTCTTTTAGACATATCCAGCCAAAATAGGCATCATTTTTACCCATTCTTGTAGCCACATCCAAGCAAACACTAAATACTATCCATTTGTCTTTACATGTGCCTTTGAATTGTTTGCTTTCATTTTATCCTCCCTATTATCATTGTAGTCGAGGCCCTCATATTTCATATCTAGACAATGTCACTGTCCACTTTTCGTGCTTCCATCCTCCTAAGTGCATCCCTAATGCACACCATGTTCTATAATTTGGGTGACCATACATTCCAGTTTGCCTGGGATACTCTCAATTTTGACTACTGTAATTATCAAGAATAGATCCTTGCAGTCTCAAAAACTGGGTGATAAGTTTCATGTTCATCTTACCTGTTCATCTTACATTATATTCATCTTAGTGACCTTACACTTTTCAAAGTCTTCCAACGACCAATGTAAAAAGCTCATACAGGATTGAAAACTTCTATAATTTGAACATTATGTATCTTTTAAACTTTATTTAATATATGTTCTCATTTCTCAACCTATGTAAATTGTTCTCCATCTTTGATGATCTTGATGTTCAACTCAAATTTCCTGATTTCATGATGCCTTTCCTGATCACTATCATATTTCCACTGAACTACAGTAAATGTTCTTTGTCACTCATATACAGATTGGTGACAGCCAGGATATTGTTTTCTAGTAAAGCTAGCTCTAATACACATCATTTGGTTGCCTTACACGTTCTGATAGGAGACATTACTTAGTAGTGTTTAATATCATGGACTGGTATCATGATGCTTAGGCTTAAATAGCATATCTTCTAGTGCATTCTACCATGCAGGCTCTTTCTTCACTTTATTATACAACTTCCTAAGGCAACAAATATTACTTACTAAACATTAAAAAAAATGTTAGCAAATAGGAGGAAATAAGAGGAACAAAACATGATCAGATAGTACTTCAAAAATGCTACCCACTCCATCAATTTTCTCCCACCAATAAATCTTTGCATTACTTCTATGAAAATAAATATTACTTCCATAAAACGATCCAGACATATATCTAAAACTACATTTTACATGGCTGTATATACCACATTCAAGGAATGTGAGAATATGATGGGGTGGAGTAATATTTTCCCCAAGAATTTTGGTTCTTGAGCTTGATCCTGGGAATTTTTTAATCTCACTTAATAAATGATTAGGGCAACTAATCATTTATTCAGGGAGGCTCTTCTTCATCCCAGCACTGGTTTTCTCCTCTACAAAAGTTATGGCCTAAATTTTTCATATTCCTTGAACCTAAACCCATTAAATCCAGGCCCAACAGAGTTTTCCTATCTGATCCTTACCTGCAGGCAATTTCCCGTCTAGTGTAAAAGAGAAGAAAGCACATAAACAAGTTAAATTCAGTGTGATAGGAACTATGATAAAGCAATGCAGAGGTGAAATAGAGAACAAGTGTTGGAACTTGGACAAATTTCTATCTCTCAAAACTAAGATAAGCTGGAAAAACATGCATAAGTAGTTGATGAGAAAATTAATTCACTGAATTAACTATTTTATGGATAATTAATTTCAATAATCAATTTTTAATTCTGTACCAGTTTTTTTCTGTTGTGATAATCCAACCATTTTAAAAATGATGAAAAAAGGGGTTATGGGAGTAATCTACAACTTGTAAGGCAGGATTACTTCCAGGTCATGATCAGATTGTAGTGCTTTAAACTTTTTCACAAGGCTAGATGAGTCTAATAAACAGTCTATGCAACACCAAATTAATACAAACAGATAAAAATAACTTTTATAATAAAAAATAAAAGTAAATGTCAAATATATTTGATGAGTGAATTATTCAAAACTACCACAATGTATATACATAAATTTACATAATAAGCCCATCTCATTAACTCTTCATTTCTCACCACAACAAAAGGTGAAGAGGAAGGAACACTCCCAAACTTATTCTATGAGTCCACCATCACCCTGATACAAAAATCAGACAAAGAAACCACAAAAAATAAAATTACAGGTCAATATCACTGATGAATATAGTTGCAAAAGTCCTCAACAAAATACTAGCAAACCAAATCCAACAATCCATGACAAGGATCATACACCATTATCAAGCAGGATTTATCCCAGGGATGGAAGGATTTTTCAATATCTGCAAATCAATCAGTGTGATACACCACATTAACAAACTGAAGAATAAAACCCATATGATCATCTCAATAGATGCAGTAAAAGCTTCTGACAAAATTAAGTACCCATTTATAATAAAATCTCTCCAGAAAGTGGGCATAGAGGAAACATACTTCAACATAATAAAGGCCATATATGACCAACCCACAGCTAACATCATACTTGATGAGGAAGAGCTGAAAACATTTCCTCTAAGATCAGGAACAAGACAAGGACGTCCACTCTTGCCACTTTTATGCAACATAGTTTTGGAAGTCCTAGCCATGTCAATCAGAGAAGAAAAGAAATAAAAGAAATCCAAATTGGAAAAGAAGAAGTAAAACTGTCACTGTTTGCAGATATCATGATACCATACATAGAAAATCCCAAAGATGCTACCAGAAAGGTACTAGATCTCATCAATGAGTTCAGTAAAGTTGCAGGATATGAAATTAATACACAAAAATCTCCTGCATTTCTATACACTAACAACAAAAGATCAAAAAGAGAAATTAAGAAAACAATCCCATTTACCACTGCAACAAAAATAAAATACCTAGGAATAAACATACCTAAGGAGGCAAAAGACCTGTACTCCTAAAACTGTAAGACACTGATGAAAGAAATCAAAGATGACACAAGAAGATGGAAAGATATACCATGCTCTTCAGTTGGAAGAATCAATATTGTCAAAATAACTGTACTACCCAAGACAATCTACAGTTTAAATGAAACCCCACTCAAACTACCAATGGCATTTTTTTGCAAATATGGAACAAAGTATCTTAAAATTGTTATGGAAATACCAAAGACTCTGAGTAGCCAAAGCAATCTTGAGAAAGAAAAATGGAATTGGAGGAATCAGGCTCCCTTACTTCAGACTATAATACAAAGCTACAGTAATCAAAAGAGTATGGTACTGGCACAAAGAGAGACTTATAGATCAATAGAAAAGGACAGAAAGCCCAGAAATAAACCCATGCAGCTACAGTCAATTAATCTAAGACAAAAGAGGCAGGAATATACAATGGAGAAAAGACAGTCTCTTCAATAAGTGGTGTTGGGAAAACTGGACACCCATATGTAAAAGGATGAAATTAGAATATTCTCTAACACTACACACAAAAATAAACTCACAATGCATTAAAGACCTAAATGTAAGACCAGATACTATAAAACTCTTAGAGGAAAACATAGGCAGAACACTCTTTGATATAAATCGTAAAAAGATTTTTTGAATCCATCTCTGGGAGTAATGAAAATAAAAACAAAAATTAACAAATGGGACATAATTAAACTTAAAATCTTTTGCACAGCAAAGGAAACCATAAACAACAACAACAAAAAAGACAACCCATAGAATGGAAGAAAATATTTGCTAAGGATAACACTGACAAGGGATTAATCTCCAAAATATACAAACAGCTCTCATGAAGCTCAATGTCAAAAACAAACAACCCAATCAAATAATGGGCAGAAGATCTAAGTAGGCATTTCTCCAAAGACATCCAGATGGCCAAAAATCACACGAAAAGATGTTCAACATCACTAATTATTGAGGAATGCAAATCAAAACTACAATGAGGTATTACCTCACCATTGTCAGAATGATCATCATCAAAAATCTACAAACAATAACTTCTAGAGAGGGTGTCGAGAGAAGAGAATCCTCCTACACTGTTTGTGGGAATATAAATTGATGCCACTATGGAGAACGTTGTGGAGGTTCCTTAAAAAACTAAAAATAGAGCTACCATTTATCCAACAATCCCACACCTGGGCATATATCCAGAGAAAACTGCAATTCGAAAAGGTACATGCACCCCTATGTTCAAAGCAGCACTATTCACAACAGCCAAGACATGGAAGCAACCTAAATGTCCATCAACAGATGAATGGATAAAGATGTGGTACATATATACAATGGAATATTACTCAGCCATAAAAAAGAATGAAATAATGCCATGTGCAGCAACATGGATGGACCTAGAGATTATCATACTTAGTGAAGTAAGTCAGAAAGAGAAAGACAAATATCATGTGATATCACTTATATGTGGAATCTAAAAAAATGATACAAATGAAATTATTTACAAAGCAGAAACAGACTCACAGACTGAGAAAACAAACTTATGGTTATCAAAGTGGAAAGGTGAGGGAGGGTATAAATTAGGAGGTTGGGATTAACATATACACACTACTATATATAAAATAGATAAGCAACAAGGACCTATGGTATAGCACAGGGAACTCTACCCAATAGTCTGTAATAACCTGTATGGGAAAAGAATCTGAAAAAGAATAGATATATGTATATGTATTACTGAATCCCTTTGCTGGATGCCTAAAATTATATAAAAGAAGTAAATGTTGAAAATACTTGCTGAGTGAATTATTCAAAACTACTACAATGTATATACATAACTTTACATAATAAACCAATCTCATTAACTCTTCATTTAACTAAAAAAATATTACATATTAGTCTATTTTCTCCAAGGCACCAATATACTTGGCAATTTAACATAAGGCATCTTAAAATTTCTGTCATCTAGATGATACTTCTGAACAAAAATTCTTGGTAATAGTTTGAAAGAAACAGATTTCTTAAAAGAAGTTAAATGGGCAGCTACAAAATTTAAGAGAATAAAATGTCAGAAAGTGACATGTCTTTTTATTCATGAATCTGTCAAGAAATCTCCTTGTTCCATTTCAGATGTATAGTATATTTGTACAAAGTAACATCTGTACATTTAAGAAACACAATCCAAAAATGTCAGAAGAAAAAAGTGGCAATTTAAAGGTATCCTAAAAGGAAAGTTTTGAAATACTGTCTTTGATCACTTCCTATGGCCAATTTTTTTAAACTGGCATATTTCTTTGAAGTTCTTCTATTCAGGTCCCTAATGAAATACTACCTGCAGGTAAAGCTAGGTAGAGAAACATACAAAGTGTATAGAAATTCATTAATGCAAATTTAGGAAAAATACTCCTATGCACATACACACTATTCCTGTCTTGTATGTTTAGGATACATTTTGATAGTTACTATCAGTTCTGACAGGTGATTAAAGGTATTTGGAAAATCTATTAAAAAAAAGAATCAAGAAAGAATCAAGGGACCAAGTCATGTCAGATTAAAAGATTACATTCCCCAGAAGGCTCTTCAGCTTTCTGTCTGAGTGTTTGGAAGTCAATCACACATGGGGTTAGTAAGGTTAACTCAGATCGGTATAGGCCATAAATAGTAACTGGTCAGAAAAGCAAATATATGGATAAATATGATTGTCAGCATTCATGGCAGGTAAGAGTCAGCTATGAGACTGGCCAGGAAAAATCACAGCCAGCACAGGTATAATCAGCATTATAAATTAGCGAGAAGTTGCATCATGAGAGAATTAGGCACTAGGGTTGCCACACCATTGAGCAATGGGTCTGGAAAGTCCAAAAAAACTGAAGAAACATAATAGAAGACATGTGAGCATGTTAGTATCAAGAAGTCATGATTCAATGAGGCAGCTTTCTTTTTCCTGCCCCCAGTTTATGCTTGTTTTTATATGATCAGCAGGAATATATGTCCAGATGAAAAGGACCAGGTGAAGTTTGAAAGGCATATTTTAGTTTCACCTGCCTCAGCTGAATGCTAGATTTATTCATTAAATATGTATTTACTAAATAAGGTTGACATTTCTTCTCTTCAATACCGAGGTGGTCAAATAACTAAAAAGGAATTTTGGGGGCTTCCCTGGTGGCGCAGTGGTTGAGAGTCTGCCTGCCGATGCAGGGGACACGGGTTCGTGCCCCAGTCCGGGAAGATCCCACATTGCCACGGAGTGGCTGGGCCCGTGAGCCATGGCCTCTGAGCCTGCACGTCCGGAGCCTGTGCTCTGCAACGGGAGAGGCCACAATAGTGAGAGGCCTGCGTACCGCAAAAAAAAACAAAAAAAAGGGAATTTTGGTTCTTCTGTAATGATATTTTAATTACTTAACCTAAAATTTAAAAAATAAATTCCATTTTGATATCAGATACTTAATAGATATATTTCTTTGCTCAGTGCAGCAGAGTCTGCTCACTGCTGTCTATGAGGTCCTCTTCTTCTTCCTCCTGGGCACACATCAGGATTACAAAGTTTAGCTTTCTTTCAATTAGGTATGTCCAGGTTACTAAACTCTAGGTAATGAACAGTGAGTAGAACTATGTGTGTCTTTTCCAGATCAATATAGTTAAGAAGTGGTTGTGTTTCCTCCATATTTTCTCAACCCTTTTCTAGTTAGATGAAGACAACAACAAGACCCTAGATTTATACTATGTCCAATATGACAGTCACCATTCACATGTGGCTATTTATATTTGAATTAATTAAAATTATATATAATTATAATTCAGTTCCTCATGTTACACTAGCCACATTTCAGGCACTCAAAAGCCACATAGCTAATGGCTACTATCACATATCCATCATTGCAAAAAATTCTATAGGCCTGTGTTGCCCTCGACAATGGTGAAACAAAAGTACAGAAATAGACTGGGTCCCTGAATCACCACAAGGAAAACCACACAAAAGCCAGTGCCATCTACTTGTGACTATTCTGTGAGCGAAAAATCAACTTGCACTGTCTGAGACATTCTTCAGTTTGGGCCTTATGTTGCTACAGCTGCTAGTTACCCTAACTAGTACAATAACTATGATATATTTATAGAAAACGGAGTTCCAATTAACCCAAAAGATAGCAGCACATTACCAGACATAAGCAGAGAACTGGCGTCAGGTGAGCAGGATGATATTTAATTTCTACGGCAGAAAACCTGATGCTCAGGTAGACACTTAGTCATTTGTAAGCAAGTGTAACTTCAGCATCCAGGTGGAACTGATATCAAGGAAGTCAAGGCAGTTCCAAGTTTCAGTACATGTGGAAAATGGGTTTATTTTATAACCAACACCATTTCCATTACACGGGACAAGAGATTCTCATTAGTAAATATGGGAAGCTGCTCATCTACTGGCTGCTAGCCAATTCAAGGACAAACAGAAATTGAGACTACGTAATTTCTTCAAGACAGCAAGCAATAGCAGATTTACACTCACAAATCTACGAAAGGTTAAGGAAGAAAATAGCTAAATACTCACTGAGAATAGTAAGAACATTAAATTGATGCAAGGACTGAGAAAAGAGTCTTGATTATTTATTAGGAAATCTTTATGACCTTTTTCAAGTGAGTACTTTTTATGTTGACATTCTTTGTCCTGCATATTGAAACTACAGTGTGCATATAATTCTTTGGCCAGCAGCAAAGAAAACTGACTACATCAAGGAAAAATACAAAGAGACAAAGTATCCCTCATCTTATTTTTATTCCTACAAAAAAGTGGTGCTTAGAATAACAGTAAAGAGAATGTTGTGAAATATGAAGTGCATCTTTTCTCCTGTATTGAAAGACAAACTTCAATGGAAGTATAAATCTTCAGAGGATAAAAAATAACAGATTCTATTCAGAGTGAAGTTTTTGTTCTTGTTTTATTTTTCCCCCCCACAGTTTACTGCAAGGAAAGTAATAGGAAATATGAATAGGCTTCCATGAGATCTTATAAAATAGTAAAAAATAATCACTCTGGAATCACTAAGCAGTGATATGCAGGAGAGTAATTTACTCTATGAGCGTTTCACTTAGGGCAGAAGGTACATTTGTAATAGCTGCTTAATCTTAACCTCGGGATTTTACAGCCCATGAACTTTTGTATTGACATTAATAAATAGCCTAGGCAAGGTAAAATACTGATCAACACAGGCATCTTGGTTTCTTCAGAAAATTAATAAGGAGAGCTCTCTGGATGAGAATTTATTGTGAGTGCCTTGAGAATTAACTGCTGTAATGGTGAGTGGTGATTGAAAGGAAAAAAAAACATTTTGTAGGTGATGGTGTGGGAAACTACCATACTATATCCTTTCCAAATTTCACTATTTTTGTTTTTCCCTTGTCATTACTTAAGCAATGAGTGCTGAATAAGATGGTAGATTAGCATTTAGAAATTGGAAACCTTGGGAAAGAATCCAATTCATTAGTAATTAACTGTTTCTTAACATAATAATACTGCAAGGAAGAGTAATTAGTGGCACTAAACTTATTGATACCAAGAAATAGAATTTTCTGGGTGTAACATATACAAGAATCTATTCTCCTTGCTCTTTCATAAGAAGGCACTGTCTACAATGTGTAGAACTCCAGCCACTTGTACTTTAACCGTAACTATCCCCATGTTCGAATAAAGACTGGATGCAGAACAATGAATAAGCAGTTTGTCTCTTAAAAACCTCAGTGCCAGGTAAACATACCTGTTTGGCAGAGTCAATGGGTAGTAGAAATTGAGCAGCTTTGCCCTCTGTTGGCCATATATCTTTCTAGACCATGTGCCTGAGAATGCGATTATATTTTTACCATGAATGCTAAAGAAACAGAATTCTTGACAGCTGCTATAAGGGTACAGCAACACTAAGTGATCCACGTTACCCAGTATTTTACTCACTTTGGGCTGCTATAACAAATTACCATAGACCGAGTGGCTTATAAAAAACAAAAATTTGGGGCTTCCCTGGTGGCGCAGTGGTTGAGAGTCTGCCTGCTGATGCAGGGGACACAGGTTCGTGCCCCGGTCCGGGAAGATCCCACATGCCGCAGAGCAGCTGGGCCTGTGAGCCATGGCTGCTGAGTCTGCACATCCAGAGCCTGTGCTCCGTAACAGGAGAGGCCACAGCAGTGAGAGGGCTGCATACCACCAAAAAAAAAAAAAAAAAAAAAAAAAAACCTTCTTTCTCATAGTTCAGGAGGCTGGATGTCCAAGATCAGGGTGCTATATTGGTTGGATTCTGGTGAGAACCCTCTTTCAGGCTGCAGACTTCCAACTTCTCCTGTACCCTCACGTGGCAGAAAGAGGGCTCGGAAATTCTTTAAGGTCTCTTTTATAAGGGCACTAATCCCATTAAAGAGGGCTCCGCCCTCATGGCCTAGTTACTTCCTAAAGACCCCAACTCCTAATATCATAACAGTGGGTGTTAGGATTTTAGCATAGGAATTTTGATAGGACACAAACATTCGGTCCATAACACTCAGTTATACTTTCTGTGGCCAGAGTTTGACAAAAAGGTTGAGGTCATGTTGTCTACTGGAATCCTATTTTTGTTTTAGAAAGAGCAGGTTAGACAGATGAAGACTATCAGAAGCTGAGTAGAAAAGTATGCAAAAGTCTGAAAATTGGTATAGGAACAAAAGTAGAGCACAAGTTAATGTTTTGGCCATTCTGTATTGTAAAATTCCATTTTGATTTCATGAATGAAGGTCAAGAGTTATGTTTGACAGAATAAAATACTGTCATGATCTTGTCATAAAAGGAGACCAGAAATGCAGCTGTTCTGTTAATGTTTATTTGACATTTTGGGAATATAATTTCAATATAAATACTTTGAAAAATGTAAATAAACTAGCCCTCTCTCTACACCAACCTGCAAGGAACAACAGACATCCATAACTGGACACCTCAGAATCTGTGTGATAGACATCTTTTAATCAAAGTAGGGACCAGAGTCCTGATGGGAGACTCAGATTTTCTTGACCAACATTATCATTATCTGCTTGTATAGACATTTGGCCCTCGGTATTTGGAAAACAAAATTCACATTTGTACTTGAGATTGATGGCTATTTTAGGGAAAAAACAAAAAACAAAGAAGTACACTTCATTTGTTCTAGATTATTTTTCCTCTGCCTAAGATGGTGAAAAGCACATAATTAAGACTTTCAGTATTGCACTCTCAGGACAAAACCATGTGTGACTGCTGTCCTTTTACTGGGCATTGCAATGCCCACCTAAACAGATTTGATTTAGTTTTAGCTCCACTGAAGGAAAGTTTGATTCTCTGCTCTGGAGATTCTCTGCTCTCTTTCTTAGTGCTGGGTAATCCCACTGTGCATGTTTTTTCAAACCTTCATTCCTAATTGGTGCCAGTATTTGCAGGGACCACATATTTGATAGACTCAGCAGCTTCAAACTTTCTGTCATATATCCACATTTTTAGAATCCCAAATTCCATGAAACTCATCATTCAGACAGTTTCAATATCATATGAGGATAGCCTAAGAAAGAAAATTAGCATGTGAGCTCAGAAGTGAGCACTAAACTGCTTGGGAGAATCTAGTTTTGCATGGGTGAGACGTTAATCTACAGCCAGAATAGTACAGATCTCCACAAAAGAAAGTGAAAGGCTTTTACTCCTTTTTTCTTTCATTGTCCTTACATGACAGTTTATCTCTTATCATCAATATGAAAAAAATAAAAATAAAAAGCCTCAAAATATGTGATGAACATAGTGAGAGGAATTAAGCAGCTCCTGGTACCACAGGGTTCATGGTACCAAATCATCCTTATCTCATACTAAGGTTCAAGGGTTCAGAGGGCCTGGTTTCTCTCTAATCATCATGCTTCCCCTCCTATAGGCACTCTCCAGTCTCGAACTAATAAAACCATGCTGGTTCATTAACAGGATTTGCAAGTCTGCATTTATTTGCCCAAACTCCTACAGACCTTACTAAACATTCAAAAAGAGTTTTAATTTTCTTAACTAGTGGGATTAATCCATTTGGAAAAAAAAAAAGATATTGTCAGGATTTGTGCTCCAAACATCTTGCCCACTCTTCCCTGTTATAGTTACACACTAACATCACATGGCGAGTTTTGTAAAAATATAAATTCCCACATCTCACACCCTAAAATACTAGTTAGCAAATGAATAAACATGTAAACTGACAGTGTTACATATAACTGTAATGTATGTAAATATATCACATCTATTTTAAAATATCTTTTGGAAAAGGATTTTAAGCATATCTGGTTCAAATAATTCTATTTTCCTGTTAACAATATCAGAAAGCCAGGTAAAATTTAAATCAGTACTAATCTTCCAATGACCTTTATATAAAATAAAGACATTCGAATGCATTTCCCAAACTTTTTTTGTAATTTATTCACAACACTGATATTAATCAATGTTAACTTGCTTTTTTGCTACAACATTGACCAATATTTTTCATTTAGTTCCAGAAATTATATGTGATACAATGTATTTTATATCATGTTTTTTAGGTTGGTAAATTGTTTATATAATCAATTAAAAAAATAAATATAGCCTCAGACCTGGATAATGATTGAATAGAATGGCTTTTCTCTTATATAATAGAAAATACAAGTTTTCTGTCATGTGTTGCACAGAAATTCATGGTTGACTTCTATTCGAAGAATAGACACAGTGGTTGTCTCACATTCAGATATAAATCTCTTGCTAGTAGGATTATGATTTTATATTTCATTATTGTGTTTTATGGTAAATTTATTAATTTTAAAAGTTAAGTTCCCAAATTAGAAAGAACTTATTTTACATTAAGAGAAACTCATTTGTGAGATATATATATATATATATATATATATATATATATATATATATGTACATACACACACACACACTTGGTTTGAACTCTCTCCTCTGGTCCATTTTTCCATTTATCTATCCTTATGTAAATTTATATATATTGTTTAACATATATAATATATATACTAATGCAAATATATAAATACATATAATGATATATTTATATACATGTATATACGTTTATATATTTACAACACAAACAACTTACTATGTGAATCATCATATATTGGTAATAAGTCTTGGTATCTTAGGAAAATTCAACTTCCCTATTCTTTTTAAGGTGAATTTTAGGTCTTTCACATCTACATGTATTTTATCATATCTCAGGAAAATACTCTGCTGGTATTTTTATTGCAAATAATAATATAAAGTCCTGATTGAGGAGAATTAATATTATTAAAATATTTGCTCTTCTTACTCATGTACCTGTTATCTTCAGTGTTTTCCATGAAATTTTTCTGGTAAAGTTTTTACATCTTTTTCTTAAAAATATTAATTTGAAATATATAACACTAGCAATAAAGATGTAAGATATTTTAGCATAAATATAATTTTTATTGCTTTTGTATAGAAATAGTATTTATTTTGTATATCCAGATGACTTTTTACCCTTTTAAAAAATCTTTTTTTTCCTGATGAGTATTTGTATGTAGACAACTGCATTATTTGTAGATAATAAAAATTTTGTTTCTTTCTTTTTGATCTTTATATCCTTTATGTTTTTTGCTTACCTACTGCCCTGATTAGGACTGCTATACAATGTTGACTAAAAGGGGTGATATAATTGGCATGTTTGTATAGTTTGATTTTAACTTAAAAGGATCAGCATACAGGATGATGTTAAACTTGCTTTTATTTTTAGCTTTTTCCAATTAAGGATATTCCTTTCTATTCTATGTTTCCTAAGTTTAAAAAAAATAAATGGGTGATGATACTTTTCAATGTTTTTTTTCCTTCATCTATTGAAATTACACTATGGTTTTTCCCTTTTAATCTGGTAATGTATTAAATTGATTTTCTCAGGGTACTACCCCTGTTTCTGTAGGGTAAATCTAATTGGATATGATATATCTTCTTTAAAGGATGCTGAATTGTGGCCTATAATTTAAGGCTTGTCATATAATTTTATTTTCTTAATATTTTGAATTTAGTATTTTGAATTGAATTTCATGCAACTATTTGGGGGAAAGTGTTCATTTTCTATCCTCCAGAAAAGAATTTTGAGACTTAAGACATCAATTTACTGAAAATATATTTAAAAACTTTTCTCTCTGGTGGGCTATTTTTCCTTGAATTGATTGTCAAATTTAATTTTTCCAGCAATTTTACACTTTTGTCTAAATTTCAAACTTTTGATCTTACTATTAACAGCTTTCTCTGCTTCATTTTTCTCAGCAAAATTTTTCATTTCTGCCTTTTTTCCTTATATCTATCTCATTAAGACTTTCATCTATTTATATTCTAAAATACCAACTTTTTGTTTTGTTTCATCTCTGTCTTGTATTTTTGTTTTCAGTTTTATTAACAATGCCTTATGGCTATTATATCCCTACTTTTGGACTTATTCCATTTCTTTTTGGAATTATTACTCATTTTACTTTTGGCTTTTTAATTTAAATTTTTAAATCATTTATTTTTAGCCCTTTTTCTTTTTTATAAGCATTTAAGGTAGAGATTTCCCTTAAAGAGTCTACTTCAATTTGTTACACAAGCTTTGATAACTAGTATTTTTATTCACTTACTAGTATTTTTCCTTTACATTAATATTTTTACTGAAACATGAGTTACATAGGAGTAGGTCTTATTCCTAATTCTTGAGTGTTGAAAATTTACTCTTTATTTATTTCTAATTTAATTGTATTTAGTCAGATGACTTGGTCTGTCTTATATATATTCTTTGAAATACCTATTTAATTCTGGTTTTGTTTTGAAAAACTCATTTTATGTCTAGGTGAAGTCATTTTTTAAAATATTATATATCTGCTTAAGGAAAACAAGTTATTTCCTAAATAAAAGAATTATTAGCTGCAGATCTATATATGTCAATTAAATCAAGCATTTTGAGAACTTTTTTTACCTTATATAGCTTTTTTGGATATTCTATTTATTGATAAATCTGTCAATTTCTTCCTGTAATATGCCTGTCAATACCTCAACTAAAAGACAAATACTACCAGCTTAGAAAAAAGAAAAGACAGTAACAATATATTGTCTACGAGAAACCTAATTTCAATATAAAGACACAGATTGATTAAAAATACAGAAATGGAGAAAGATATACCCCACTAATATTAATCAAAAGAAAGCTGAAGAAGCCATTTTAATTTTTAAAAAAGCAAACTTTAGAACAAGAGAAATTATCAAGGATAAAAAGGAGAATTACACAATGTAAAAGGGCCTAATTTTCCAAGAATATGTAACATTTCTTAACATGTGTTCATCTAACAACACAATATCAAAATATATGAGGTAAAAACTGTCAGAACTGTAAGGAAAAATAGACAAATCCACTATTATAGGTGGAGACCTCAACACCCTTATATGAGGAATTGAAAGACTCAGCAAACAGGATATCAGAAAGGGCACAGTTGATCTGAAAATCACCATCAATCAACTGAATCTAATTGATAGTTGTAGAATACTATATACAATAACAACAGAATGTATATTATTCGCAAGCTCAGATGGAGAATTCTCCAAAACAGACCATATTCTAAGCCATAAAATAAATTTTAGCAAATTAAAAAAAATAGAAATCATGTAATATATACTCTTAAAGTATAATGGGATTAAACAAGATATCAATAACAGAAACATAGTTGAAAAACCACCAAATATTTCAGAATAAACAACACAATACTAAATAATACATGGGTTAAAGAAGATATCTCAGGATAAATTAAAACCTATTTTGAACTTAATGAAAATAAAAATACAACTAACAGAAGTTGTGGAATGCAGCAAAAGTAGTGCTTGGAGGGAAATTTATAGCATTGGATGCGTGTATTAGGAAAGAAGAAAAGTCTAAAATCAATAACTGCAGCTTCCACCATAGAAAACTAGAGAAAGGGCAATATAAATCTAAGCAAGCAATATAAAAGAAATAAATAAAAATTAGATCAGATATCAATTACATTGAAATCAGGAAAACAATAGAGAAATTAATAAAAATAAACAGGGCTTCTTTGAAAAGGTAAAAATTGGCAAGACTCTATTCAGAATAACCATGAAAAAAAGAGAGAAGACACAAGTTACCAATACTGAGAATGAAAGAGGAATCATCACTATTAAATCCATGGATAGTAAAATGATAATAAAGGAACATTATGAACAAATCTGTGCCCAGAAATTTGATAACTAGATTAAATAGACCAATTCCTTGAAAGACAGAAACTGCAAAAACTCACACAGGAAAAACAGATTATATCAGTAGGCCCAACTCAATCAAATAATTTGAATCAATAATTAATTAATAACTGATGAATAAAGAAAACACCAAACCCATATAGTTTCACTAGTGAATTCTATCTAACATTTTAGGAAGAAATTATACCAATTCTCTACAATCCTCTTCATAAAAGTGAAGACTTCCCAACTCATCCTATCAGTCCAACATTACCCTAATACCAAAACCAGATACAAACCTTCAAGAAAACTACTAATCATTATCTAATTAACATAGAAAAAGCTCTTCAACAAAATATCAGTGACTTAAATCTAATGATACATGAAAAAATTTATACACCACAGCCCAGTAAAATTTATTCTGGGTATGCAAAACTGGTTCAACATTTGATTATCAATTAATGTAATCTATCACATTAACGGGCTAAAGAAGAAAAATCATATGATCTTATCAATAGATGCGAAAAATCATTTGACAAAATGCAACACTCTTTCAGGATAAAAACTCTTAGTAAATTAGGAGTACAGGGTACAGGGACATTTCCACAATTGATTAAAAAAAATCCACATAGCCCTGAGCTGACATCATATAAATAGTGAGAAATTGAATAATTTTCACTAATTATAGGGAATGAAGCAAGGATATATCCTTTCACCTTTTTTTGGAGTATAGTTGCTTTACAATGTTGTGTTAGCTTCTACTGTACAGCAAAATGAATCAGACATACATATACATATATCCCCTCCCTTTTGGGTTTCCCTCCATTTTAGGACACCAAGTGCATTAAATAGAGTTCCTTGTGCTATACAGTATGTTCCTACTCAGTTGTCTTTTTTTTTTTTTTGCATTACGCAGGCCTCTCACTGTTGTGGCCTCTCCCATTGTGGAGCATGGGCTCCGGACGCGCAGGCTCAGTGGCCATGGCTCACGGGCCCAGCCGCTCCACGGCATGTGGGATCTCCCCGGACCGGGGCACGAACCCGTGTCACCCACATCGGCAGGTGGACTCGCAACCACTGCGCCACCAGGGAAGCCCAGTTGTCTATTTTATACATAGTGTCAATAGTGTATATGTGTCAATCCTGATCTCCCAATTCCTCCCACCCCACCCCTTTCCCTCTTGGTATCCATACATTTATTCTCTACGTCTGTATCTCTATTTCTGCTTTGCAAATAAGGTCATCTATGCCATTTTTCTAGATCCCATATATATGCATTAATATATGATACTTGTTGTTCTCTTTCTGATTTACTTCACTCTGTATGACACTCTCTAGGTCCATCCACGTCTCCACAAATAACCCAATTTCATTCTTATTTATGGCTGAGTAATATTCCATTGTATATATGTCCCACATCTTCTTTATCCAGTCCTCTGTTGATGGACATTTAGGTTGCTTCCATGTCTTGGCTATTGTAAATAGTGCTGCTATGAATATTGGGGTGCATGCATCTTTTTTTATTTTTTTTTTAGATGTTGGGGGTAGGAGTTTATTAATTAATTTATTTATTTTTGCTGTGTTGGGTCTTCGTTTCTGTATGAGGGCTTTCTCTAGTTGTGGCAAGCAGAGTCCACTCTTCATCGTGGTGCACAGGCCTCTCACTATCGTGGCCTCTCTTGTTGTGGAGCACAGGCTCCAGATGTGCAGGCTCAATAGTTGTGGCTCACGGGCCTAGTTGCTCCACAGCATGTGGGATCCTCCCAGACCAGGGCTCAAACCTGTGTCCCCTGCATTAGCAGGCAGATTCTCAACCACTGCGCCACCAGGGAAGCCCTGCATGTATCTTTTTGAATTATGGTTTTCTCTGGATATATGCCTAGTAGTGGGATGGTTGGATCATATGCTAATTCTATTTTTAGATTTTTAAGGAACCTCCATACTGTTCTCCATAGAGACTGTATCAATTTATATTCCCACCAACAGTGTAAGAGGGTTCCCCCTTCTCCACACCCTCTCCAGAATTTATTGTTTGTACATTTTTTGATGATGTCCATTCTGACCGGTATAAGGTGATACCTCATTGTAGTTTTGATTTGCATTTCTCTAATAATTAGTGATGTTGAGCAACTTTTCATGTGTTTGTTGGCCATCTGAATGTCCTCTTTGGAGAAATGTTTATTTAGGTTTTCTGCCCATTTTTTTATTGGGTTGTTTTTTTTTTTATCTCATGAGCTGCTTGTATATGTTGGAGATTAATCCTTTGTCAGTTGCTTCATTTGCAAATATTTTCTCCCATTCTGAGGGTTATCTCTCTGTCTTATTTATGGTTTCCTTTGCTGTGCAAAAGCTTTTAAGTTTAATTAGGTCCCATTTGTTTATTTTTGTTTTTATTTTCATTACTCTAGGAGGTGGGTCAAAAAGGATCTTGCTGCAATTTATGTCCCAAAGTGTTCTGCCTATGTTTTCTTCTAAGAGTTTATAATGACTATACTACCCAAAGCAATTTATGGATTCAATGCGATCCCTATCAAATCACCACTGGCATTTTTCACAAAACTAGAACAAAAAATTTTACAATTTGTATGGAAACACAAAAGACCCCAAATAGCCAAAGCAATCTTGAGAAAGAAAAATCGAGCTGGGATATCAGGCTCCCTGACTTCAGACTATACTACAAAGCTACAGTAATCAAGACAGTATGGTACTGGCACAAAAACAGAAATATAGATCAATGGAATAGGATAGAAAGCCCAGAGATAAATCCAAGCCCCTATTGTTACCTAATCTATGACAAAGGAGGCAAAAATATTCAATAGAGAAAAGACAGCCTCTTCAATAAGTGATTCTGGGAAAACTGGACAGCTACATGTAAAAGAATGAAATTAGAACACTCCCTAATGCCATACACAAAAATAAACTCAAAATGGATTAAAAACCTAAATGCAAGTCCAGACACCATAAATCTCCTATTTAGTGTTGTACTGGAGGTCTAGCTAATGCATAAGACAGGAAAGGAAATAAGCTAGTAAAGAGTCTACAGCTTGGAAAGAAAGAATACTGTCTTTGTTCATAGATAACATGATTATCTATAAAGAAAATCGCAATGAATTGACAAATTCTCCTTTAACTTATAAGCAGTTATCACAAATCTATGAAAGTCAATTTCTTTCATAAATACCAACAATTAACAACTGGAATTCAATATTAGAAACATAATAATATTTGTATTAGTATCAAGAAAATAAAATACTTAGGTATAAATGTAACAAAATGTCTCTAGGATGTGTATGAAGAAAACTACAAAACTCTGATGAAACAAATGTAAGAAAGTCTAAATAAATGGAGAGACAGTCTATGTTCATGGTTAGAAAGACTCAATATTTTTCAAATGTCAGTTTTTCCCAACTTAATCTATAGATCCAACGCAATCTTAATCATATGCCCAGCAAGTTGTTATGTGGATATCAACAAATTGATTCTAAAGTTTACATCTAAAGGCAAGAAACCCAAAATAGCTACACAGTGCTAGAGAAAAGGACCAAATTTCATGGCCAACAATGCCAATCATGAGGCTTATTATAAAAGTACAGTAACAAATACAATATAATATTTATAAAGTATAAACATATAGGTCTCACAATATATGTAAATCAAATCATTACACTGTATACCTTAAACTTATATAGTGCTGTGTGTCTCTTGTTTATCAGTAAAACTGGAAAAAATAAAATATATTATCAAATATATATATATGTATATATATATATATATATGTGTGTGTGTGTGTGTGTGAAATGGAATAGAGTCCAGAAATAGACTCACACAAATATAATCAACTGATCTTTTACAAAGAAGCAAAGACAACTCAATGGGAAAAAAATAGGCTTAATTAAGTGGTACTAAAAAATTTAGATGCCCGAATCCCCCCCAAAAATATTAACCTAAATGCAGACCTTATACCTTTCCCAAAAATTAACTCAAAATGGATCATAGATCTACATGTAAAACACAAAGCTACTGAACTAGAAGAAAAAATAGAAGTCAATATAGGTGACCTTGGGTTTGATAAATAGTTTTAAGATACAACACCAAAGAATAATCCATGAAAAAAATAAGTTGATAAGTTAGGCTTTATTAAAATTAAAGATGTGTGCCCTGCAAAGACACTTTTAAGAAAGTGAAAAAAACAAGCTACAAACTGAGATAAAATATTTGTAAAACATGTATCTAATAAAGGACTTATATCCAAAATATATGACAAACACTTAAAAATCAATAATAAGAAAACAAATATCACAATTAAAATATGGGCAGAAGATTCTAACAGACACCTCACCAAAGAAGATATACAGATGTCCAATAATCATATGAAAAGATATTCATTAGAGAAATGCAAATTAAAACAATGAGATATCACATACACACATCAGAATG
The DNA here is from genome assembly GCF_964165515.1 of Mesoplodon bidens. Classification (NCBI taxonomy): domain Eukaryota; kingdom Metazoa; phylum Chordata; class Mammalia; order Artiodactyla; family Ziphiidae; genus Mesoplodon; species Mesoplodon bidens. The sequence continues at coordinate 122,813,202 of NC_138178.1, forward strand.
GCAAAAACAAAACCAGACAATACCAAATGATGGTGAAAATGTGGAGCAACAAATTCATTCCTACTGGAAATGCAAATGGCACAGCCACTTTGGAATATGGTATGGCAGTTTCTTGCAAAGCTAAACGTTTTCTTACCATACAATCCAGCAATCTCTCTCCTATGGTATTTTCCCAAATGAGTTGAAAAATTATTTATAAAAAACCATGCACATGAATATTTATTGCAGCTTTATTCATAACTGTGAAAAACTGGAAGCATTTAAGATGGCCTTCAATGGGTAGATGGATAAATAAACTTTGGTACATTTATACAGTGGAATATAATTCCATGATAAAAATAAATGGTCTATCAAGTCACAAAAAAATACACAGTGAAATCTTAAATGTATATTTATAAGTGAGAGAAAACAACCTGAAAAGCATTATTATTTCAACTATATGGTGTTCTGGGAAAGGCAAAACTATAGAGACGATAAAAAGAATGATGGCTGACAAGGTTTCATGGCGAGGGGAAGAGGGATGAGTAGGTTGAATCCAGGAGATTTTTAGGGTGATGAAACTATTCTGTATGATACGGTAACGATGGACATATTACACTATTCACTCATCAAAACCAACAGAACCATACAATACGAAGAGTTACCCTTAATGTAAACTATGGTCGTTAGTCAATAATGTATATCAAAATTGATTCATCAATTTTAATGAATGTACCACACGAAGGCAAGATGTAAATAACAGGGGAAACTGTAGGAAAACAGGGAGGACAAGTAGAAACTCTCTATATCATCTTTTCAAAATTTCTGTAAATCTAAAACCGTTCAAAACTAATGTTTATTAATTTTAAAAGTTTTGAAATCTTTAATTAATATTTATTTTTAGCATTAGCAAGATCATCAGTTCTGTATGTGTGAAATAGTTTTATAATATAAGACTTTTTTTCTGAAGTGACTCAATACTTAGCATTTAAGCATTGTCAATACTCTATGTTAATAACAATTAGTACAATACTGGACAAACTAATTGCTATTTTATTGGAGAGAATAATTGTGTCATTAAAGTCTTCCCACTGAGATTTCTCATTAGTATAACTTACAGTGCTATAATATTTACCAATTAGTAACAGATTTATATCTAGGCCAAATAGTTACTTCCTTGATAATTTATCAATAGTTTACTTATGTTTTTTTTTACTCCAAATAAGTCACACTTTGTATATTAATTAATATAATTCTCCACCCCCATATTTACTTTGTACCTACATTACTGTGATAAAGGTATGGTCTTAAGTTTACACAGGTGAAATGCTACCTGACTTTTACTGGTCACTAAAATCTAGAAGTGTATATGAGGTTTTCATCCATAGAAATTTTCTCTAGGAATTTCTCTAGCAATCCCAGATATTGTCACCTTTATTTTATAGGACAGGACACTTAAACTCAAAGAAGTAAATTTGTAAGTAGTAGAGTTGAAATTTATATCATGTTCCCTCTGAAACAAAGAAAAAAATCTAAACATTTTCATTACAGTATGATACTCTTTTTTTCGTAAAGTTAGAGAGAAATTCATACAATTATAGAACTTCTGAGATTAAAAACTGAAATGAGTCAAAAGAACTGAAAGTGTCTCCAATAAGTGATTCTGACAGCATAATCTCAAATGAGCTCTATGAGAAAAAAGGGGATCCCTGGAGAAATTGATTTGCATGGAAAACTTGAATTATTTCAGACCTGAGACACTTATACAATAGACAAAAAGAAACATGATAAAATACTGATGAAAGTGGGCACCATGGAGCTAAAGAAATGATGTGAATGCTAAAAAACTCTAATAAAGCTTGTAAACATACTACTATCATAAAAGAAGAAAGAGAAACAAAAGAAGAAGGTCATAGTGTAAGTCTGATGGATGCCAAAATCTGCCTTCTCTTTTCAATCTAAGATATACTAACTGAACAGTGATAATAATAATACATAGCAGAAACCAGTGAAAGAGGAATTGTAAAAATATCTGAACAAATTGAATTTATTTAATTTAACTTAAAATCTCTTGGTCTAAATGTATTTTCATTTGTGGTACTGACTGCTCCAGAAAATAAAAACTATAGGACTGATAATCTTTGAGAAATTATAGAATGAGCAAGAGCTGATGAAAACTGGAGACTATGAAAAGTTGCTCCAACTTTTAAAAAATGAATATACATGGATTTTGAAAACTATAAATATGTAAACTTGATATCCCTTCAAGTTAGATCTGCCAAAATAATCCCTGAGAAGATTAGGAATTAGAAATACCAGTTTGTATAGTTGTTGGACATGATAATAGGGTTAAAAATAGTGTAATATGTTTAAATATTTATGTGAAGAAGTCAACACTCCTTACCTCCTAATGCCTCTTAAACAGAACTCCTGGTAGTTACCAAATTAAAAAAAAATAAAAATAAAGGAAAGCAAAAGAAAAAAAGAGTATTCTGTGTTAGAGAATGATTTCAATACATAGGGTACACTGATGTTTAGGGTTAACTCAGTATAACTGCATCATCATTTCAATCTTCAGTCTATCTGTTAATAAGATGCACACAAACTAAGAGCCCCAAACCATGCTTTCTTGTTTTGCTTTTTTAATTATTAAACCATAGATGGACAAATAAGGACCATTGTCCACGTATTTGAGAAATACTCTCATGTGAAATAGAAATAAGCAAATAAAAATATGTATCATAAAAGAAAGCAAACATAAATAAGGGAACACAAACAAACCTTTACAGAAAATATAACACCTCACAAAACTACTTTCAAATACTAACCTCAGAGCAAGAGAAGACAATTCATAAAGTGGGAATAAAAAGACCAGAAAAATTTTAAAAATGCTTGCTAAAATCTAAAAACTTGTAGAAAGATTGGAAAGTAGTTAAGAAAACCTAGTTACTTAATTTAGAGGATTCAGCATCTGATTAATAGAAATTATAAAGCGAGAAATGAAAAAGATGAAAGGTAGAAAGAATTTTTTATATGATGAAAGAAAATTTCACAGAAATGGAGGATATGCATTTCCAGATTGAAATGACCCATTGAGTTAACCTTTGACAAAATGACAATGAAAATTAGAAAGACACACACTGTCACCTTCCAGCAGGTTTATGGAGAAAGGGAAGGCCACTTAGTATATTTATCAGGGTGACATTTTATAAACAAAGGAAAAGAGACAAATGTAATATTAGCAACATGAGAATAAAAATTTGTTGCCTATAGTAAAACACAGATCAGACTGACATTAGATTTTTCTTCAGCAAAAATGAATACTAAAAGCAAAGGAGAAACTGCTCAAACTAGAAGGAAAATGTAAAATTTTTATATTAAATTGATTTTTCCCTACTGAGACCACCTCTGCTGGACAGCTCTAAGACCAACTCTAAGGACAACTTAGACTTTACATTTAGCAGTTTGTTAGATTCTTTTGTTCCAGACAGTTTAATTTCAATTTCTTTTTTTTTAAATAAACATTATGTGTGTGAATGGTAAGACAGGGCTAAAGTTTAATCAGACTCCTGGGTTCATGGCACATTACATTGTCAGTCAGCATAGGTGTGTTCCTGGTAGTCTTTGGCTGGAATACATTGACAATACAATTGCCTTCTTATTTGCACCAACCTATAATCACCATTTGTATGCATATGCTATCATTTAGTTATTCAGGTTATCAATAATATAGGCTGCTTCCAACTCTTTGCTACTACCATCACTACTGAAATGAGAACTCTGATACATTTGCCTTAAGGAAAGAGATCCAAGCAATTCTGTACTCAGGAGTGCAATGAGAATACTGAAAAATACTCATTATGTGGTACACATGAAACTAATATAATCTTATATGTCAATACTGCAATCTCAATAAAAAAAGAATGGAAATTATAAACTGGTTTTCCTCTACTAAACAAACACCCAAATTTGTAGGAGCTTATTGAAAGAAGGAAATTACCACTTGCTACAAATCGAGTTTCAAAATTGCCTTTTCTTTTGACTTTGTGGTCACGGAGAAATTTATAATTTATAATTTGTTTGTAATCATATTTATCAAAATTTCCACCATGGTTTCTGAGGTTTATATCTTGATGAGAAAGGCCTTTGTCACCCTGATATAATAAATAAGATTATCCATGTTTCTACAAAGAAATAAAAGAAGGACACTCAATTTTGTTGAGGAATGACAGAACTCTGGCACTGGTCCACACTCCTGTCAGTCTGTCAGTAGTGCATGTAGATTCCCACTGGCATTTCATTGTATGTGATGTTCTATTTTTTAACAACCTGATGTTTACAAGGAGTGATTCCTTATAGCTTCTAATTTCTACTCTATAACTATTAATAAAATTAATAATTTCTAACTAGATTTCTTAACTATTCAGGTTTACCCAATTTCCATCTTTTAATTTTTTATTGTATTTTCTGTTTCTGTTATTGAACTTTAGTAATGCTTTCTGCAACCAAGTTACTAAGCTCTAATCAGTTTAAGCTATGCAAACCATGCATAGTCTGCTTTTTAAAAATATATATATATAATTTTGTCCATGGAAGGCACTGAAATCAATTATTAATTTCCTCTCCTCTTTATAAATTGGGCTTCTTGGTAGTCTATTTAAAAAATCCTTGTGCAAATAAAACTCAGAAGAAAATTTTCCCAAACTATAATGTTAGTTTTATTATTTGAACATTTACATTAAACTTTCCTGTTTTTATTTGTTCATAGTATGAGGCAGTGTTTTAACTATTAAGGAAACTTTCCCAACACCAATAATAAACGACACTTTTTTTACTCATCTATATGTTGCTTCTCTCATATTTTGATTTCTACACATATTGGTTTAATTGGACTATTTGTATGCACTGATGAATCCACCTATACCCTCATTACAGTTTTGCTCTATTTTAAAAGTTATTTTAAATATTTCTGAACTTATATTTTTCTTTAAATATATTAGTATCTTTGTCAAGTTCTCTACAAAATGGTACTCAAATTTCAAGTAGAACTTTATTTAATTGGTAGATAAACCCTGGGATCATTGATATTTTAAAAATTTTAGTCCATCACTATCAATTATTTCTTGGTTTATGGATTTATAACGTTGTGCATTTTTGTTATGACAGTACGTAGATACATAGCTTTTACTTCCATTATAAATAGTAAATTCCCAGTATATTTTCTACTTGGCTACTAATGAGATTTAAGAATGCTATTGACTTTTGATCGTGTATCTGAAAAACTTGCTAAATTCTATTTAAAAGGTTTTGTTTTGTTTTGTTTTTGTCTCTCTTACATTTTGTTGTACATGATCACTTCATCTAGAAATAGTGAAAAAATTTTCTCTTACTTTCAGTAGCGGATACTGTGGTGTGCCACCCAGATCCTATGCTTTCAGGACAATGACACTATACTCATTCCTCCAATACTGGGGGTGTTGGAGGACAGCTCTCAACTAAGTACCTCTCTGAGAATTGATTTTGGCTGAAGAAAACTGCTTTGTCTGAAGTCTTGTCCCCTTGCCAGAAGCAGTCCACATCTCTTAACTGGTCTCTCAAGGGATATAAAGACTTAACCTGTTTGCTACAGTTCCAGGCAGTTCTGAAGGATGGCCCCAGCTTCAGAGTTACCCATGGGATTGCCTTAAGCTATCAGATCCATTTCAACATTTGAATTTTAGGGGAGACAAAACATTCAGACTATATCAACTTATTATTCTTTTTATACATTGTTGGATTTGATTGCTAATATTTTGTTGAGAATTCTTCTGTCTTGTTAATAAGAATTATTGCCTTTGGTTTTCTCAATTACTAAGGGGTCAATTCTTCAAGAAGACAGCAATACTAAATATGTATGCGGAGGATAACAGTGTTTAAGAATATCTGAAGAAAGACTAATGGAATCAGTGGATAAATAGACAAATCTACAATTACAGTTAAAGTTTTCAACACTCTTCTCTCTCTATTTGGTAATCAGAAAGAATATAGAAGACTTGAACATTATTAAATCAATGATCTAATTGATATTTATAAAGCACTATCCCCATAATAGTCAAATGCATATTTTTAAGAACACATCCTTAAACTTACACAATGTTATGTCAATGATATCTTTTTTTTTTTTTTTTTTTAATTTATTTATTTATTTATTTATTTATTTATGGCACACGGGCTTAGTTGCTCCGTGGCATGTGGGATCTTCCCGGACTAGGGCTTGAACCCGTGTCCCCTGCCTTGGCAGGCGGATTCTTAACCACTGTGCCACCAGGGAAGCCCTGTCAATGATATCTTAATAAAGCTGGGGGTGGAGAGAAGAACACATCAAACTTTCACTAAAATACACTATCATGGAGGGAGTAGACATAAACCAGGGTCAAAATTAAAAATGTTTGAAATCATAGAGAGGCTTTGCTCTGATCACTAAAACATGAAATAAGAGGTCAATAACAAAAGATATATGAAAAAGTTAAACAGCAAAAATTTAAATGATCTATGGGTGAAAAAAATTAATGAGAAAGTTGGAAAATATTTTGAACTCACTGAAAATAAAAACATGTCAAAATCTAAGAGATGCACTTAAAGGACTGTTTAAATGGAAATGTATAATTTTAAATGAATATATTAGGAAAAGGAAATTATATTTAAAATTAATGATCTAAGTTTCTACTTTATGAAATTAGTAATCAGTTGATGTAAACACAGATATTTTATAAAATAAAGACATTAGGGTCAACTTATTTTAGTGGAAGAGTTTTCTAACATAAGACCCACTTTAGCTTTAAAAAAGGAATAAATAAATTATTAAAGAAAACTCTTGGATATTATGCATTTCTTATTAACAGTTTTCTATACCTTTTTTAAATTTTTAAATTTTTTATTTTATTTATTTATTTTTTTTTTATTTTTTGCTTTATAACAAATTAAATCAGTTATACATATACATATGTTCCCATATCCCCTCCCTTTTGCATCTCCCTCCCACCCTCCCTATCCCACCCCTCCAGGCGGTCACAAAGCACCGAGCTGATCTCCCTGTGCTATGCGGCTGCTTCCCACTAGCTATCTACCTTACGTTTGGTAGTGTATATATGTCCATGCCACTCTTTCACTTTGTCACAGCTTACCCTTCCCCCTCTCCATATCCTCAAGTCCATTCTCTAGTAGGTCTGTGTCTTTATTCCTGTCTTACCCCTATGTTCCTCATGACATTTTTTTTTCTTAAATTCCATATATATGTGTCAGCATACAGTATTTGTCTTTCTCTTTCTGACTTACCTCACTCTGTATGACAGACTCTAGGTCCATCCACCTCATTACAAATAGCTCAGTTTCATTTCTTTTTATGGCTGAGTAATATTCCATTGTATATATGTGCCACATCTTCTTTACCCATTCATCTGATGATGGACACTTAGGTTGTTTCCATCTCTGGGCTATTGTAAATAGGGCTGCTATGAACATTTTGGTACATGTCTCTTTTTGAATTATGGTTTTCTCAGGGTATATGCCCAGTAGTGGCATTGCTGGGTCATATGGTAGTTCTATTTTTAGTTTTTTAAGGAACCTCCATACCGTTCTCCATAGTGGCTGTACCAACTCACATTCCCACCAGCAGTACAAGAGTGTTCCCTTTTTTCCACACCCTCTCCAGCATTTATTGTTTCTAGATTTTTTGATGATGGCCATTCTGACTGGTGTGAGATGATATCTCATTGTAGTTTTGATTTGCATTTCTCTAATGAGCAAAGATGTTGAGCATCCTTTCATGTGTTCGTTGGCAGTCTGTATATCTTCTGTGGAGAAATGTCTATTTAGGTCTTCTGCCCATTTTTGGATTGGGTTGTTTGTTTTTTTGTTATTGAGCTGCATGAGCTGCTTATAAATTTTGGAGATTAATCCTTTGTCAGTTGCTTCATTTGCAAATATTTTCTCCCATTCTGAGGGTTGTCTTTTGGTCTTGTTTATGGTTTCCTGTGCTGTGCAAAAGCTTTTAAGTTTCATTAGGTCCCATGTGTTTATTTTTGTCTTTATTTCCATTTCTCTAGGAGGTGGGTCAAAAAGGATCTTGCTGTGATTTATGTCATAGAGTGTTCTGCCTATGTTTTCCTCTAAGAGTTTGATAGTTTCTGGCCTTACATTTAAGTCTTTAATCCATTTTGAGCTTATTTTTGTGTATGGTGTTAGGGAGTGATCTAATCTCATACTTTTACATGTCCCTATCCAGTTTTCCCAGCACCACTTATTGAAGAGACTGTCCTTTCTCCACTGTACATTCCTGCCTCCTTTATCAAAGATAAGGTGACCATATGTCCATGGGTTTATCTCTGGGCTTTCTATCCTGTTCCATTGATCTATCTTTCTGTTTTTGTGCCAGTACCATACTGTCTTGATTACTGTAGCTTTGTAGTATAGTCTGAAGTCAGGGAGCCTGATTCCTCCAGCTCCATTTTTCGTTCTCAAGATTGCTTTGGCTATTCGGGGTCTTTTGTGTTTCCATACAAATTGTGAAATTCTTTGCTCTAGTTCTGTGAAAAATGCCAGTGGTAGTTTGATAGGGATTGCACTGAATCTGTAGATTGCTTTGGGTAGTAGAGTCATTTTCACAATGTTGATTCTTCCAATCCAAGAACAAGGTACATCTCTCCATCTATTTGTATCATCTTTAATTTCTTTCATCAGTGTCTTATAATTTTCTGCATACAGGTCTTTTGTCTCCTTAGGTAGGTGTATTCCTAGATATTTTATTCTTTTTGTTGCAGTGGTAAATGGGAGTGTTTCCTTGATTTCACTTTCAGATTTTTCATCATTAGTATATAGAAATGCCAGAGATTTCTGTGCATTAATTTTGTATCCGGCAAGTTTACCAAATTCATTGATTAGCTCTAGTAGTTTTCTGGTAGCATCTTTAGGATTCTCTATGTATAGTATCATGTCATCTGCAAACAGTGACAGCTTTATTTCTTCTTTTCCGATTTGGATTCCTTTTATTTCCTTTTCTTCTCTGATTGCTGTGGCTAAAACTTCCAAAACTATGTTGAATAAGAGTGGTGAGAGTGGGCAACCTTGTCTTGTTCCTGACCTTAGTGGAAATGGTTTCAGTTTTTCACCATTGAAGACGATGCTGGTTGTGGGTTTGTCATATATGGCCTTTATTATGTTGAGGAAAGTTCCCTCTATGCCTACTTTCTGCAGGGTTTTTATCATAAATGGGTGTTGAATTTTGTCGAAAGCTTTCTCTGCATCTATTGAGATGATCATATGGTTTTTCTCCTTCAATTTGTTAATATGGTGTATCACGTTGATTGATTTGCGTATATTGAAGAATCCTTGAATTCCTGGAATAAACCCCACTTGATCATGGTGTATGATCCTTTTAATGTGCTGTTGGATTCTGTTTGCTAGTATTTTGTTGAGGATTTTTGCATCTATGTTCATCAGTGATATTGGCCTGTTGTTTTCTTCGTTTGTGACATCTTTGTCTGGTTTTGGTATCAGGGTTATGGTGACCTCATAATATGAATTTGGGATTTTCCTCCCTCTGCTATATTTTGGAAGAGTTTGAGAAGGATAGGTGTTAGCTCTTCTCTAAATGCTTGATAGAATTCACCTGTGAAGCCATCTGGTCCTGGGCTTTTGTTTGTAGTAATCTTTCATGATCTTTTGTATTTCTGCAGTGTCAGATGTTACTTCCCCTTTTCCATTTCTAATTCTACTGATTTGAGTCTTCTCCCTTTTTTTCTTGATGAGTCTGGCTAATGGTTTATCAATTTTGTTTATCTTCTCAAAGAACCAGCTTTTAGTTTTATTGATCTTTACTATCATTTCCTTCATTTCTTTTTCATTTATTTCTGATCTGATTTTTATGATTTCTTTCCTTCTGCTAACTTTGGGATGTTTTTGTTCTTCTTTCTCTAATTGCTTTAGGTGCAAGGTTAGGTTGTTTATTCGAGATGCTTCCTGTTTCTTAAGGTGGGATTGAATTGCTATAAACTTCCCTCTTAGAACTGCTTTTGCTGCATCCCATAGGTTTTGTGTCGTCGTGTCTCCATTGTCATTTGTTTCTAGGTATTTTTTAATTTCCTCTTTGATTTCTTCAGTGATCAGTTGGTTATTAAGTAGTGTATTGTTTAGCCTCCATGTGTTTGTATTTTTTACAGATCTTTTCCTGTAATTGATATCTAGTCTCATAGCACTATGGTCAGAAAAGATACTTCATACAATTTCAATTTTCTTAAATTTACCAAGGCTTGATTTGTGACCCAAGACATGATCTATCCTGGAGAATGTTCCATGAGCACTTGAGAAAAATGTGTATTCTGTTGTTTTTGGATGGAATGTCCTATAAATATCAATTAAGTCCATCTTGTTAAATGTATCATTTAAAGCTTGTGTTTCCTTATTTATTTTCATTTTGGATGATCTGTCCATTGGTGAAAGTGGCGTGTTAAAGTCCCCTACTATGATTGTGTTACTGTTGATTTCTCCTTTTATGGCTGTTAGTATTTGCCTTATGTATTGAGGTGCTCCTATGTTGGGTGCATAAATATTTACAATTGTGATATCTTCTTCTTGGATCGATCCCTTGATCATTATGTAGTGTCCTTCTTTGTCTCTTCTAGTAGTCTTTATTTTAAAGTCTATTTTGTCTGATATGAGAATTGCTACTCCAGCTTTCTTTTGGTTTCCATTTGCATGGAATATCTTTTTCCATCCCTTCACTTTCAGTCTGTATGTGTCTGTAGGTCTGAAGTGGGTCTCTTGTAGACAGCATATATATGGGTCTTGTTTTTGTATCCATTCAGCCACTCTGTGTCTTTTGGTGGGAGCATTTAGTCCATTTACATTTAAGGTAATTATCGATATGTATGTTCCTATTCCCATTTCCTTAATTGTTTTGGGTTCGTTATTGTAGGTCTTTTCCTTCTGTTGTGTTTCTTGCCTAGAGAAGTTCCTTTAGCATTTCTTGTAAAGCTGGTTTGGTGGTGCTGAACTCTCTCAGCTTTTGCTTGTCTGTAAACGTTTTAATTTCTCCATCAAATCTGAATGAGATCCTTGCTGGGTACAGTAATCTTGGTTGCAGGTTTTTCTCCTTCATCACTTTAATTATGTCCTGCCACTCCCTTCTGGCTTGTAGAGTTTCTGCTGAGAGATCAGCTGTTATCCTGATGGGGATTCCCTTGTGTGTTATTTGTTGTTTTTGCCTTGCTGCTTTTAATATGATTTCTTTGTGTTTAATTTTTGACAGTTTGATTAGTATGTGTCTTGGTGTATTTCTCCTTGGATTTATTCTGTATGGGACTCTCTGTGCCTCCTGGACTTGATTAACTATTTCCTTTCCCATATTAGGGAAGTTTTCAACTATAATCTCTTCAAATATTTTCTCAGTCCCTTTCTTTTTCTCTTCTTCTTCTGGAACCCCTATAATTCGAATGTTGGTGCATTTAATGTTGTCCCAGAGGTCTCTGAGACTGTCCTCTGTTCTTTTCATCCTTTTTTCTTTAGTTTGCTCTGCAGCAGTTATTTCCACTATTTTATCTTCCACCTCACTTATCCGTTCTTCTGCCTCAGTTATTCTGCTATTGATCCCATCTAGAGTATTTTTTATTTCATTTATTGTGTTTTTAATCGATGCTTGATTCATCTTTAGTTCTTCTAGGTCCTTGTTAACTGTTTCTTGCATTTTGTCTATTCTATTTCCAAGATTTTGGATCATGGAAATAGAATCTTGGATCATCTTTACCATCATTATTCTGAATTCTTTTTCAGGTAGCCTGCCTATTACCTCTTCATTTGTTAGGTCTGGTGGGTTTTTATTTTGCTCCTTCTCCTGCTGTGTCTTTTTCTGTCTTCTCATTTTGCTTATGTTTCTGTGTTTGGGGTCTCCTCTTTGCAGGCTGCAGGTTCGTAGTTCCCGTTGTTTTTGGTGTCTGTCCCCAGTGGCTAAGGTTGGTTTAGTGGGTTGTGTAGGCTTCCTGGTGGAGGGGACTAGTGCCTGTGTTCTGGTGGGTGAGGCTGGATCTTGTCTTTCTGGTGGGCAGGTCCACGTCTGGTGGTGTGTTTTGGGGTGTCTGCGGACTTTTTATTATTTTAGGCAGCCTCTCTGCTAATGGGTGGCGTTGTGTTCCTCTTCTTGCTAGTTGTTTGGCATAGGGTGTCCAGCACTGTAGCTTGCTGGTCGTTGAGTGAAGCTGGGTGCTGGTGTTGAGATAGGGATCTCTGGAAGATTTTCGCCGTTTGATATTATGTGGAGCTGGGAGGTCTCTTGTGGACCAGTGTCCTGAAGTTGGCTCTCCCACCTCAGAGGCACAGCACTGACTCCTGGCTCCTCAATTTGGGATGATTTGTTGTCCATTCATGTATTCCACAGATGCAGGGTACATCAAGTTGATTGTGGAGCTTTAATCCGCTGCTTTTGAGGCTGCTGGGAGAGGTTTCCCTTTCTCTTCTTTGTTCTCACAGCTCCTGGGTCTCAGCTTTGGATTTGGCCCCGCCTCTGCGTGTAGGTCACCGGAGGGCATCTGTTCTTCGCTCAGACAGGACAGGGTTAAAGGAGCAGCCTCTTTGGGGACTCTGGCTCACTCAGGCCGGGCGGGAGGGAGGGGCACGGAGTGCGGGGCGAGCCTGCAGCGGCAGAAGTCGGCGTGACGTTGCACCAGCCCGAGGCGCGCCGTGCGTTCTCCCAGGGAAGCCGCCCCTGGATCCCGGGACCCCAGCAGTGGCGGGCTGCACAGGCTCCCGGAAGGGCGGTGTGGACAGTGACCTGCGCTCGCACACAGGCTTCTTGGCGGCGGCAGCAGCAGCCCCAGCGTCCCACGCCCGTCACTGGGCTCCGCGCTTTCAGTCGTGACTCGCGCCCGTCTGTGGAGCCCCTTTAAGCAGCGCTCTTAATCCCCTCTCCTCGCGCACCAGGAAACCAAGAGGGAAGAAAAAGTCTCTTGCCTCTTCGGGAGCTCCACAGTTTTCCCGGACTCCCTGCCGGCTAGCTGTGGCTCATTAACCCCCTTCCGGCTGAGTTCTCACCGCCAGCCCCAGTCCTCTCCCTGCGATCTGACCGAAGCCCGAGCCTCAGCTTCCAGCACCGCCGGGGCGAGCAGACAAGCCTCTCGGGCTGGTGAGTGCCGCTCGGCACCGATCCTCTGTGCGGGAACCTCTCCGCTTTGCCCTACCCAGGTATGTGGGGAGTTTCTTGCCTTTTGGGAGGTCTGGGGTCTTCTGCCAGCGTTCAGTAGGTGTTCTGTAGGGGTTGTTCGACGTGTAGCTGTATTTCTGGTGTATCCGTGGGGAGGACGGTGATCTCCGCATCTTAGTCTTCCGCCATCTTACCCAGAAGTCCTTCTATACCTTTTGAGTACTTTTAAATATGAATCAATTTTAATGCCTGTTGTGCATTTCCTAGAATGTGGATTACTTTAGATTCATATAGTGTTTAGATATAACTGCATATCTTTGGAAACATATTAGGAATTCTTCATATTAAAGAAATCATGTCCCAATGCCACAGCCTTCACTATGGAGAAAGCCTGGATACTGTTGTTGAATTTCAAAAAAGAATTATCCTGTGTAATATATTCTGTTTCATTTTTAGACATATTTTTGAAACTATAAATCACAATGAGAAGGTCATCAGAGATTCAAAGAAAAATCTTCAGTAGAAGTGAGTTTTGGTTTAATAGTGTCTGCTTTTACATGACTAGCTGTTAAGAGCCCACAAGATTTCCTTGGAAGGCTTCTTGTGTTTATTTAGAGTGTTTCTCCTTGGAGAATGCAAGTCTGATTTCTGAAAATGGCTCTCAGTATTCACTGTGGAATAGAAATAAATGAACAACTAAGCCCAAACTCAAAGCTTATCAGAGGAGAAAACTTCACTGAATTCAATGCTGAAGTGAAAGTGTGTGCTGTCACTAAGGATTTATTTCGGTTTGCTACAGCCAAAAGGTGCCAATTCTAAAAACCCATTTACATGTTAGTGATGACTATCAAAAGTCCTTTTGTAACTTGTATGGATTCATTTCCCACTACTTATTTATAAAAGTAAGTGCATGAAAGTGGTAATAGACAAATAGGTTTTGTTGCATTGAAACTGGCAGCGACTTTATTTTCAAGCAAAATAACTTCTCTTTTTAAATTTTATTTATCTATTATAACCAGCTGAGCCTTCATCAGTTCACATAAAATAAAGCCATTTTTATAAAAAATGAAGGCTAATACTTTCCATTTTTTAATAAAACTCATGGGTGTTTTATTAAGATTTTTTATGATAGTTTTAACATTTTACAATAATTTTGTTTATTAGAAAAAAGGGAATGTTATTTATAAATGGAAAATATAAAGTACAAATATCTTTGACATTCCATTAATTAGTCATCACTAAAATGATTTATCTTAAGAACTCATGTATTACAAGAACTGATTTCCATAAGAAGAATGAGATTTGGAAATTTTACAAAACCAAGACAATTAGACCATTCCTTTAAAAGCACTTAATTTAAATGCATATCAAGTCTAAAGATAATTGTAGCAATTATTTCCTTATGAAGAAGAGCCTAGATTTCAGCCTATAATTAATCACCTTCCCAGTCACTGAAATATATATTATTTTTAATACTGGGATGCAATTTTTAGTAGTTATAAAATGTGTGATCAAGAATAGAAGCCTATAGGTAGATAAATGTGAAGCTAATGAAGCTTAACTTTCAGGGCTGTTCACTTTCATGGGCCCCTTCCTGGACCTTGGAAGAAACACTAGCACTGTGTTCATGTGATCCTATGCTTGAAAGACATGGCAAGAGTAATATTTTAACTTCAATCAATAGAAGCCCTATACTTTATAAATAGTCATATGTTGCTGGAATGGTTGTGAGAATTTGGGGGATCTAGGAAAGGGAAAGGTTAATCTGTGTTATATTTAGTTGGGTTGTTGAGGAGTGTCTTTATATAAATTACAGTGATTTCAGGGTCTAGATAGTTTATTGGTAGCCATCTACCATAGAGACAAGTTCCACTCTGCCAACTTACCTAGCATAACAACACTAAGATACAGATGCTGTTACAATGTGCCCCATGGTAAATCCACTGTATGGGATATATGTATTTACAGAGTGGAAGAGAAAAAAGGTTTGAAATGAACAGAGTAAGAAGTTATAGAAATCCTTCCAAACATGCAAAATTAAAGTGCAGGATTCAATTCTAATCAATTCCTAGTCAAATTCTCCTATCAGTCATATACTTGATAGTGTATATGGAATTATGCACACACAGAACCTTTTCATTTATCTTATCTGATGGGAATCATGCAAAAGAAATTATCAGAATTTCTACTTCGTATAACACACATCTGTAGTGGTGTTACAAACAATGGACAAGTCCATGTGTGGAGTTAAATCTTAATAATAAACAAATTTTGATCAACTGTAATGGAGGAAGCACTGAATTACCTTTTTATTTTCTCTATGGAAAATTTTATCACAGAATTGTGGTCACATGAAGAGGAAATCTGAATGTGTAAGCCAAAAATATGGGAACCGTTAGAGTTGTGTCAGGAGATTAATATTTTTTTCTGGATTATATGATGTTTGTGGTAAAATAAATATAATAAATATTTTACAGTTTGTAATTTGTGGCCATTTTATTTCTCAATGTAATAACAATAAGGAAATAAATTACCAAACTTATTATTTAAAATTGTATATCCTGTTTTTAAAAGAGATATTAAAATTATAAAAATTTTAGGCTCCAAAACACCTGGTTTGCTCTTATTAAAAAATTAATCTTCATATTTGAACAATTAGATCAACATTTTTAGAAATTATGAATTTTTCCAAAGCAAGTCTATTGCCATTCTCCTAAACATAAATGTCTGGGAAATTGCATTACTAAGTTTCTCATTTGTCCCGCGGAGAGTACACTATGTAAAAAAAAACCTCACATATTGCTTGTAGCAAGCAGAGCTTCCCAAGAAGCTAGTTGGGTTAGGGGAACAAAGAACCCTAAATTTCTGTGCAATTGTGTGGATTGAAAAATAACTTTAGCAGAATATTTATCAAAGATAATTTAACAGGGCTTCCCTGGTGGCGCAGTGGTTGAGAGTCTGCCTGCCGATGCAGGGGACACGGTTTCTTGTCCCGGTCTGGGAAGATCCCACATGCCGCGGAGCGGCTGGGCCCATGAGCCATGGCCGCTGAGCCTGTGCGTCCGGAGCGTGTGCTCCGCAAAGGGAGAGGACACAACAGTGAGAGGCCCACGTACCGCAAAAAAAAAAAAAAAAACAGATAATTTAACAAATGTAGGGATATAATTCAATTTTTTTAAAAAAGTTGTTTCTCTTGCTATCATTTTGAGTACTACATAATGAATACAAATCCTATTATATAAGAAATTGTAAACTCATATGGTTTATATAATACATTTTTTGTAGAGTAAGTCACTCTACAAAAAATGGATAGAATTTTTTAAGTCTCCAAATAGGTTGACTCTAGTTAGACAGTCATAGTGCTTAAAAACATTACTGTTCTGTAAGTCTTCTTCTCTTTTGCTCAGTTCTTGTGTTCCATTGAAACATTTTCCTTTTTTTACTATAGAATTCATATGAGAAAATGCTGTTCATTGCCTATATTATTGTTTTGCTTTCATCTCCAGAGATATGTGACAATGAGAAATCTCATTTTAAATGGAAATAGGAAGATTTCTCTGTATTTTCTTTCATCATCTCAGGGGTATGACTTAAGATACACTTGAATTTCACAGGAGAGCATTTAAAAATAGTCTATATAAATTACTTAACTATAAAATAAAATGCATTAAATTATTTAACTATAAAATAAAATGCATTAAAATAATCAGAAGTTTAAATTTTAATATTCTAAACATCATACTGTTATTAGAAAGTCTGTCGTTTTTCTCTCTTCACTAGTTTAATTACATGACAGGGATCTTAGGATCAATGCTTAGCTCACCATTTATTTTAATTAAATGCTCTTTCATTCCCACTCTAATATCTATACAAAGAACTATTTCTTGTATCTTAATATTTTTGCAATAGGGAAACATTTTGTCAAACACTTAACAATATTTTATATAATACACATTAGATATTCTTTGTAAATAAATGACTTCTTGTAAATGACTTGTATAGGGCTTGTAAAGCCATGCTTAGCAAGGGTGTCAATATTGTAAGCTAAGAAGGCTTTGGATGAAGAATGCACCCTGAGAAGTAAAATAGTATTTCATCTTAGAAGGATTTCTACATAGAGGAGGCTAGATACTAGGGTACTTTTAGAGGCTTTATTTTCTGTCTTTGAAATTAAATAATGATATGTGGAATAAGTATCAATTTTTCCCCAATTTAATTGAGATAGAATTGGCATGCTACATTGTATAAATTTAAGGTGTACAAAAAATAATTCAATATGTCTATTTTGTGAAATGATTACTAGAGTAAGTTTAGTTAATATCCATCACCTCACATAGCTACAAAATTTGTTTTTTCCTTCTGACAAGAACTTTCAAGATCTATTCTCTTAGCAACTTTCAAATACACAAAACAGTATTGTTAACCTTAGTCATCATGCTGTACTTTATATCCCTGGAACTTATTTATCTTATAACTGTAAGTTTGTGCTTTTTGACCACCTTCACCCAAAACTTGCTCTTCATAACAGATTCAGGAGGAAGAAATATACTTTATATTTGGAAGAAATATACTATGTCCAATTGAAATCATTTATCATATTCCCTTTGTTAAAAATTTCTTTCCACTAATTCTTCCTCAAAAATCTCCTTGATTTATCTTTCCACTATGTGATTGGACATATTTCATTGCAAGCTCTTTGTCTCTTCTAATTTTTTAAATTGCTTTATTCCTTAGGCCTCTCTTCTAGGTCTTCTCCACTTCTTTTATAAATTCTCCCCATGGCTTGAATTCACACATAAATCTCAATGAAGAGCAATTCTATATCTCTAGGTCACCCTTCCTTCCAAGTTCCAGACATATGTATCCATCTCTTTCTTGGATGTCTTTATTGAATATCTCACAACATCAAATGCAACATGACAACAATGAGCCATTCAGACTTCCCTAATTTGAATGTCACAATAAATTTATTCTATACATTTAAGACAAGAATTCATTCATTCTGTTATATAACTAGATATCAAATTCTGTCAATCTACATCTTTAAATATAATTAAACTTCTCACTGACACTTTAATACAAGAGCCTACCACCATCTTCCACTTTGCAGCCAGAGTAATTTTCTAACACTTTCTTGCTAAAATTCTTTAAATGTTTCCCCATTTAGCATAGAATATATACTAAATAATAAAGCATGGTGTCTTAGTCTGTTTGGGCTTCTATAATGAAATAAAACTGACTGGGTGGCTTAAGCAACAGAAATGTATCTTCTCACAGTTTTGAAGGCTAGAAATCCATCAAAGTACTAGAAATTTTGGTTTCTTGTGAGAGCTCTCTTCCCAGTATATAGATGGCCACCTTCTCACTATATCCTCACATGGACTTTTCTCCATGCATGTCTACCAGAGAAAGACAGATCAGCTCTCTGGTACCTCTTCTAATATGGACACTAATATTATTGTCCCACCCTTATGACCTCATTTAACCTTAATTACTTAATAATAAAGCCACATGGGGGATTAGGGCCTCAACATGTAAGTTTTAGGGAGACATGTTCAGTCCATAATACATAATAATGAATCAAGAGCTGGTTTCTGCTGTACAGTCTAACTTTCTCTCTGTGCTAAACTTTTTCAATCTATGCTCAACTTGAGTAAATATTTTCAAGTTCCTTTTATTCCACAAGTTCTGTTTGTTTGTTTTTTTAAACAGCTACAATGTTCTAGACAACATTCTCATTATATGGAGCAACATCTGAAGGGAAAGCAAACACAGTTTCTGCTTTCATAAAGCTTTCATTCTGGTGGGAAAAGACAGTAAATAAATAACTAAAAGCAATGTCTCTAAAGATAGTTCCAAAGCTGGAATATCCTCTACCACTTTACCTCCCCTGAGCCAGTCATTCTCTCTCTCTCTCTCCCTCTGTGTACATGTGTGTGTCTCTCTTTCTGCCTCTGTCTCACTTGCAAACACACACACACACACACACACCCCTACCTACTCATATTTCAGAGCTTACTTTAGCTCTCTTCTAAAAATCCTTTTCTGGTCACTTCAGACTGAATCAGTTTGCACCTGGCACATGATGTCAAATCACACTATGGCAATAAAACATGCTCACGATTTATTTCAGCAGCTTATTGAATTGACTCTGTTTCCAGGAAGATAGAAATGATGTAGACCTGTCTGCATCATTGCATGTCCAGTGCAGAAGAGCATAATTTGCCATCCCAAAATGTCTCTTTGACATACAGATTGTTTTGAGCTGAAAACAACTGAGGTCCAAAAGAATTAGGAAGAACCTTTGACCTTCCCCTTAACTGCCTAAAGAATGTAGATAGAGGGCCTTTTCCATGAAGGGAGCTATCACCCTGGATAACTACAATATGAACTAGGCATGTAGATAGGGAGGAGCCTAGCAAAGTCTGTTAAAATTCCTCTCTGCATCCCACTGTCTCTGTAGGGCCCAGCAAACATTTATTTACTAAACATTTGCTTTTCAGTCTCCATGTCAATTGTTTTCCTCCACTTTGAAGTCCCAAATCACTACACCTAACAACTTTTGCCTTTAGCTGAATATGATATTTAAGGTAAGGTTTTCAGCCATTTTGACAGGTTACTCAATTTTCCTGGGTCTCTCCCTTGTATACATGGTATTAAATTTCTGTTTGATTTTCTGTTAGTTTGTCTCATGTCAATTTTTAGACCAGCCAGAAAAACCTAAAAGGTAGAGGAAAATTTCTTCCTCCTCAACATCAGCATGTAGCAGTGACTGATATATAATGGACATTTCATAAACACTCATTGAGTATTGTTGAATATTATAACACATTTCTTATATAGCACTTCTGAAAATATCTTGCTAGGAACACTAATTATCTAGACTAATAATGGGTGTTATCTTGAAAAAAAAAGTTTGGTAGCTAATCACTGAATTTAAAAATGTTCAACTATTTATTTACTATAGAAGTACTTACTCAGAGCACTTAATATGAAAATGTGAACCATGGATCATGAAAACACAGTATTCTCTTTCTCCAAATGATTTTATTGTATAAACTTTCTTTTTCATAGCATCTCTTATAATGATTAATCAGTATAGCTAATTTTAGTCAACATTCTTTTACAATCTTTTTATTTCTCCACAGTTGGGCCAGAGGTAAGCCTTCCTGCAAGAGTTAATGGGGCCCTTTACTCTCAACATTTGTAGGTTAATGAGTGACAAAATTGTAACACTTCCATAGATCAAAGAATCATACGGAAGTCTTTTTTCAGAACTACTTTATACTAGCTCATTAATACTCACCATCAAAGGCACATGTAGGGGCCTCCCTGGTGGCGCAGTGGTTGAGAGTCCGCCTGCCGATGCAGGGGATACGGGTTCGTGCCCCGGTCTGGGAGGATCCCATATGCCGCGGAGCGGCTGGGCCCGTGAGCCATGGCCGCTGGGCCTGCGCATCCGGAGCCTGTGCTCCGCAACGGGAGAGGCCACAACAGTGAGAGGCCCGCATACCGCAAAAAGAAAAAAAAAAAAAAAAAAAAAAAAAAAAAAAAGGCACATGTAGACTATAAAGATCTATTGTGAAAAGAACTAAATAAATAACCTCACTAAAATTTAACTGAGAGTGCATGTATTAAGGAACAATTAGAGTTTTCATGATAAACACTTTAAGTGATAATTGGTTCCAATGGGAGGTCTTAAGATTACAGTTTCTTTGAAACTTGTGGGCTGCTGCAAATAATGTCCATATACATACAATAATAAAAATAATAACAACAAAAACATTAATATAAAACACTTTATCAATTGACCATAATGAATATGAACAATATCATTAAACTGAACTTTGCAAGATCTATAGTCGATCACAAGGCAAATAACAATCACAGGCAGTAACAAAGAATGATTCTGAAAATGTAGCTGTAAATCATCAGAATTAAAGTGCTTATTAAACTTCTGATTAGTCACTATAAGACATACTCTCTGGTTCAATAAATCTGAGACAAGGAAAACCTGGGATTAATTATTAAAATGCCATAAATAAGATATTCCCTAACTTTCTCTATTCTCAGCACCCTTAGTGTTTTGTTTTGTTTTATCCCACAGCACCCTCAGGCCAAAAGAAATACATAACCATTTGTTTATTAAGTGGTTAGGTCTAAACTACTTAATAAGTATTTAAGTCCTAAAAACTTAATAACCATTTGAAAAAAAAAGAATACAAATTGAGATAAAAGTAATCTTTTATATCATTGTTAACTAACATCTGTTACTTACTGGGATGTATGCAAGCAATTGTTGGGCACCGTAGGACTTCTCAAATTTTGGAATCAGATTGGACACTATCACCCTTATTTCAGATTTGGCATTGATTTTGTGCAGCACTTGCTTCTCATCACATCAATTATCAAAAACCAAACTATTGACTTGATATTGTTTTTCCTACCTTAACATGAATGACTCATTTTCAGAATCTGCTTTTTCACAGCCCTTGAGGTACTTTTGCAATAGCAGAAAGGTATTGGTAGCAAATAGGGTGCTACCACAGGTATTGAAGCAACAGGTATAAGAAGAGCTCCACTCTTATTTGTATATGACCATTACATGATGTAATTTTTAAATTATCTACAAACCAACTCTAAAGGACCTACATTTCTGCTCAGTTATAGTATGCTAAATAATTTTTTACTATAAATAAAATGTTCTTATATGTTTCATTTATATCACATTCAATATTTTAAAATATTTCAATGTGTAGGTCTGTTTAGGTAGAAAAAATAGGTAAGTTATTTAGGTAGTGTAATGGTTAGATATATATTGTGTCAGGGGTCTCCAAGACCACATTAACTCATAGAAATGAGAAAAGCTGTTACATTCACAGGTATGGTTTATTACTGAACAAAAAATTCATTAAAGTCAGAAAAGGAAAAAAGCATGTGAGTGAAATTATGGGTAATCAAGAACAAACTAATGGAGTCAAAGAGATGGTGTTTATTTCTCTGAGCAACAACGTATGACAACAGGTATTACCAATCGGGGAAGAATACTGGACCATTCTCTTAGATGTTCAAGCTGACTGACCCTTTGACTGTGAGTGGAAGGGTCAAGCTGATACAGCTTGGCACAAAGCCTCAAGCATACAAAAACAGGCATTCATCATTAACCATATTATTAGCATAAACTCTCAGGCTTGGCCCAAGTCCTAAGACATACAAAAGCACTTATCAGGCAGAATATCCCAAGGCTCAGAGCTCTATCAATTCTACTTCTTTTCCTTGAAATGTACAAGGTTTGAGTAACACAGGCCTGCTGAATTAACCCTTTACTGCACATCTATAATTTGGCTTTCATATTGATACCAACTGTGTTTTTCTTCAGATAATTTTTTTGTCAGATCATTCTTTCAATCATATTTGTCCCCATTTCATTTTAAACTCTCAGTTTTGTACCTCTTTTTTATCTAAAAGCTCTATTTCACATCTTCTTCACTCTTTTTGGCATTAATTAGCTAATTTAAATCTTTTTACATAAAAAGTACCCTTTCAAATTCATCAGGTATATTGATATATAAAAATATATCTCGGGCTTCCCTGGTGGTGCAGTGGTTGAGAGTCTGCCTGCCAATGCAGGGGACATGGGTTCGAGCCCTGGTCTGGGAAGATCCCACATGCCGCGGAGCAGCTAGCCCCGTGAGCCACAATTGCTGAGCCTGCGCGTCTGGAGCCTGTGCTTCGCAACAGGAGAGGCCGCGATAATGAGAGGCCTGCGCACCGCGATGAGGAGTGGCCCCCACTTGCCGCAACTAGAGAAAGCCCTCGCACAGAAACGAAGACCCAACACAGCCATAAATAAATAAATAAAATATATATATATATATATATATATATATATATATATATATATCACATTCTGTGTATAAATAGAATTGGGAAAAATCAATTAAGTGTATTTTTAAGTCTCTCAGTATTGAATTTCAATATGGGCTTAAACAGAAAGATCCTCCTCAAACATATGACTTCCTGTTATATTTTTCTTTCTGACTTGAATGATAAATGGAATTGTCATCCTTCAAATTCTTAACACTAAAAACAACCCACTGAAGTCAATTTTGAAGAGAATCTTTTCCTAAGTCAACTGCCAATTAGCTAATTCTACATGTCAATCTGGTTAGTAACACTATGTTTTTATAGTTTTATGTACTTATAGAAATTCATTTGTTCATATAGATTGAATAAGGTGTTTAAAACTGAATGTAACTCAAAGGTCCTTCTCTGTGATCACCTTATTTTACACACTAGGAAATTAAGAGATGAAATAACTGGCAAACCCTTCAAAAAGGGTTTTATGAGAAAATATCCAAGAGAAAAAGTTCATAACTTAGAAACTTAACAACAAATATACATTAAGCATCAGATAAATGTAAATTAAAACCACAATTATACACCACCACCAATCACAAGAATGGTTAAAGGGAAAGATGATGGAGAATACCAAGTGCTGGGGAGCACTGGGGTTAATGAAAACTTTCATATACTGTTGCTGGTGGTGGGTACTTAATTTGACAAACATTTTAGACAAATGTTTGCCAGTATCTACTAGAACTGAATATATGCATACTCTATACCCCAAATTCTACTTCTATAAATATAACCAACTAATATGCTTAAAACAAAAATTTCATGTACATGTTCATAAAACTCATATTTTAACATCCCCAGTCTGGAAACCACTCCAAAGCTCATCAGATATAGAATAAATGAATAATTTCCATTATGCTCACATTGTGGAATACTACACAAAAATGGGAATAAATATATACATACAGTCACTTTGGAAGACAGCTTGGCAGTTTCTTACAAAACTAAATGTACTTTTACCATGCAATCCAGCAACTGTTTTCCTTGTTATCTACACAAAGAAGTTGAAAATTATATTCACATAAAAACCTGCACACTTATGTGTACAGCAGGCTTTATTCATAATTGCCAAAACTTGAAAGCAACCAAGATGTCTTTCGGCAGGTGAATGGATAAATAAACTGTAGTACATGTAGACAATGTAATATTATTCAGCTATCAAGTAAGTATCAAGCTTACTTGTAAGCTATCAAGCCATGAAAAGAGGTGCAGGAAAATTAAATATATATTGCTAAGTGAAAGAAGTCAATCAGAAAAGGCTAAATACTCTCTGATTCCAGCTATATGTCATTCTGGAGAGGCAAAAGTATGGAGACAGTAAAATAATCAGTAGTTGCCATAGGTTGAGGTTGGAAGGAAGAGAATAGACGGAGCACAGAGAATTTTTAGGACACTGAAACCACTCTGTATAATACTGTAATGGTGGATACATGTCATTATATATTTGCAAAAGTCTATAGAATGTACAACACCAAGACTGAGTCCTAATTTAAACTATGGACTCTGGGTTGATAATGATATGTCAATTAAAGTTTATCAACTGTAACAAATGTGCCACTCTGGTTGCAGATGTTGATAATGGGGAAGCTATGCATATATGGAAACAGGGATTATAAGGGAAATCTCTGTATCTTCAAAAAGAAAGTTAATATATGCCTCCTTCTCCTAATTTTGACAAAGAAAAATAAGCACCCATAATACATTTAGAGTCTTGTAGCTCTATTCAGCTCTACCACCAATGCCTGGTCCCTGGCTTCTCTACTCTTTTTACTTTTGAATCTAGTTCTATTCTGAGTGTTGAGAAGCCTCATTCTTGCTGAGGCCCAGTCCAGTCTGCGGGTTCATGATTTTTTCATAGCCCTATAAACTTCCTTGGGTGTGCACACTAGCCATGCAGTCCATATTTTTGAGGACAGACCCAGAAATATAGGCCCCTGACCCAACACAGGCCCCTGAAAAGGGTCCAAGGCCATTTGGGCAGGAAATACTGATGTGTGGTATAGAATCAGTATGGGTAAGTCCATTGGCCCTTAGAATTCAAACCTTAAAATTGGGTTCCGTCAATGGAGGCTCAGAGTGAGTTTATCTAAAGTATACAGCCTAGTTAAGGACCACTCTTACCTAGGTCTAAGGATGGTCTTTCAAATGGTCCTATTTCTGAGGCATATAGATTGGAAGTAATACATAATACACCAGTAGCTCTGGCCCACCACATACCCTCACAGTTTGATCAGTATTAGAATGATTATGCCATCCAAGGATCAAAATCACAAGTAGCAGACCTCATATCTGAAAAGTAACCATAGGTTTCCAAATGCAAAAGTCCTTCAGATAGTCAGAAAATTACATGTCTTCATACCAGCCATAGGGATGAACATTCTTTCCCTTTCCACTGGTCTAAGATATGCAGAGAAAATGATTCCTATTTATCCTATCTTGGAGATCTGCGTAGGATTGATATCTTCAGTCATACTTTAAGTTGTCTCAGTTTCCTTTAGTATGTGTGAGTGAACACAAACTATGAATTGTTAACTCGGACTTTGACAGTACCAAGCTTTATAATAAGTTCAAGGATATAAGAAATCAAGAGGCACAGATGAAGTAGAGAGAGGCGTTAAGACACATGGTTCCTCAGATCACTGTCTATGGCCCAGAGTCACAGGTGACATCTTAAATGAGATTTGCAGGTCACTTCACAAAGTGGAGAGTATTTAGCATGTGAAACATGTCCATCTTACATCTACAAGTTCACCTAGTTTATGTGACAGTTGTCAGGGAGCTATGCCCCTTTAATCCATAGATCTTGGGTTTGCTTACCATAAGCAATCCCTAAACCAAGTACATCCTGTTCAAAGCATTCTATAGATGAGGACTCCCATCCTAGCAATGTACTTTTTTAACTTCTACAAAACAGAAAGAGTAAACAAAATGGGGTCCTTCTTCCTTAAAAGATAATGTGGGTTTTTAGAGATTTTTTGAATGTTTGTTAATTTTGAATAATCTATGCTTTGGAACACTATAGGAGTTCATTTTCCCACATATTGAATACAATTTTTAAAGCTGCAAAGTAATGTATAGGTATTCTTTGTTTAATCTACTTTATGGATGTGGAAACTGAAGGAGTGAAGTAAACTGTCATTGAACTCTATAGGATCTGCTTTCTTAACACTTTTTATACAGTACCTAGCAACTCAAATAATTTCTGAATTTGCTATTGTGCTCTCCATATTGCATGTTACTACTTAGTTGCTCCTAATTCAACATTTCAATTTTAATTAATTAGGATTTATTTTATTTAAAACCTCTGTGCATTCAATCTGCATATCAATTGAATATTATAAAATTGTATGCATATTAAGCAGTAGAGAGTGACAATTATTGTTTTTAAGAAACTGAAGGTCAATTTAACATGTTTTAAAATATTGCTTTAAATGGTTTAAAATTCTCATCTCCTTTTTAATTCTGAAATGTCACAAACTGAGGATTTCTACAAAATGAAAAGATGATGACTGACTCAACTGAAATTTAGATCAGTCAGAGAAAGAGTAGCGGAATTCATGGAAATTCTCATTAACTTAAAGTACTTATTAACTTTCTATTTCCTTTGTATAAATGTACCAACTACAGTGATGATTCATGCATTATATGCATCATCCTTCTGGTTAATTATATTCTAAATTAATCTCTAATGACAGTATAATAATGATACTGTGTAATTATAATGTCTATTTTCAGACAAAACTTCCACCTTAGAATCAAATTCTTATCCTCAAAACACCAGTTTGTTTCTTTTCTTAAGCACATAAATTAAATAGATTCATATTTCTAAAGTTAGTTGGAATATTTGGGTAAGTGAACATAAACTTATGCTATTGGTAGGAGTTATCCTGCAAAGATCAAATAGCTAAGATGAAGCACTTTGAAAAATTATTCCAAAAAAATGTAAAAAGAAAATATAGATATATAATTCAGTTGGACCTGGCTTTGTTTCTCTGGATTTATATTCATTCAACACCTAACAAATACTTATTTAATATCTGTCACGTGATGAACATTACATCATGGGCTGAAGATCACAGAAAATCGAAGTTTTACTGTCAGACAGCCACTGTCTCAGTGGCAGGCACAGGCCAAAATTTCCAACTGATAATATAGTAGAATAAGTCTAAATATTGTGTACGTGCAGTGTCCTATGAGAATAGCTAAAATCATCTGGCAGGCCGGTATCAAAGTAAATAAGATTAATTTTGCTAAAGAGAACATTTTAAAATAAATAAATTGTATTAATTTGAAACAGTGTAAAATTATAGGTAACTTTGGAATCTAGTTGCTAATCAAGAAATGAGAGCACTCCCTTCAACAGCTCAGCTGGTACTGTGGAGGACTGTAGTACTTCCCAGTATAGTCATCCTTAGGTCACCGGTTTGATTCTGGCTCGAAGGAGGAGTTGATGTTTTACTAACACAACACTGTAAATCAACTATATTCCAATAAAAAAAAAAACACACTTTACATATGGAAAAAAAGAAATGAGAGTACTTCAAGCATCTGTGACTTTAGAATTTCACACTGAAATTTCTATGTGAGTATCAATTTGTAAGTACATAACACAAGAAATGAAGCATGGGATATCTACATAGACTCTGTTCTATCTATATTTTTTATTTTATTTATCTAAATATAATTATCAAACAGTAGATCAATACAGAAATAATCATTATAGTAAATAGCTTTTGACTTTCATCATTTTAATAATTCTGATGTTAACATATGACTATGGTGTAAGACACCATCTGTTTTCAGTTTTGGAAAAATTCCCATATCCATACACTAAAATTATTAAAATGTTAAAAAATAATAATCTGGTAAGATTGACTCCAAGATCAATTTTGGTCTTCGAATTTAATGTCAAACTTCTAAAAATTAGTTGCTCTTCTGTGAGCTCAATAATTTCTACTTTTCCAGTAAAATTTTAAAATTTGGATGGCTTTACAGTCATGCTGATTGGAAATGCTGACTTTAGGACCCAGGACACACATAACAAATAACTGCCTGAGTTTAAAGCACAATGTTATTTCCTAGTGATACATTAACCACTTCCAACTCTACAGAGATTGGCTTTAGCAGCAGTACCATGAAAATGTACAGTGATGACTGTCTAGTGAAAACTGAGCAGTTTAACACATCTCTATCTTTAAGTATGATTTTTCTAAATCACTGATGTTGTAATGAAATCTCATATTTAGCTATTATTCTTTCAAATAAATGTGTTCAATTTGGAGCTTTATATACTTGGGGTAATAAAAATTACATAAAATTCAAAATTCATATAATATAATAATATGAATATATATATATATATTCATGACTAAAGTATGTCTCATGAATGACAATAATGACCAATCATTAATTTATACTTGAGTTTTTAGTTTCCTTCTGTAATTTAAAAAGGAATTACATTTTTGTTTGAATCTTAATAAGCTATTACATTGCAACTCATTATAATTTCAGGCTTTTTTAAAAATCATGATTTGAAGAAGGATGACACTAGGTTTTGGAGTTTGAGAGCCCTAGTTTGGAGTCAAATTTACATTAATTACCAGCAATGTATACATTGGAAAAGTTATATAACATATTTAGGCTACATCAACCATAAAATTGGGTATGTACCATGTAAGTTTGTTTTTATAATCATTTCTGAGCACAAAGTAAATACTCAGTAAATGTTAGCTTTAAAATAGTTTACTAACTCAAATAGTCATGGCTTCTTGCTTCAATGTAATATCAATTATATTTGAATATCAGAAATTTACAGGATGAATCAAAAGTCACCCTCAAACAACAGAAACTCACCTCCTTCCAATCAATAGAAAACACAAAGTCACTTCAACTAAATCAAATTCAAAATCTAGCATCATCTACTTCTACTTTGGAAGTATTAAGCCTCAAGAAAAAGTCACTAACAAAGAACAATCTAACAACAAGAACCGCCTGGATAAACTATAAAATCGTATTTTTTTTAGTCCATCAGAGGGCTTAGAATGCAAGGTCACGAACTAAAATCCAAAGAGTGACATGCCCATCTATGCAGATATGGTTCACATGGATTATTTCATCTTGGCAGAGCATGAAAAGAAGGGGTAGCCATAATAGAGGCTCGTAGGAAAACAGCTGAATT
Source organism: Mesoplodon bidens (assembly GCF_964165515.1). Lineage (NCBI taxonomy): Eukaryota > Metazoa > Chordata > Mammalia > Artiodactyla > Ziphiidae > Mesoplodon > Mesoplodon bidens. The sequence continues at coordinate 122,842,445 of NC_138178.1, forward strand.
TTTAAAAATTTCTGAAAGGCCAAGAGGAAGCTAGTATGAAAGTTTAAAATCCCTGGGAAACCCAGAAACAAGGTAACTCTGTACATACCTGCTTGCCAACTCTTTTACATAGTCTTCTACTGACTGCTAAGAGGAGAAGTGGGGAAGAAAACCCCCTGAGGAAAGAGGACTATGAGATGGAGCTTACCTGTCTAGGCAATGTCACCTGCCAGCAAGGTGAGAAGAGTGCTAAAGGACAACAGTGGTTTGGGGTATTTTAAATCTATGGAATTTATCTAATCTATGGCTAGCAGATGTTGGGTGCCGTTTTATGGGGCATGAAAAGCAGGCAGGCTCTAAATTGATTAAAAAATATTCTAATTGAGCTATATTTAAAGCAGCTGGATGTGTAGGATTTGAGTTTGGTGCTGGTGGGCTTTGAGCTAACAGTCCTAGCCTGCTATGAAGAGGTTAACAATATAGAGATCAATATGCATGGACCAATTAGCCCATTTATATAACAAAGCCAGAGAAAGCTATCTGCCCTCTGGGACCTATATGAGTACCAGTGGTTTTCTATTAATGGCGAATGGAGAGGAAATCCTACTGTGCCCTTGACCCTGCTCTGACTTTGTCAGGAGTTGTGTGTGGATTTGATAGGTGTTATTTCCAGACAAAAGTTTTTAGGAGCCAGTGCATGATTTTTGCTCTTTCCATTGCCATGATGCTAGTCAGTGTTCATGATGAAGGCTCAGTCTGCTTCCATGAGTGAGCTCAACAGAGAACAGAACACCAACTAAGCCAAGATGAATCTACAGTGTGAGCAATAAGTTCATCCTTGTTTTAATTTACAAAGATTTCGGGGTTGTTTATTGTCACAGCATAAATTAGCCAAACCTGACTAGAACACTGCAAATGAATTTAGCTCCTAATTCTGATTTGGTCATTTGTTCATGAAAATTATATTTGCCATTTTACTGAGAGGATGTGATTTCTAATGAATTACCCATAATTAAAATTTTTTCTGAATTCACTTTTGAAATAATATTGAAGCAGGCATTTTTTTTTATAAGTGCTAGTCTTTTTTACTGACTCAATCTCATTTCTCCATTAAGGACATTATACACCTGAGCTTACTTTCTCAACTTTGTGTAACACGAGTGGCATCTTCAGCTCTCAGACCAGACACAATTCTGTCTTATGCCTACTCTAAATTTGTATCACAAGTCACAGGTTGTTTTTTCATGAATTCATCACTGAATAATATTTGTATCTTCAAAACTGTAGCATAATTAAAAATAAATATTAAGATAGTTTAGAAATCCACATATTATATATATATATATATATATATATATATATATATATATATATATATATATATCTCCAGGACATATTGTAATTTTTCTTCACCTGAATAACACCAATAGATAGCTTGTATTTCTTAATGAGGATTTTGCTGTGTAATGTGAAGGAAGCATGCTAAAACAGGAATGTTTCTAAAAATATTCATTGACCACTTTTTCAACTATATTACAGTGTCACTATAATTTTATTGGTCTTAAAATCCTACAATTTTTTAAAACAAATATCTCTTACATTTATCTCTTCCTTTTCATGCTCATCTCTACCTCCTTTTTCCTGCCCCTTTTATCTTAGATCTGGAACACAGAAAGAGTTCACTGTCTCCTTAATCTTTCTAGTGAAACATTCCTATCTACCTAAACATCTTTTTAATTTCAATTCTATATTGAATTACTTCTCATAATTACTGTAAGATAAAACCCAGTTGGAACCTCTTCCCCCACCCCTTCTAACATTAGAAAATCATAGCCTATCACTTTTCACAAGGAATTTTCCTTTCCAGAGGATTTTAGTTTCCTTCTCCCAACATCCACTCAAAATCCTCTCCATTTTACAAACCTGTAAACTCACTGATGTTAGGAAGTCTAGATTTGCCAGCAGAGCGTTTTATAGGTCACTGATGTTCAGTACATATCTGATTAGATCTCTCTATACAGAATACCCAGAAGCTCTAAATCTTACTTTATCTAATTTCAGAGCATGAATTGCCCCTATGGGTATCATGCAGAAATGGCATAGTCATTATGCTACTGGTGCAATGGTTAAATCACTCCTGGATGTTACTTTATAAATTAGATTAAATGCTTTTTCTATGTGATCTATTCTGTCCTTTTCTCAGAACTTTACAATTTTTTGTTTAGTTGTTTCAGAGTCAAATTTAAAACTATCATTCAGAATATCATATATGTATGTATGTATATATACATACACACATTATTTTTTAGAACAATTTTAGGTTCATGGCAAAATTGAGCGGAAGGTCCAGAGATCTTTTACAGAATACCTTTTTATAGAATGACTTTTTTATAGAATATCTTTCAACACTAATAATCTAGAAAAAGGAAAGCATCTGCTCTATCTAGAAAAAGGAAAACATCTGCTCTATCTTGAAGCCATTAATGCTTACAGTTTTCCTATAACGTGTCTTATAGAAAAACTCTGTTTACCATCCAGTAAAATGTATCAGGCATGTTAAAATACAATTGTAACTAAAGGATAAACCCTTCATTTCTCTCAACAAGAAAGCTTGTTGAAAGAAACTATCATGTGGAGCTGAAGACAATATAAGAACCTGCTTTGAGGTATAAGATGCAACATATAATGCTAATCAGAATATCAGAGAAAATAAAAAAGAAAATAAATTCAAAAATAAAAGGTGCTAAACAAGTGCCGAGAATTTTGGGCCATAGATCATGCCTAAAAAATTGATAAAATATTTTATATTACTGTCATGAATTTTAAGACCTAGGTGTTTGTTTTTATATTTTAACATCTCTGAAAACATTTGGTTTTTATAGTTCATGATTCATTGATAATTGGATGCATTCTTTATTTCTTGGTGGTACATAAAATAATGGCTTGTGTTATTATTAACTGCAACTAACATTTCATGAAATATGGTAAATATAGGAAATGTTTTAAGGTGTGTAGTAAAAATCTGTTTTACAATTGATATCATGATTCCATTCGGAAGTCATTCATTTCCAAAACATCTAACTTAGTATTATATTATGAAATGTGTATAACTTACATGATCAAAGGGAATTGTCAATAATCCTAAAAAGCACTATTCCTACATATATATTAAACATTCCAGGAAACATTATCACTAGAGCATTTCTGAACCATCTTTTAAATATATATATATATATATAGTAGTATGAAATGTAGCATTTAAATATTTTACACTTTAGTACTATGAAATATTTATACTCACACTCCCACAAATGGAAAGAATAAGGTCAGCAAAAGCTGTGAAAGACAAATGCCTCACTTACAAGATTGTCTTTGGAAATAGAATGTGAAAATTTATCCCCACAAAATAAATTAGTGCATGAATTCACTCCACACAGTGAGATTTAAATATTGAAATTTGGCTGAAAAATATTCATGTTTTCTGATTTTAGTTTAGAGGGTTATCTTTCTATTATTATAATGTACCTTAAGTTTAAAACTCATGTTTTTACATACATAGATAGCCATCTACTATTTTTAATACTAAATAGTTAAGTCAGATTCTCAGGCTGTGGTGAATTTTTTTGTTATTCTATTATGATAGTTTTGACATAAAAGATTTATATTTCTGAAATATATTGGCACAAAACCTCAAATACAAGTAAATAAAAGGTCCATGATTTTAAATTTATCTTATTTTATCTATTAAAGCTGCCAAAGTTCAATCATACATTATTTATATCCAACTATTTTATACTGCAGTTTTCATAACCATACACTTATATAAAGTAATATGGACAGTTTATAGATAAAAATAATAAAATAATTATGTACCCACTAAAATCAAGTCAATAGCATTAACTTTGAACTCCACGAGTGTACCTCCAGAAAAGCATTGTTCTCCCTCTGCCCAGAAATGTCTGCTATTCTGAAATTTTGTTAATAATTTCCAGGTTCCTTTTCAGTCCCCAAATGGCATACTATTAAATTTTGTAGATTTTGACCTGTATGATTTTTTTCATTAAAAATTATTTAAAATTACACTTCTATATAATAACAGTAGATCTACTATTCCTTCATAAAGTTTCTTGCTCCTCACCCACCTCTAATTGTTCATGTACTTCAGCCTTATCACCAAAGTGAAAAATCCCTTGCTAAATGTCAAGAAGAAAGATACCTAATCTATATAGCATGAACTGCTGTTCATTGCCATTGCTTTTGTTCAGCCACATAGAGTTGCTGGTGAAAATTGGTCCAGTGCAGCCTAATGCACTCTTGTCCACCACTACAATAATGATAGAACTGCAATGGTGTGCATTTCTTTAATGCAGATCATGGAGAATATATATGAGTTTAGTTGAATAAGGCAAGTTACAATTCAAGGAATTTCAACACAGACATTGGCTTCAGCTTTCTGAAAATTACACCCTTCACAGAAGCAATTGCATCAGAGAATACAGGCTTGTTTGCCAGCTAGACGTGTGTTTTTTTTGTTATTTGGGCTTTCCAATTCTATTCTTCTGCTGTTGTAAAATGGAAACCATTGTGAAGAAGAGTAAAATTTTGATTTGCCATCATAAAGGCTTGGACAGGAATAGGTCCAGCATTGCTCTTGCATTTCACTTACCTGCCCTCCTTATTGACTTCATCTATTTTCATTTCTTCTTCTGCCTTTTGATACTGATTAAGTATGTTTTCTCCACGTAATTATGTTATCTCCACATAATTATGTTGTCAAATTTTTAGTCATTAAGTTATGGTGTATTAATATATAAAATTGCCTAAAATTTTATTCTGAATTGTGCAGTAGCCTCTTCTTAGAGATACACTTTTCCTCTGAATGTTCTAGATTAAGAATCAATAAACTTTTTCTGTGAAGGTACAGATATTAAAATTTCTAGGCTTTTCACACCATACAGTTTCTATCCCAACAACTTAACTCTGCCTGTGCAATACAAAAGCCACCACAGACAATATCTGAATTAACAAGAGTGGCTGTGTTCTCATAAACCTTTATTTATGAACACTATAATTTGAATTTAATTCTATAATTAATTTGTATGTGTCCTGAAATAGTCTTTGTTTTTTCTTCAATTCTTTAAAATTGTAAAAACAAGTCTTAGATATGAGCTGTGCAAAAACAGGCAGTGAGCCAGATTTTGCCCATAGCAGTAGCTTTGCAGCCTCTGTTCTAGATCTGTACTCCTCAATCCTAGTTGCATATTGGAACTAGGGCCTAAACATCAATTAAATCATAATCCCCATTAATAGGGTCTCATAGTCTTTGCTATATTTTAAAAGTTTCCTAGGTGATTTCAGTATTGAGATTCTAATCTATGCTAGTAAAAAGTCTTTAAAAAAAATCCACTGGTTGATTTTCTCCCCTCTCTATTCATTCGCAAGTAACAGGTACCTAAACTCAATTAGTTTGTGTGGCAAAAGTGTGAGGGAATTGCAGACTGCTCTGATCACTCACTCTCCACTCTGTGAGTAGGTGAATATTCTTCTTAGGTCTGGAATTGGACGTCCAGTTGAGGTATACATATCTTAGTCCTAGTCTCCTTTTCTAGTAAGATATGATAGTATCTTCTCCCTATCCCTAACCTCCTGGTGGTCTGATGCTCTAAGACAATGTAATACATTGAAAACTGCTTTCAGATATAAGCGTTACCCTGTACTCTTTCTGTCTGACAATCCCAACCGAACTTGACTCACAAACTCTAAAACCATACATTGTATCAATCCATCCCCCTCACAATCCTTGCTTCATGTTCACTTATAGACTAGGATTTGCGGTCTCCATCTGGGTACAGTAAGATTTTAACACAGCTGAAGGTAAGGTGGCAGCTGTCAGATGCCAAATGTCTCCAAAAGATCACTAGAAAAGACTGCTGACCAAGAAAAGCTGTGTAGTAGGCTTACTGAAGTATGGGGGATGCTATTTTGACTGAATCTTAATAGTATCTCAGAAGTGTGTAGTCACAGGAGTATACTTAAATGATCTTAGGGACTAGGTTGAATGATTTTTAAGGTGGATTTTGCAAGGTGGAAAACTCACAGTTAGGAAGTTTACACCGTAATAGTTTTAGGTTAAGACTCATGGTGAGGTGTCTTTAAGTGAGCCTTGATGATCAGAAAAAAGTTTTGAAAAGTAAGGTATTTTAGTTCTTTTCCCAATCGTATCTTCTAGAAACAAGAACTTTTTAGGGAAAATTGCTAAATTGTTTTTGCCAGGTCACAGTAGTATTTAGTTTAGGGACAGGAAATTATGTTGCTATCAGTTCTCAAGGCAAATAGAATAGAGAAAACAGCATACTGCTTACTTTATAAAGCAACTCTTCAGAAAAGTGAGTGGGCGATGCAGTTTTAAGTTTGTTTAGGCCCTAAAAGTCTGAATCACAGAGACCATGATGGAGAGTTACAAAGCACGTTTTGTGTTCTTAGGTCAGGTTTGTTTCATGTTGTAAAGTATCAATTCCAGGAGTTAAAATATGAGAGAGTGGCATGGACATATATACACTACCAAGTGTAAAATAGATAGCTGGTGGGAAGCAGCTGCATAGCACAGGGAGATCAGCTCGGTGCTCTCTGACCACCTAGAGGGGTGGGATAGGGAGGATGAGAGGGCGACTCAAGAAGGAGGAGATATGGGAATATATGTATAGTATAGCTGATTCACTGTTATGTAGCAGAAACTAACACACCATTGTAAAGCAATTATACTCCAATAAAGATGTTAAAAAAAGATCTTTTCAACCTATTTTATATCATAGTTATGAATTATTCCTGATTCTATAATTAGGTGGTCTGATGTTGTTTTTTTTTTTAATACCAACAAGAAACTTTCCAATTTTTAGCAGATACTGATTGGGTGTCCTACAAATCTAACTGCATTCTCGCACCATCTATTTGGAGATAGTGTCACATCCCACAGGTTAAGTGCTCAGTCTTACAAGAATACCTCCATTTTGATGCCAATCACAAGTACAGATTGGTAACCTGTGCTTCTAACTAACTGGCCAAAAATCAGAGGCTCCCATGACCCCCTCCCTCACATTCAATTAATTTGCTAGAGTGGTTCACAGGACACAGGAAATCTGTTTACTTACTAGATTACAGGTTTATTACAAAGGATATTAATGGATATGAATAAACAGCCAGATGAAAAGATACATAGGTGAGGTCCCATCAGGCCTATAACAAGGAACTCTGTCCTTGTGGAGCTTGGGGTACACCACCTTCCCAGCAATAAGATGTGTTCTGGTTCACCAGCCTGGTGAACCAAGCTCTCCAAACCCTGTCCCTTTGGATTTTTTATTAAGGCTTCATGACATAGGCATAATTGATTAACTCATTGGTTACTGATGATTGAACTCAATCTCCTACAGTCCCTCTCCCCTCCTGGAGATGGTCAAGGGGTGGGACTGAATGTTCCAATCCCCTAATCACGTGGTTGCTTCCTCTAGCAACCAGGCCCCATCCTTAGGTTTCCTAAGAACTTTCCAAAAGTCACCTCATTACAATACAATAGACAACTTTATTGCTCTTATCTCTTAGGAAATTCCAAGGGTTTTAGGAGCTCTGTGCCAGGAATAGAGACAAAGACAAAACATATTATTTTTTGTTATAAATCACAATATCACAGGTTGCCTGTTACTGTTTTTACTGTTGTAGAGAGTTTTCTTTTTATATGTCTATTTATGGGTATTTTATAAAAAGTTAGAAGTCTGCTAAATTGTATAACATTTTGAAACAAAATTGCCTATGTAATAACTTGTAAGATCATACACATACAGATCACTAACAGTCCAGTATATGTAGGCACAAAACCACTGGTGTGGTAAGTAGTTGTTATGTGAGAGTAGCTCTGTTGAGAAGAATATCAATGTCATAGATAAACAACCCACACTGACCTGGCAGTGAGGGAGCAACGGGAAATGAATACCCCAACATCACTCTCCTTCCTACTTTCAACCTCCTGGTTTCATGAGCTGAAATAAACCAGAAATCAGAGTTGATTGAAGAAGTCCATTCTTGTCAGCCTCCTGTACCATAGACTGGCTAGAGGAGGGTTGAGAAGGGATTTGAAAGGGCAAGTGAGAGATATGCAGGACAACCCCTTCCACACAGTTCTATGTGGGCATGATGTTTGCACATAAAAACATCAGACAAGAAGGAAACCAGCATCGTACAAATACTAGACCAGAAGAAAAGATGTCACAAAAACCCTAATAGTGGCACAGAAAGCAGATAAAATAACCCTGGGATACTGGGGACAATGCTGAGCTGCAGAACCAAAACTGGAACCACCTACCTACAAATTATCTGCATGAAAATAATCAATGTCTCCTAGAAAAGACCATACGAGAAAACCTAGATGACCTTGGATATGTCAATGACTTTTTAGATTCAATTTTAAAAAGGTATGATCAATGAAAGAAGTAATTGACAAACTGGACTTAAAATTAAATTAAAATTAAAATATCTATTCTGGAAAGGTAATGTCAAGAGAATTAGAAAATAAGCAACAGACTGAAGTAAAATATTTGCAAAAGGCACATACATCTGATAAAGGATTGTTACCCCAAATGTACAAAGAAACCTTAAAACTCAATAATAAGAAAACAATCCAATTTAAAAGGGCCCCAAATCTTAACAGATACCTCACTATAGAAGATAAACAGATGGAAAACAAACATAGGAAAAGGTGTTCCACATCATATGTACCAGGGGAATGCAAATTAAAGCAATGATGAGGTACCAGTACACACCTATTAGAATGGACAAAATCCAGAACACTGACAACTCCAAATGCTAGAAAGGATTTGGAGCAACAGAAACTCACTCATTGCTTGTGATAAAGTAAAATGATACAGCCACTTTGGAAGACAGTTTGTTGGCTTCATACAAAACTAAACATACTCTTCTATATAATCCATCAATTATTCTCCTTAGTATTTACCCAAAGTTGCCAAAAACATGTCCACACAAAAAAACCTGCATAGCGATGTTTATAGTAATGTTACTCATGATATGATTGCAAAACTTGGAAGCAAACAAGATATCCTTCAGTAGGTGAATGGATAAACTGTGGTACATCTAGACAATGGAATATTATTCAGCACTAAAAAGAAATGAGTCTTCAAGCCATGAAAAGACATGGAAGAAACAAATGTATGTTACTAAGTGAAAGAATCCAATCATAAAAGGCTACATACTGTATGATTCCACCTATATGAAATTCTAGAAAAGGCAAAATATGGAGGCAGCAAAATGACCAGTGGTTGCCAAGGAGTTGAAGGGGAGGGAGGGATGAATAGGCAGAGCAAAGAGGATTTTTAATGCAGTGAAAATATTATACCGTGATGATAGATATATGTCATTATACGTCTGTCCAAACCCACAGAACGCACAAAGCTAAGGCTGAACTGTAATGTAAATTATGGGACTTTGGGTGATTACAATATGTACTGTAGATTTATCAATGATATAAAATGTAGTGTTCTAGTAAAGGATGTTGATAATAGGGGAGACTAAGCCTGCGTGAACAGGGGGTTATATGGGAAATCTCTATACCTTCCCCTCAATTTTGCTTTGAACCTTAAACTGCTCTTAAAAAAATAAAGTCTTAAAAAAAATCAATGTCTATGTTATATAAGCCACCATTCGTTATTTGTAGTTGAAAGTATCTTAACTGATACACTGCCTTGTGAGGCAATTACTGTTGTTATTTCTATCGTCCAGGTTTTTAAAAAAAAACGTAGTCATAAAAGGAATTGGCGGGCTTCCCTGGTGGCGCGGTGGTTGAGAGTCCGCCTGCCGAGGGAGGGGACACGGGTTCGTGCCCCGGTCCGGGAGGATCCCACATGCCGCGGAGCGGCCGGGCCCGTGAGCCATGGCCGCTGAGCCTGTGCGTCCGGAGCCTGTGCTCCGCAACGGGAGAGGCCACAACAGTGAGAGGCCCGCGTACCACAAAAAAAAAAAAAAAAAAAAAAAAAAAAAAAAAGGAATTGGCAACTTGACTATGGTCACATAGCTGGTAAGTATCAAAGCCAAACTATGTCTGATTCCAGTTCCCAACCTATTAAATACAGGACTATACAGCCTCTCATGTTCGACTATACATGTACTATACATGTAAATAAACATGCATATCAAAATAATGATTTACATTTGAAAGCAGTTCTGTTATAGGATTTGGAATAAAGAGACATGTATGCTTTTTCTTAATTTGTGAACATGACCTCAATGAGCTTCATTTCCTTATCTATAAAAGTGAAACAAACAAAAATACCAATCCTGCAGGCACAGTTGTTATGTTACTTAAATAACATATTGAAAATATTTTGAAGCAGTAAAATCCTATAGCAACATGCAACTAAATATTAAGGTACATTTTAAAATTTTATATCTACCTCTATCTATATATTTCTCTACCAATTAATCAATAGATCTCTCAGACAATAACCTCTCTCTGTTTCTACAAACATTTTTTCAGTAGCTTTTTCCTGTTGCTTTTCTACTGTGCCTGGTCTCTTCTAATTTAATGTAAGCTCTTGAAGCTGAGGATCATGATTTCACAGCTTTATATCCCCATAGACTTGTGAGTCATAAAGTGATACGCATAATAGAAGTTCAATAAATTTTGTTGAATGAACATGGTCTTTTTATTCTTTCACATACAGAATATACTTTTCCCATTATATCCCATAAAGTATAAGACGATGCTTATCTCCAACATTAACTAAAAATACAGTATCAACAAAAAGCGACATGTCATTCTATAACTCAGGTTAGGAGAAATGCTCTCATTTGTTATTCTTACTGAATAAAGCAAACCCACCAGATGTGTCATTTCTGAATTCACTTCAATTGGCTCAGATTTTCAGACCAGCTGAAAAGTTTGTAATAAGAATAAACTTGCTAGGGATCAATAAAGTTTCATTTCCACTTCCAGCTTTTTTCTACATTTTTTTCTTCCAAACTATCTATCCAACCATCCACGGTCCACTGGACACTGAGAGCATGAATTTACGAAAGAGTTCGGACAATGCATTTGGAAGCACAGCTTTCTTTCTTATTCTTAAAATTTTCATTGTTAGAGTATATATTTTACTATAGAATTCTTAGAGTTTTAATACATTCTTCCTACTAAATGAGCAAATAACTACACTAACCCCCCAAATGGCTAAAATGTAATATTGATGATTGATGCTTGTGTGCCTCACCTTTGAAATATGTTACCATCCCTTAACAAAAAGAAAATCAAATGAAGTAGGCAGATGGTTTAAATTGTTCAAAACTTTTGACATAATTTCTGCAAAGGAAGATAGCATCTGTTGTCTAAAACCAATTTGTATACAAGTTATTCATCACGTTTCTTATTCCCCATTGTCAAAACTAAGATCAGATATTAGAATACATTTATACATAAGCCTATGAATCAGGAATAAATTATATCAAATGTTTATTTAATCCTATGTAACCTAAAAAGAGCGACTACTTAAGGTATGTGAATATGATTTTTTAATATAAATAACTATTAATCACTTACTACAATTGAAGGAATATATTAAAAATAATTTTATTTATTTCAATAACAATTCTCTAATATAAATAAAATAATGACAATTTTATAGCTTAGAAAGCTAGGGTTACTGGACAAGCTTTCATGACTCCGTTTCTAGGGCTTTTGCAGAGCTTCATAAAATGCACAGGCTTCCTGATTTAATAGTCAAATAACAATCAAGGTCTTGCTTCTATGATCAATCATTGTATAGCCTTAAGCAATTCACAACTACTCTGTGCTATTGTATCTGTCCTAAGAAAATTATAATTCATTTACCCATTCTTTCTTCCCTATATTATTCATTGATTCATTTATTCAATCAATCAATATTTATTGAGCATACAGTATCTATTTAGCCTAGTCCTTGCTCTCAAGGTCGAGAAGTATAAGAGGCAAATCCTGCCTTAAAAGACTCCAATGTATTGGAAGAGACAATTTAAAAGCCTAATTGCAATGCAGGGAGATAAATGCTGTAATAGTGGCATGCACTCGATCCTAATTAGAACACAAGGAAGGTGCATTTAATTCAGTCTCAGTCTTATCTGGAAAAGCTTCCCAGAGGTAGTACCATTTGAACTGAGTAGTTGTGATACAATACCCTCAAGCTAGTATCCAGTCCCTAAAGTAAAGTCATTGCTTTTAGCACTCAGTAAAATTTTCCTTTATCATCTTCATTTGCTGGGTCAATTAAAATAAGCACTTAGCTCTTAACAAGGTCCATTTTTGGTATTGAAAGATGGATGAGGAGTTACTGCCCCTTTATTACCCTCTTAGTTTTAGACCCAGAGGACATAATAGGAAAGAAGAAATCAGGCATATGTGTCCTTCTGATGAGGAACCAGTGAATGAAATAAAGGAAAAAGCTCTTTGATATCAGGACAGAAAGTAAGCTATCAATGAGCAGGAATTTCTTAGATGCTATAAAGTTTAGATTCTATATGATTCCATCATCCATCCTCCTAAGCTTTATCCTCACTGGCCATAATTAGAGAGAGGAAACAATTTAAGATTGGTCAATTCCTCAAGTTTATGAGACTGAAGACAATTCCAGACAGACTGTCTCTAGTCTTCTGATAAATAGGCTGATAAACAGAGTTTCAGGTCCTCAGCTTTCTTCAATCCTTGGTATTGCAAGTGGCTTAACATTTCTAGAAATTCAGGCTTCCTATTGTGTATTCCAGTAAAGAGGAAGGAGGATGAAAGAAAAAAAAAAAACAACCTCAAAAGCCTTATTTCTTTTTGAGTCAGCACCCTTAAATAGCCTTTCTGAAATTACCACACAATACTTCTATTACGTATTATACAGGCACTACTAGTTACAAGTGAAGTAAGAGTAACAGTAGTAGTAGTAGTCATCATCTTGGCAATGTAGTTTGGAATCAGGATATGTTTTAGGGGCAGGGCCAACAAAACTTAGTAGTGATGTGTATATGAGAATTGAAGAAATCAAGGAATTAGGGTAACTTCCAGGTTTTGGACCTGAGAAAATGGGTGTCTATAAATAACATTAAAATTGAGAAGGAAAAAACAGGTTTTGGGTCAGAGAGAAAACCCATAACTTTTGTTTTGATATTATTAAGTTTGCAGTGCTTATATATGTGTTTTTTAAAGTTGGTATAAATTTAAGAGAGAGGTTAAGATTAGGTTTATAAATTGAGAGTCATTCATATAATGATATTTAAAACCATGGAACCAGATGAGATCACCAGGGAAACAAAGTGCTAGGAAATAATTCTCCAAGACAGTTCTTTAGTTTTTTGTTTGTGACTTTTTCAAGGATGTTTGTGAAGTAAATTGCCTTGGAAGATAGAGGTAGTGTATCAACCTGGAGCAGAGATTAAATTTGCTTCCTGACCCAGATAATAAAAAGAATGACTCCACCCCAGACAGAAGTTGGGCATATTGGCTAGTAGCCTTTAAAACATCAGCTCAGGGGTTTTCTGAACATGTGGTGGATTTTTACAATAGCATCCACCTGGGCAACTTCTGCATTATCTCTGTGGGCCTTGGAGGAAAGGGGAAAATAATGGAAACATGAAGCTCCTGCTACCTGTTATACCATGAGCAATAAAGTCCTTTGTCTATGACTCAGGAGTTTGGTGTCTTTTACCAGCATCTATAGAATTTTGGCAAGCCAATTTGTTAGCTTGCAATTGAGGTAAAACTTCAGAGTCTTCACAGTTTTTAAAAATATAAAGAAGAGAAAAAGAGTAACATCTTGGATTAGCCAACATGTACAGGTCAAGAGAGATTGAGAATCCAGGAAAGGAAAATAAGAAGGAATAGCCAGTCATATCAAAACAAACAAGAGGGCTTCCCTGGTGGCGCAGTGGTTGAGAGTCCGCCTGCTGATGCAGGGGACACGGGTTCGTGCCCCGGTCCGGGAGGATCCCACATGCCACGGAGCGGCTGGGCCTGTGAGCCATGCCTGCTGGGCCTGCGCGTCCGGAGCCTGTGCTCCGCAATGGGAGATGCCACAGCGGTGAGAGGCCCGCGTACCGCAAAAAAAACCCCAAAAAAACAAAAAAAAAAACACAAGAATTTATTTTACTTTTTTTCATGGAATCCTACATTTAAGATATATATTTCAAATAGGATGAAATTTTTGTTCTGATGTCAACAGTTTGGAAAGATAATTGACCACTGGATTCAGCAGGTTTTAGGAACTAGTTAAGGAAATTAACTAGACCTACGACTAGTAGAGATTTATGCTGAGAGATTAATAATCTATACCGCTGTCTATAACTTATTTACGTATATGTGAAGAAGCAATCTCTTTAATAAACAGTGCTAATGTCACACAAATAATATAGATATTTATGGCCATCTGGGAAGGTTATTTTTTAAACTTTTTTATTTTGAAATAATTATAGATTCACATGCAATTGTAAGAAATGACATAGAGAGATCCTATTCTACTTCACTCAGTTTTCTCCAGTGCTAACATCTTGTATAAATGTAGTACAATACACAACCAGGAAACTGACATTGAAAAAAATTCATTGACCTTATTCGGATATCACCAGTTTTACATTCATTTATGGGTGTGAGTGTATTTAGCTCTATGCAATTTTATCATATATGTAGATTTATGGGATCACCACCACATAAGATTCAGTACAGTTCCATCACAAGAATCCCTTGTGCTACCCTTTTATAGCCATAGTCATCACCTTCCTTCATCAAATAAGAATCAGCAAAATGAAATAGAGAAAGAGAGAAGTTGGGCAGAGAGAGAGAAAAAGTTATGTGGCATAAGAATATGTGACAAGCATAAAAAACAGTAACTTTAACTCTCTGTTGTTAATTTATGTTCCTTTGCTTTATTATGAGTATACTTATTTGCTTTGTTTTGGGGGGGAGAAAAATTTGTATGGTAGATAGCTAGATAATAGATGGATGAATGATCAATGGCTCAAGCAATAAAATAAGTACTTTTGAAATTTTCAGCCTCTTATTTTATCACTTGTAGTCAATCCTCAGCAATTTGCTATACAAATGTTAAGTGCCTGCCATTTATTTTAAAAAGCTAAGTTCTGATAAACGAAGACTATGATCAATGCAAATACCATCTTTTATCCTCTCCCAGATAGCTGGTTATAAATCATGATATGACTGAATACAATGGTGTGATTTAAATGACAGTGCTTTGTAAATAGACCACTACTATATAAATATTTTTATTATATAACTTAGAAGGGGATACATTCCATAAATCGGATAAAAAGCCATGTCAGTTCAAAGTGAGAGAGAAAGAAGGAGAGAGGATACTTTGCTGGAAGATAGAAGAATATAGTACAGAAGCCATAACT
This sequence comes from Mesoplodon bidens, assembly GCF_964165515.1. Taxonomy (NCBI): domain Eukaryota; kingdom Metazoa; phylum Chordata; class Mammalia; order Artiodactyla; family Ziphiidae; genus Mesoplodon; species Mesoplodon bidens. The sequence goes on from NC_138178.1 coordinate 122,857,844, forward strand.
CACATCTCCAACTTTTCTTTCCTCCTGCTCAAGGGAAGTTCCCTTTGACATACAGCAGGGAAATAAGATTGGACACCTTTTCTTGTGTTCATCTAGTTCAGAATCCTTCTTAGCACCGACAGTCTTTTGCCAGTGATACCAAATTTTTTATCAACAACATTCCTGTATGTCTGGTCACCAGATAGAACCCAGATTCATGATTAACTACTATTCTACTGGAGTCGGTGAGGAGATGAATTGAGAAGGACCTCCAATCCTATACTTCTCTGACCCTTCAGTCTCCTCTGAGATTATCAAACCATGTTGTACAGAAAAATGGAACAATTCCAGAGGGAAAGTACAATGGAGGAGTAAGAAATTAGTCTCTCCCTACTGTAGACTACACCTTAGGTCTCAAAGGAAAGGAATCTGAGAGTTCTTCTAATCCATCTGCTCCTCTCTACCTAGGTTCGCTTTCCTCAGCTTTATTCTCTCTTTCCCTTCTTCAAGTCTCTTCATCCAAATCTCTACCTACACTCCTGGAAACACAGCTTCTTCTCCTGACAAGAAGAAATCTTGTTCTCTTCCTGCACTAGATTTGAGTTGGTCTATCAGAAGGAATCCCTAAATTTCACCAATGTTGTCTGTTGCTCCCCAATTTTACAAATGAGTCAGGGACTATAGAGCCCATTCTGTAAGGTCTTTATGGATCATCTGGTCAGGATCTCTTTATTTTCCCAGCTATGTCAGGTAAAGATAAGCCAATTCCCTTAAAGTTTCTATTCAGTTATGCACATGCACATTTCCAAGTATAAATATTAATTTTCATGGATGATAATGTTTACATCCTTATTAAAATTTTTTGTTTTATCAGTTAACAAATCAACTGGCCCTTTTTCTAAAGTCATGAGGTCCATTGAATATAAAGATTAACCTCAAAATCTTCTCCCTTTGCAGACAGTCCTGCTCTGGCATAAGATGGCAGTGGAGAAGGGGTAGTCTGTTCTTCTCTTTACAGTTGCCTTATGAGCTGATGTCAAAGATCCACTATAGAAATGGAGCAAGATTAGCATTCCTTGAAGGTGAAAAACATGAGCACCCACATATAAAATCAGAAAGTTGTGGGAATTACAAGGAAGCAGTGAATAATTCTGCTTTGCCAGATGATAGTGGCATGGAAAACAGTGAACTCAAAACCTAGGAAACAAGTCGAATTACTGAAAACTTTTATAGAAAAGACAAGATTATAATTAGTCTTTAGGAACCCAAAGGAAGCAGCATGCATGGAAAAGGCTAAAAAGGACTAAAGTAAAGTGAAACTGGACACAGTGAGATGATTAAAACAATCCTCGTGAGTGAGCCCTGGAATATCTTTTGTTCATATTACCCACAAGACAAGAAATGTTTTTCTACTGAATAGGAATACAAAATAATGACTGAATTTTATAGTCAGATTCTGAACAAGTAAACATACAAAACAAAACAATATGAGAGCTAGGGATTTTGCAAACTGTTAACTTTCCCAGAATACCAAGATATAACCTTTTAATATATTAAAGAAAAAAAAAAGATATTATCTGAAATATTTATCTTTATTTTCAGATAGCACCCAGGTCTTAAGAGAATATGGTGAGGCATGCTAATCAGTTTAGATAAACTTGGTAAAATATATTTTGATTCCTTTGGTTTATCTGATATTAACACTGACATTCAAGTGTACTACTGTAATTATTGAGCTATAAATAATATATTCTGTACTGCTATAAATATGTTAGGGTTTTATAAAATTCCTATTCTTGCTGTGAAAATTATAATAAAAGTTGCTAAAATATATTGCTCATAATAACTTTAAAGCAATGAGTGCTTTTTGTTCCATTTTACAGATACAGAAAATGAGGTTCCCAGAACCTGGGTAAATTATCCAAGTTAATGAAGGGCAAAGCTGTGGTTTCAAAATGGTTCTGTCTCCAAACACAGTGCTAACGTTTATAAGAAGAGTTATGTATCAAAATTGTTATCAAAGAAATGTTAATTTTAAGACTTAGCAACTTCATTCAAAATATCAGTTTACTGGGCCTTCAAAGCCAAGACTCACTGTTATTAAAACCATCTGTGAAGCTGTTTAAAATTACAAAGAGGAATAGACTTGCACTCTTCATAGTATATTTGATTTAGTTCAGGAAGATATTTCCAATCTGAAAGAGAACCTGTGTTATCCAGTCTCAGGCTGGCAAACGCACAACATTGTTGCTCCTTCTTATTCCAAATGTGACTTCTATTTAAATCCGCTGCTCAATAATACACTCAATTATTTTGGGTGGATAAATCAGCAAAGCAAGAATTGGATCTTTCTCCTTACCCCTGTTTTTTCAGGTTCATTACTAAAGTGCATCAGAAGAGTTTTCCCATTTTCACTCTCTTAAGGGCAATTTATTCTAACTTTTCTTCAACTGAGGTAATACTTCTTTCTTTGAAAGAGAACTCTAGAAAATATTAAGACATAGGCAGACATTTTTCCATCAAGTCCAACTCATAACTTATAACACGAGTGTCTTCCCATTCACCCTGTCATCCTTAACTATCAACATCGAAATGGGATTTCAGGTGAGGATCTAATACACAAATACATTAAGGTATAAAGAATATATTATACGCATTTTAATAGAAGGTAAAAAGCCTAGGCCTCAGAAAAGGATTTAAGTTATGGAATTTAGACCTTGGAAAGACAGGGAGAGCTCTTTTGGGAAACGGAATGCAGTATAGAGAGTAAAGTCATGGATATCTTCTTATTCCCTCTAAAGTCACCAAACTATGCAGACAATTATATCCTTTAAAAGTAAATGAAGCCCTGGTGATTTCAAAGTGTTGACATAGGCTATTTCTGCTAGAAGAAACTTTGGTGACACATAGAACACTAAGTCAACTACAATAATTATACTTTTAGAACCTTAATCCACTTCCTCACAAGCCATTCAGATAATCAGTAAAACACTAGGAAATGAGCTTTAAGAGACAGCTGCCTCATCAGAACACTGATAACAGAAACACAACTTTAATTTTACAAACTAAGAAAAGCTTGATAGAAGTTAGCTGAAAATAAACAATACTCAGGACAACATATGAAATCTATTTTATGACCCATGAACAGTGGTCAATGAACTATTTTAATAGAAGAACCATGTATTTATCATTGAAAATATACTTTCTGTGTGTAGAACATTTCTTATGCCTCTTTTCACATCAGTTAGGCTCATCTTTTTTGCTTCAGCCATTGCTGTGGAACCCAGTTGTACACAAATGCAACCTAACCTCACCTAGCTTGAGCTAGTATTATTGGACCTCCTGTTTTCTGCCCTGGGGCATATCCGCCACCATCATATAGGACGCAGTAGCTCAATTAAACATTCTAGCCCATGCATAAGACAAAGCTGGAGGTATGAAGTATTTACGCTCCATAGGGTAACCTCTGACAAATGGGGAAACTGAATGGAGCCAGTACATATAGTCCCCCATTCATGTCTCAGGCAGAGATGTAACGCTGAATAGAGGGCCTCGAGTGGGGTTGAACCCCAATCACCCTCAGTGGTAACCAGCTGAATGGTGTATTCTTGAATAGCTTTCTCTCTTTCCCTGTGTCATTCTTTCTAGTTCCCTTTCTTGTTTGTAACCAGCAAATTTCTTGCACACAAGGTCTATTCTCTCGTTTGGAAATAGCTGGTTTTAGGAGTGTCCCTAATAGTAGTCGATGGACTGGTCACTTGTCCAGCGACCTAAAGAAGAAAGATCAGAAGATGGAGGGCAAGGAGTTCTGGGAAAGAGACATTATGGATGGATGGATGGGAGTGGGTAAATGTGAAGATCTTTAAGCATATGTGAATTCCAACAAGAAAACATCTAGAGTAGAAGAGATAATAAACAACCTGTGCATAAGAACATACATCAGAAATACATAACAAACATGTCCCCACAAAGAAGAGCATGCTTTTCCAATAGAACTTAGAGCCTTGTTTGGTAGACATTTGAACCTGTAATTATAGGCACACTCAACACCTAAATGTCTATACATGTTTTCAAAGGGAAAGAAAATCCTGTAATGAATATTTCACAACACCTGTTCCCTTTTTCTGCTGAAGGCACTAATTTTTGGCATGCCTGACACAAAATCACCTGAAAGTTTTAGAGATAGGAGATGTGATGCCTTAGTGCACCTCCACACACACACTCACAATGTTATAGTTCCTTGAATTATAGAAAAACACAAAGCAACATAGAACTGTGTGAGAAAATCTATGCAGGTTACTCACATTTAAGATTTGAAAGAAGGGAAGGTTTATTGGGGTGAGATTAGAGATAAATTTCAAACTGGCTTTCAAAGGAAAGGAAGAATTTGCAAGGGCAAATTCAAGGGCAAGGGCAAAGTTAAAGATACACAGGAAGAGATTAGCATGTGTGGTGGAAAAGGAGAGCTAATATGTACTGTGCTCTTTGGATGAGACAGGGTATATCCTTGGCCATACCCAGGCCATGCCCCTCCGCAACTGAAGCCCTACCCTTTGTCTTAGCCTCTCTCATTTCAAAAATTGTCAAATTTATTCTTATAGGTGCTCAGGTAAAAATTTGGGAGGGCTAGTTATCTATAAATTTTATGCGCTCTGCTTTCAACATATATCCTGAGTCTAGCAGCCTCTATCACATCTACCACCAGTAGTCTCCTCTAACCCACAATCATGTCCCTCCTGGACAATTGCTACAGTCTCCCAGTCAGTTTTACTGCACCCTCCCTTACTCTCCTATAGTTTCTTCTTCCACAAGAAGCCAGAGGAACAATTTCTTAAAATCCCAAGGCACATCGCATTACTGTTCCACAAAAAACTCTCTAATGGCTTCTCTTCCTGATTAAGAGTAAAATCCAAAATCTCCTCTATGGCTTCAGAAGGCTTGGCACTCCCCCTGTCCCCTCAGCTACCTCTCTAATCTAATCACTGACCACTGTCCTTTTGCCAACTTTGATCCAGACACGGTTGTCTCCTTGCTATTCTTTAAACCTGTCAAGCACACGCCTGCCTTAGGGCTTTTGTACTCACTTATTGGTCTCTCTAAAAAAACACCACTCTTCTCCATATGATAACCACTTGGCTAGTTTCACTTTATTGGGTCTCAACTCCTCTCTCAAATACCACCTCCTGAGAGATATCTTCCATGATAACTACATCTAATATAGCAGTTCCATTTACTCTCAATGCCTTTACCTTGCCTTATTCTCTTTTAGAGAATTTATTACTGCCTCTAATGCTATGTATTTGTTTATTATTTATCTCTTCTCACTAGAACTTCATCTCTATAAGAGCAGGGATTTTGTCTATATTTTCTTCATTGCTGTATGTCCAGAATCTACAATGGGATTTGGCACATAGTGGTTAGTTTACAAATATTAAGTGAATAAACATTACTTTAATTCTTTCAAAACCTTATGAGATAGGTAGCATTCCCCACTGTGCTGAGGAAACTGTAACAGAAATATTAAATGCCTTTACCACAGTCAATAGCTAATAAGACTTATAATTCAGATTTATATGTAAGCTTCAGAGTCTACATTTTTAATGACTCCTTTATACTGCCTTTCCAGGATGGGACTCTAAGAAGAGGAGGTATAAATGAGCAGAAGCTGCCTATTAGCAAGTAGTAAAAGGTAAGGTTTGATAAATTATATTTTCACACTAGGACATAACATAAAATTCCCCACATTTAAATTCCTCATCTATTAATGCTTTACTCAGGGTTACAGGAAGTTTATTCCAACCCATAAATATAAATTTTAAAAGAAATTAAAGATAATTACTGCTGAGATTTTAAATGTTACATATTTTATTACTTTATTACAATAGCATGAAATAAATATCTTGAACATATCTTCCATTAAAAAAGACTCCTAGTATTTAAATCTTACTTGAAATCTTGCAATTTACCACAAGAAAAAAAATTAAGAGTAACAGACTATGCTATTGCCAGAGAAAAAAATTACTGTAAATATAATTTAGGAACTACTATTTGCTAACAGCTGTTATTTGGAAGTGCATATGTAAGAAACTATGTTCATATCCAGAGTCAGTATTACACACTTCAGAATGATGTCAGTCATCCTGATGAAGACTGGGGCTGTAATCTGAACTCCTATTATTAACTAGAGTCGCTGCTAAATATTTAGTAGTGAATGATACCACTAAATTGTGGTCATTTCGTTGAGAAAAACCATCTGAAAATGCTAGCATGCATGCAGGTGGTGTATCAATGACAAATTAATTTTTTTAATCCTAAAACATTTGTTAAATAAATCAATAAACTGTTAGAAAACTTAGAAGCTATTCTCAGTTACACTGGCAACTATAAGTTGTTTCTTGTCAGTGTTTTTTCATTTATAAAATAGGACAATTTAATTAAATGCCTTCATTTTTTGCCCTGGTCACATGCTCTGCATGCTTATCTAGACTCTGAACTACACCATTTCTTATACTGAAGTGTCTTTAGAAGCCATTCTTTACTCTCCAAATTTCATCAGTAGCTAATGTTTTTTTAGTTGTCCCAAGAAGGTCAGCTTTGTCTCTGCATAAACATGATAAGCTTCACTTGGGCTTAAATTCTGTTTGATCATTCTTTGTAACTCGAACAGCACAAAATTCAGTAGTCTATGATTTGTTAAAAAAAAAAAAAGAGAGAGAGAGACATGAATATTAGCTTTTCTTAAGTTGCTCTATATGAGGAGAAAGGTAGCCAAATGAGATTTAATTTAATTAGCACCTATGAAAGGAGGCATAATATTTCTTAATTGGAATGGAATAAAATGATATGCACACCTAAAGAGTGCGTATGTAACAAATCTCAGCGTGATGCTATGTTAACAGTTTGAAAACAATAGGCAGAAAAGAGAATCAGTGATCTTAAAGATAATTAATAGAAATTTCCCAAACTGAAATGTAAACAGAAAAACAATGACAAAAACAGAACATTTAAGAACTATGGGAGGGCTTCCCTGGTGGCGCAGTGGTTGAGAGTCCGCCTGCCGATGCAGGGGACACGGGTTTGTGCCCGGGTCCGGGAAGATCCCATATGCCGCAGAGCGGTTGGGCCCGTGAGCCATGGCCGCTGAGCCTGCGCATCCGGAGCCTGTGCTCCGCAACGGGAGAGGCCACAGCAGTGAGAGGCCCGCGTACCGAGAAAAAAAAAAAAGAACAATGGGAAAATTACAAAAGGTGTAGGATACACATGGTTGGAATACCAGAAAGAGAAGGAGCACATAACAGAGTTAAAGAAATCACTGAAGTAAAAATGGACAAATTTTTTCTAAAATTAATAATAGACCACGCATCCAGAAAGCTCAGAAAGTACCAAGCAGGATAAATATTTTTAAAATCTACACCTAGGCATATCATATCCAAATAGAAGAAAACCAAAAACAAATAGCATCATACTACTGTATTAATCCTCATTCTGGTCTAAAAAGAGGTTTCTAAACATTTTCAAAAAGAGTGCCTTCTTGAGATTAAATCTGATGGAAACTCAACTGTAAAACATAAAAATGTATAACAGAAGAGCTGCACTTGTGTAAGGGAAGTTTGATATGGGAAGGATAACACTGTGGACTTTCTGTCTGCACACACCCCATATTCTAGGACAGCTCTGTCCAATAAAACCAAGATGTGAGCTATATGTGTTATTTTAAATCACCTAGGAACCACCTTCTTAAGTAAAAAGTGAGAGTTGAAATTAATTTTATAACTATATTTTATTTTACCTAATACATAAAAGCATTTTAATATGTAATTAACAATATTAATGATATATGCTATATTCTTTTTCTACTAAGTCTTCAAATTTAATGTGCATTTTTTACTTACTGTGCATCTCAATTCATATGCTTAATTTTAATAAAAATACGTAATCTGTTTAAAGATTTCAGAAGAATTAGAGTTGGAAAAGTATATTTACATACCCACGTTGTTGTTGTTTTTAAATTTATTTATACTGCAGGTTCTTATTAGTTATCTATTCTATACATATTAGTGTATATATGTCAATCCCAGTCTCCCAATTCATCCCACCCCCACCACCACCACTTTCCCCCCTTGGTGTCCATACATTTGTTCTCTACACCTTTGTCTCTATTTCTGCCCTGCAAACCGGTTCATATGTACCATTTTTCTAGATTCCACATACATGTGTTAATATACGATGTTTGCTTTTCTCTTTCTGACTTACTTCACTCTGTATGACAGTCTCTAGGTCCATCCACATCTCTACAAATGACCCAGTTTCATTCCTTTTTGTGGCTGAGTAATATTCCTTCTATATATGTACCACATCTTCTTTATCCATTTGTCTGCCGATGGGCATTTAGGTTGCTTGCATGATCTGGCTATTGTAAATAGTGCTGCAAGGAACACTGGGGTGCATGTGTCTTTTTGAATTATGGTTTTCTCAGGGTATATGCCCAGTAGTGGGATTGCTGGGTCATATGGTAGTTCTACTTTTAGTTTCTTAAGGAACCTCCATACTGTTCTCCATAGTGGCTGTATCAATTTACATTCTCACCAACAGTGCAAGAGGGTTCCCTTTTCTTCACACCACCTCCAGCAACTGTTGTTTGTAGATCTTCTGATGATGCACATTCTAACCAGTGTGAGGTGATACCTCATTGAAGTTTTGATTTACATTTCTCTAATAATAAGTGATGTTGAGCAGCTTTTCATGGGCATCTTGGCCATCTGTATGTCTTCTTCCAACAAATGTCTATTTAGGTCATCTGCCCATTTTTTAATTGGATTGTTTTTTGTAATACTGAGTTTCATGAGCTGTTTATATATTTTGGAGATTACTCCTTTGTCCTTTGATTCACTTGCAATTATATTCTCCCATTCTGAGGGTTGTCTTTTTGTCTTATTTGTAGTTTCCTTTGCTGTGAAAAGCTTTTAAGTTTCATTAGGTCCCAATTGTTTATTTTTGTTGTTTTTTTTCATTACTCTAGGAGGTGGGTCAAAAGATCTAGCTGTAATTTATGTCATAGAGTATTCAGCCTATGTTGTCCTCTGAGAGTTTTATAGTGTTTGGTCTTACATTTAGGTCTTTAATCCATTTTGAGTTTAGTTTTGTGTATGGTGTTAGGGAGTGTTCTAATTTCATTCTTTTACATGTGGGTGTCCAGTTTCCAAGCACCACTTATTGAAGAGATGATCTTTTCTCCATTGTATATCCTTCCCTACTTTGTCATAGATTAGGTGACCATATGTGCGTGGGTTTATCTCTGGGCTTTCTATCCTGTTCCATTGATCTATATTTCTGCTTTGTGCCAGTACCATATTGCATGATGACTGTAGCTTTGTAGTACAGTCTGAAGTCACGGAGTCTGATTCCTCCAGCTCCATTTTTTTCCTCAAGAGGGTTTGGCTATTCAGGGTCTTTTGTGTCTCCAAACAAATTTTAAGATATTTTCTTCTAGCTCTGTAAAAAATGCCACTAGTAATTTGATAGAGATTGCATTGAATCTGGAGATTGCTCTGTGTAGTACAGTCATTTTCACAATATTGATTTTTCCAATCCAAGAACATGGTATATCTCTCCATCTCTTTGAGTCATCTTTGATTTCTTTCATCAGTGTCTTACAGTTTACTGAATACAGGTTTTTTAACTCCTTACATAGGCTTATTTCTAGGTATTTTATGCTTTTTGTTGCAATGGTGAATGGGATTCTTTCCTTAATTTCTCTTTCTGATCTTTCCTCGTTAGTGCATAGGAATGCAAGAGATTTCTGTGCATTCATTTTGTATCCTGCAACTTTACCAGATACACTGATTAGCTCTAGTAGTTTTCTGGTGGCATCTTTTGGATTATCTATGCACATTATCATGTCATCTGCAAACAGTGACAGTTTTACTTCTTCTTTTCCAATTTGGATAACTTTTATTTCATTTTCTTCTCTGATTGCCATGGCTAGGACTTTCAAAACTATGTTGAATAGTAGTGGTGAGAATGGATATCCTTGCCTTGTTCCTGATCTTAGAAGTAATGCTTTCAGTTTTTCACCATTGAAAATGATATTTGCTGTGAGTTTGTCATATATGGCCTTTATTATGTGGATGTAGATTCCCTCTATGCCCACTTTCTGGAGAGTTTTATCATAAATGGGTGTTGAAATTTGTCAAAAGATTTTTCTGCATGTACTGGGATGATCATATCATTTTTATTCTTCAATTTGTTAATATGGTGTATCACATTAATTGATTTGCATATACTGAAGAATCCTTGCATCCCTGAGATAAATCTCACTTGATCATGGTGTATGATACTTATGTATCATCCAACAACAACATGTTATTGGATTCTGTTTGCTAGTATTTTGCTGAGGATTTTTGCATCTATATTCATCAGTGATATTGGTCTGTAACTTTCTTTTTTTGTGATATCTTTGTCTGGTTTGTGTATCAGGGTGATGGTGGCCTCATAGATGAGTTTGGGTGTGTTCCTTCCTCTGCAGTTTTTTGGAAGAGTTTGAGAAAGATGGGTGTTAACTCTTCTCTAAATATTTGATAGAATTCACCTGTGAAGCCACCTGGTCCTGCACTTTTGTTTGTTGGAAGATTTTTAATCACAGTTTGAATTTCATTACTTGTGATTGGTCTGTTCAGATTTTCTGTTTCTTCCTGGTTAAGTCTGTGAAGGTTATATCTTTCTAAGAATTTTTCCATTTCTTCCAGGTTGTCAGTTTTATTGGCATAGAGTTGATTGTAGTATTCTCATGATGCTTTGTATTTCTGTGGTGTCCATTGTACTTCTCCTTTTTCATTTCTAATTTTATTGATTTGGGTCCTCTCCCTCTTTTTCTTGATGAGTCTGGCTAAAGTTTTGTCAATTTTGTTTATCTTCTCAAAGAACCAGCTTTTAGTTTTATTGACCTTTGCCTTTGTTTTCTTCGTTTTTATTTCATTTATTTCTACTCTGATCTTTAAGATTTCTTTGCTTCTACTAACTTTGGGTTTTGTTTGTTCTTCTTTCTCTACTTCCTTTAAGTGTAGGTTAGACTGTTTGGGATTTTTTTTGTTTCTTGAGCTAGGATTGTATTGCTATAAACTTCCCTCTTAGGACTGCTTTTGCTGCATCCCATAGGTCTTGGATCATTGTGTTTTCATTGTCATTTGTCTCCATGTATTGTTTTGATTTCTTCTTTGATTTCCTCAGTGATCTCTTGGTATTTAGTAATGTATTGTTTAGCCTCCATGTGTTTTATGTTTTTTATGTTTTTTTCCCTGTAATTTATTTCTAATTTCATAGTGTTGTGGTGGGAAAAGATACTTGATATGATTTCAATTTTCTTAAGTTTACTGAGGCTTGATTTGTCACCCAAGATATGATCTATCCTGGAGACTGTTCCATGCGCACTTGAGAAGAAAGTGTAATCTGCTGTTTTTGGATGGAATGTCCTATAAATATTAATTAAATATATCTGGTCTATTATGTCACTTAAAGCTTGTATTTCCTCATTAATTTTCTGTCTGGATGATCTGTCCATTGATGTAAGTGAGGCATTAGAGTCCCCCACTATTATTGTGTTACTGTCGATGTCCTCTTTTATAGCTGTTAGCATTTGCCTTTTTTACTGAGGTGCTCCTATGTTTGGTGCATATATATTTATACTTGTTATATCTTCTTCTTGGATTGAACCCTTGATCATTATGTAATGTCCTTCTTTGTCTCTTGTAACATTCTTTATTAAGGTCTATTTTATCTGTTATGAGTATTGCTACTCCAGCTTTCTTTTGATTTCCATTTGCATGGAATATCTTTTTCCATCCCCTCACTTTCAGGCTGTATGTGTCCCTAGGTCTGAAGTGGGTCTCTTGTAGACAACATACATATGGGTCTTTTTTTGTATCCATTCAGTGAGCCTGTGTCTTTTGGTTGGAGCATTTAATCCATTCACATTTAAGGTAATTATCAATATGTATGTTCCTATTACCATTTTCTTCATTGCTTTGGGCTTCTTTTTGTAGGTCCTTTCGTTCTCTTGCATTTACCACTTAGAGAAATTCCTTTAGCATTTGTTGTAGAGCAGGTTGGTGGTGCTGAATTCTCTTAGCTTTGGCTTGTCTGTAAAGCTTTTGATTTCTCTGTCGAATCTGAATGAGATCCTTGCCCAGTAATCTTTGTGGAGAATCTTGAAAGGTTCTTCCCTTTCATCTCTTTAAATATATCAGGCCACTACTTTCTGGCTTGTACAGTTTCTGCTGAGCAATCAGTTGTTAACCTTATGGGAGTTCCCTTGTACATTATTTGTCATTTTTCCCTTGTTGCTTTTAATAATTTTTCTTTGTCTTTAATTTTTGTCAATTTGATTATTATGTGTCTTGGCACGTTTCTCCTTGGGTTTATCCTGCCTGGGACATTCTGTGCTTCCTGGACTTGGGTGGCTATTTCCTTTCCCATGTTAAGGAAGTTTTCAGCTATAATCTCTTCAAATATTTTTCTCGGGTCCTTTCTCTCTCTTCTCCTTCTGGGACCCCAATGATGTGAATGTTGGTGCATTTAATGTTGTCCCAGAGGTCTCCTAGGCTGTCTCATTCCTTTTCATTCTTTTTTCTTTATTCTGTTCCACAACAGTGAATTCCACCATTCTGTCTTTCAAGTCACTTATCCATTCTTCTGCCTCAGTTATTCTGCTACTGATTCCTTCTAGTGTATTTTTCCTTTCAATTATTTTATTGTTCATTTCTGTTTGTTTGTTATTTAATTCTTCTAGGTGATTGTTTTCTTTATTTCTTCTAGGTCTTTCTTAAACATTTGTTGCATCTTCTCAATCTTTGCCTCCATTCTTTTTCTGAGGTCCTGGAGCATCTTCACTATCATTATTCTGAATTCTTTTTCTGGAAGATTGCCTATCTCTATTTCCTTTAGTTGTTTTTCTGGAGTTTTATATTGTTCCTTCATCTGGTACATAGCTCTCTGCCTTTTCATCTTGTCTATCTTTCTGTGAATGTGGTTTTTGTTCCACAGGCTGCAGGATTGTAGTTCTTGCTTCTGCTGTCTGCCCTCTGGTGGATGAGGCTATATAAGAGGCTTTTGCAAGCTTCCTGATGGGAGTGACCGGAGAGCTGAGTTTTGCTTTGGTGGGCAGAGCTCAGTAAAACTTTAATCCTCTTGTCTGCTGATGGGTGGGGCTGAGTTCCCTCCCTGTTGGATGTTTGGCCTGAGGCAACCCAGCACTGCAGGCTACAGGGTCTTAGGTGGGTCTAATGGTGGACTCCAGGAGGGCTCACACCAAGAAGTACTTCCCAGAACTTCTGCTGCCAGTGTCTTGTCCCTACCCTAAGACACAGCCACTCCCTGCCTCTGCAGGAGACCCTCCAACACTCACAGGCAGGTGTGATCCCATCTCCTAGGGGTCACTGCTTCTTCTCCCGGGTCTTTATGTATACACTACTTTGTGCGTGCCCTCCAAGAGTAGAGTCTCTTTTCCCCCCATCCTGTTGAAGTTCTGCAGTCAAATCCCGTTAGCCTTCAAAATCTGATTCTCTGGAAATTCCTCCTCCCATCACCAGACCCCCAGTTTGGGAAGCCTGAGGTTGTGCTCAGAACCTTCATTTCTGTGGGTGGACTTCTGCAGTAAAATTTTTTGCCAGTTTGTGAGTCACCCACCCAGCAATTATGGGATTTGATTTTATTGTGATTGTGCCCTTCCTATTGTCTCATTGCAGTTTCTCCTTTGTCTTTGGATGTGGGGTATCTTTTTTGGTGAGTTTCAGTGTCTTCCTGTCGATGATTTTTCAGCAGTTAGTTGTGATTCTGGTGCTCTCACAAGAGGGAGAGAGTGCACAGCCTTCAACTCTGCCAACTTCTACATACCCATGTTCTAAACATAAGTTTTTGAAATTAAATTGACTAGTCATTTTTAACTTTTGACTTAAATTAAGTAATGTTAAAATTCTAGCAAAATTAAAATTTTATGTAAAGTTAAAAATTCTGTTCCATAATTTCACCCACCACATTTTAATTGTTATGTATGGCTAGAAGTTGTCATATTGGACAGTGAAGATCTAGAGTTTCACAGAATACACCTTGAAAACCACTGGCCTAATCAAAATATTTCTCAAGACTATCATTCAAGAGACTAATACCTTGCTCACCAAGAAGCATTCTTCTTCATATTTGGCATCTGGGTGCACTGATAAAATCTTGTTCCTAGACCTATAAGGTGGAACTTCAGACCACAGACTTAGTTAAATTCACTGACATAGTAATATCCTGTGAAGTATCTGGGAATCCAACTAGTTAACTAAAATTGCCCTGGCAGTGTTCCCTTTCAGCATGCAATATTACTTTCAATATGTCAACATAACATCACTTTGAGATTTGTTCATCACACAGATGGCAGTGTCAGCTCCTTAAATTAATCAGCCTACCCTGAAAGACATAATAAGTATGAAAATGATTGGGCAGGAGTTATTCTCCAAAGGCTTGTCAATCCACCAGCTTAAAGCAAAGCTGATCACTGCTGTAATAGTTGCAGGTAGTTGCTGAAGATAGGCAAATAACTCCCAAATGGACTGTTAAAAGGAGGAAGAACTGAATCTGCAAAAGAATAATTGCAAAGTGAACTATAATTTCAAGTAATGTAGAGCCAATAGACGGTACAGTAATATGAAGTGAAGCAATCAAATGAAATTAATGCTATCTTAACTTAGGTTACTGTAGTTCATGAACTGTGAAAAGTAATTCTTCAGGAAGCACTAAATCTTGAAAATGGTGGGAATCTTTACGAGGATGGGCTTCACTTGGAATTTTAACTGGTAAAATCTTGGATACTGGACATGGATCTATTAGTAAAGGAAGAGAGAGGAGGAATTCACTATGGAACACTCTTCTTTCTTTCCTCTTCTTTTCTGTCTTGGTCCTTCTATAACTCTAGAGAGTGCAAATGAACTTAGACATGGCGACTTAACCTGCATTTGTTTCACTTGAACACAATCGCCATCAGTTATCCCTGTGTTTTACATAAATTTATAAGTATTGTGAAAAGAAGTTCCACTTAATGGAATTAGAAATAATATAGTTTAGATATAAGAGGAATAAGAATAGATTTCAAAGAGTAGATAGTATCTATGTGATTTTACTTGGTCTATTATAATCATAATTTTCCCCTAGCCGTTTTGGACACTTACATCAAATAACGAATCCATGCACTACTTTAACATTAGAGTTACTTTTTTTAAAAAGTAATAATTACAGTATTTCATCATGTCACCTACTTCTCATAAAAAGAATAAATTCCCCCCATATCCTGAGCAACATAGTCAAGGCTTTTCACAATATGTTTTTAATTTTTCTTCCCAGATATATCTTCCATTCTAATCTATCTACCCAGGGGTTAAACTCAAAATATATAATAACAGCTATGGTAAATTTACTGACTGATAAAAATTGATCCTAGACATCTCTGTTCTGAACCAGGCTCTTTGCGATCCTCTGCTATGCCAGGCAAGTTTTCCATTCACTGTTAGATCCTGAAAGGTACACTAAATTCCAAGAAAGGTCCCAAACTGGATGGAGCAGAGTGACATATTTGAAGGTTCTAGGGCTGTGACTATTTATCAGATGAAATAACAGCATTTCAATATTTTAACACCCAGAACGTCTGTATCATTGTGTATCAGCTGAATGTCTGAAATTCACCTTGAATTACAAATTTCCAGCTTCTAACCATTCCTCATCCATGGGATCAAGAAAGAAAATATTTCTTGAACTGAGTGAAATTAAACTATGCTATGAATTTTCTTATTTCTCAATGTTTGCTCATAAGATTTCTCTTAGATTACTTTTTAGTTTTTCCACAATCTACCTTCAACTCATATTTTGTGAATCAGCTACAACACCAGCTCCACTGTTAAGCCTTCCCAGAATCCTATAGTTACAATTAAAGGCTGATTTCTCCTCAGGATAACAATAATTAAAGTATACCCCTAATGACAGCTACCATAGGAAGACTTTAATTATGCTTACTTCTAAATGTGTTATGATAGGGTTTCTGACTTACTCACTTTGTAAATCTATAATGGGAGCCTAGCCGAGTGCCTTTCCATAATAATAGTGCCAAATAAAGAAATTTAAGAGGAGGCCACAAATGCTGGATGAGTAACCATATTGAAATTTTATATCCATTCAAGAGTGTACAAATAACTCTTTTATGTATATTAAACCCAATGAGTTTATTCTCTTGGGAAAAGATAAGCGATTGCAAGCACAAAGAAGGGAAATGCAGAACTAAGGTCTGTTCTTTAAGGTGAGAGCTATATGCTAGTACTAAGTCCAATTTTTATACTTTTATATTTCACCCTCAAACTACTTTAATAATTCAGAATGGTATAATTTACTTTCAATAGTGGAATAAATACTATAATGACCTTTTTACTGGAAAGGAAAAGAAACATAATTCTTTCACGATGTAATACTGTTTTTTTTCTTGACTTCCTGCTGAATAGGTCATCCAAGGGCAAGATCAAGTAACTTGAAGTCAAACTTTGTTAGTGCAGTGATGTCAATTTGCAAGAAACCTGTAAATCTCATTATGCTTTCTTTTCAAGATGACCTTCCTGCAACTCCCATTTTGCTTTCATATCTTCACATATTTTATGTATAAAGATTCACTGAAAACTATAAGAATTATTCCAACTTTAGGGCAAAATTGCTCTTTTAGCTGCATAAAGAGAAAGAACATGGCAACCTCATATCCATTACAGGCTTACTTTCCACCTCTCTTTCAAGATATTCACTGCATCAAAGATTAGAACTCACTTTTGAAATAAAGTCCATAAATGCAATACACAGTTCCTATTCTAGCCAGTATATCCTCAGCTTCTTATTTATTTGCTTCTAAGACAGAATAGGGTAATTCATTAAAAAGTGCTCTATCTTTTCTTTCTCATTGATTCTTCATTTGTTTCCAATCTCTGAGTTTCCCAGCTCTCTTCTATAAATGTCTAAGGGAACTGTGAATAATCAATCTCCTATTGCTACTTTCCATTTTCTGATTTTGACTTTTCATTTCAATGTAATACCTTTTAATAAGGGCTATTATATACCTGCATGCAGTTTCCACCAGCCTAGTTGGTAGAAGTGACTTACAGTATTTGTTCTATCATCCACACCAAGAAAGTTCTTTACCATACCTGTGCCTCCTTCCCCTTTCACCTCTGATACATACACACACCAAATAAGGGAACAACTAATGTTCCCCTAAAAAGTCTGTCAATATCTCATTTTGTCAATCCTTTTGTTTCACTATGATATACTCTTACTAAAATAGTTATGGGGGTAAGTACATAAGCTAGTGAACCTTTTCTAAAGTTGGTACACATGTATTCTTTAGTTTTTAGTTCATATTTTCACTGAAAATTAATGGAATCACAACATATTTGGTATATTTTTGTAGCTTATTTCATGTATATTTAACTTTCATGTTTTCAACAGTTTAAATTATTTTTATTTTTATTTCTCTGAGGCACTTAGAAAACAAAGTGAGAAGGTTGATGGGAGGGAACACCTTACAACAGATTTATGTTTGGGTAGCAAAGTAGGAACTAAAAGGCATTTTATGTCTAACTCATATTCTTTTTGCTGCAAGTTAAGCCTTTCTCCTCTTGTTTGTTAAGATGAAAATAATTTAAATTATTCTCTAAAGACATATGCCAACGTAGAAAACGTTAAAAGATTTCCTGGAACAGATACATTTTCTTCCATATTCCATCTTCTATACTTTCCATATACTTTATCCTGAAAAGTGACAAGAGAATAAAAGAGACTCTAAAAATTATTTGCACCAGTGAGTGCACTAAAACAAATGAACTCGTTAAATCTTGGTCTTGAAATTTTATGAAAAAGCATCAAAATAATTTATATAGATATGGCTATAATTACAGATTACAAATGTCAAAAAATGTTCTAGCCTCAAGTCTTCCTTAAGACCCAAAAGTGATACATTATAATGTTCATTCTAGCAAAAAACTAGAAATTTCAAAAATTACTCTTGCTTAAACTTTCCAGTGGTTTACAATAAAGTCAGAAAAAATAATTGTTAAGACTTACACAAATTCTTTCTGCTGTACTTTAAACTTTTAGCTTCTTGTTTGTTACTGAGATGGAGGCAATCACCACCCTCCTAGAGTATTTTATTAGATACTTAGTTGAAATAAAACAATTACCTAGGCATTTTTGTTTGTTTTATTTTAGTAGGCCCAATATTCGTATTTTGACAGCAATCCCCTGGACACTTTCTCATTCATCTTCTGATTGCACACTTTTTCACTGCATACTGACTTAGGAGTGAAGGTAGATTTCTCTTTTAGAAGATTTATGGGTGTTTTATTTTGTTTTTGTGTGTGAGGTCCAGCTAATTGAAGACATCTCATCCCCCAGGAATGGGTTAATATATAAACATACTTTGAATGCTTATTCCCCCTCTTTGTTCTTACCCGATTTTAACTCTTATACCCCACCTCATTATAGAAAGCAATGAAAAGAACTTTTTTTTTTTTCAGTACACGGGCCTCTCACTGCTATGGCCTCTCCCGTTGAGGAGCACAGGCTCTGGACGCGCAGGCTCAGCGGCCATGGCCCACGGGCCCAGCCGCTCCGCGGGACCTTCGCAGACCGGGGCACGAACCCATGCCCCCTGCATCGGTAGGCGGACTCTCAACCACTGCGCCACCAGGGAAGCCTGAAAAGAACATTTTAAGAAACACCTTTTCGGGCTTCCCTGGTGGCGCAGTGGTTGGGAGTCCGCCTGCCGATGTAGGGGATGCGGGTTTGTGCCCCGGTCCAGGAGGATCCCGCGTGCCATGGAGCGGTTGGGCCCGTGGGCCATGGCTGCTGAGTCTGCGCGTCCAGAGCCTGTGCTCTGCAACGGGAGAGGCCACAGCAGTGAGAGGCCCACGTACCACAAAAAAAAAAAAAAAAAAAAAAAAAACACCTTCTCCATTTTTTATGGAAGCAAAGAAAAGGAAAGAGATTACCAACAGTTTATGACATTTCCTAAAAAACAAGTCTAGTCTAATCAAGACATTTAGCTTCCAGGTAATGCCCAGGGCTCTAGATTCTCAACATTCAGAAACAATATGTGTCTGATCAGGACCCAAGGGACCAGCCTGGCTTACATAAAATCTGTAGGCAGCTGGACTAGCCTGAGGATAAATTTTGAAATTCAAGTTCACTTTGCAATGGATCTAGGTGTCTTAAATCTCTGTAATGTTTTTGAAATTACCTAAATTTCTCAAATTGTCTCAGAAATGAATAAAAGTTCCTTGATTTGCTTTACCCTGATACCAGATTCTTGATTCTTTCCATCCCATGTCCACTTTTCTAAAATTTACTAGAATTAGACAAGTTTCCCAGACAAGGATGTGACAAGTGCAATCAGTAGACTGTAAGTATATCAGAACTAAGGGCTCAATAAATACTTTAAAAAATAGTTTATAGTATATATAGTTTCAATTTATAGTGCCAGAATACAAAGACCCAGAACAGGCCTTTCATTACAGGCATATACACCAATATACAGTGACATCAAGCACATGAATTTTTTAAGCTGACAAAGGAAATTACCATTTCTATCTGATTTCTAAAATAGAAGTCATGAAAACAAAAATACATCTCCCACCATTTAATAACTTTGTTTGAAACACATGTCTTGAGCTTGTCTTTCAACAAACTGGGAAGAACAATTTCTCTTCTATACTGGGCTCTATCTTCTGTCTTGGTGACTTTGTATCTTTCAAGCGTTTCTTACTCCTTCTTGCTCCCTAGCAATTTCCTCACTTGGCAACACTCTGGGAAGGCCCAGATATTTTCCTGTTTGACCGACCAAGGTACCTTTATCCTGTCATCTTAGGCAATGTGTTGACTAAATGAATGGATACAGCTCAATGTTATTTTCTCCCAAATGATTAAAACAGATAAAGTATATAAAGATTTATGAACTGTAGAGTTCATTCATTCAACAAAAATCTACTGAGTCTATTATCTACCAAACCATATGTATTCCCATAAGTATGATCCACAAAGAACATTTAGGTTAGGAAGATTACTATTGAATGGAGTGTTTTGGAAAACATATTAGTACCTTTCAAATTTATTACAAATGTTAATGCTTCATACATGAAAAATCTATGTATAATATCATAAATGTGTCTAGTTTATAATTAAAAGGGAATTCTTTCCTTATTATTTTGCAAATAAGTATCACAGAATATTAGGGCTGAAAGAGGCCTAGATATTACTAGGTCTTACAGTTTAACACATGAAGATATCAGGTAGAAAAGGTAAATGTTACACAATTAATTATTGAAAGACTTGGAACTTAATCTCACATCTCAATTCCCAACCCAAATTCTCTTGCAAAAATAATAAAAACAATGTTTTCTAACAGGCTATTTTATGATACTATATGCTATTTCTCAACAATAATTTAAAATTATTAACAATGAGATTTTTTTTCATGACTCTCAAAAGTACACAATTAATTTTATCAGCATTACCCTGTGTAAAAATTTCAGAACAAAATTTGGACTAAAATAGTAGTCTATAGTTCAATGAAAGTATTTCATATTTTAAAAGGCTTTCTGTCATTATCAGTTTAAATAAGGTCAAACCTTACACATTGCTTTAGTATCAGTAGACTTTTTTATTTTTTTGATGCTACTGTTAATATAGGAGGTTCAATCTGATTGACAAGGATAGGGGAGCATGAGATGCCCTTTGAAATTACTTAATTCTCTCTTTTTAAGTCAAGAGAGAATTAACCATAGTCTTTATTTAGTAGAGAAGGTAGATCATTGACCTTTCTATTGCGACAGTCTCACCTTATGACCCAGCTGAGAATCTTGCTCCACAATTAACTATGTTAACATGGGGCAGCACAGAGTTACCATGCTCTGTCATATGAGAAGGCACATGTCTTCCTATTTGGGAACATTTTCTTGTGCTGAGTAGTCTTCGTGCCATTTAGGTTAATGAATTATTACCATCTAGGTAAACTACTGGGACTTTGTAATAAACATGAACTTTGTTTGATCTCTCAAAATTAAGCCATATATATTTGTTATTTAAAATTAATTTCCTCTAGGATTATGAGAAATATTGTTGATGGCATTTCATATCCAGATGTCTTTACCTTTTAATACCATATAAACAGCAAAGCATCATGGAATTAGATTCCTCATCTTACGAATAATTAAGCTCCTTTTTTACCAATCTAATTTGTCTCAATACTGAAGTCTCTAGATTTAGCTACAAAAATCTAAAATTATCAAAACAATTATGCAGCAGGAAAGAGCTAATATTTCTAGATATTTAGGTGAAGAAAAAGGTGAGCAAAATTAGGTTAATGAAAGTCAAACTCAAAATGAAATCAAGGATTCAGAATCACAATGGTGTAATTGAAGGAATTTCAAGAAATGAAATATATGTATTTTCTCAAAACCATTACAATGATAAAATAAAGTATTACTCCGTTTACAATCACATCTTGACTACTGTGCAATGCTTGGAGATATATTTGCTCAGTTAATCTCATTATGATTTTTTATGAAATACTCATCAATAGGTATACAATACTATCATGTGAAACTTATAGGCTTAATTTTTTTTTTTTTTTTTTGCAGTACGCGGGCCTCTCACTGTTGTGGCCTCTCCCGTTGCAGAGCACAGGCTCCGGACGCGCAGGCTCAGCGGCCATGGCTCACGGGCCCAGCCGCTCTGCGGCATGTGGGATCTTCCCGGACCAGGGCACGAACCCGTGTCCCCTGCATCGGCAGGCGGACTCTCAACCACTGCACCACCAGGGAAGCCCCAATATAGGCTAAATTTTAAAACACATACATTTAAAAAAGAAAATATTTTACTGATGCTATATATTTATATATAATTATCATATATAAATAAATATATATAATACTGATGAGAAAGTAATTTTATTATATTCAAGAAGAAAAATATTAGCTGTTAAAATATACTTGTTAGTTTAGTAGTAAAAAACAAATCAGTAAATTAAGGGAAATATGTATAGATTAGCAGAACATTTTAAAGAAAAAGAACAGCTCTACTGTAGACCTAGGAAAACAGGGTCTCCTGTTCTGGACCCTGTCTTTAGAGTTTCCAGTTCTGACCTTACCCTGGCCATGTCTCTCTCCACTAGGTGAGGAGTCAATGTAGCCAATGGGATGTGCCCATATTAAGCCTTTTACCTAGTCTAGGCCATGCTCTGGATTCTACGACACTGGAATATCTGCTCAAATTGACTATGCTCATTTCTAGGGTCTATGCAAGTTTCTTCCTGATTCTGTCTTCTTAACGAACAATGAAGCTGTTCATATGCCTAGCCATAGGTTACACTTGATCTTTTGTGTTATACACAATTACTGTCAAATGCAATGGTAGATTAGTAAGCAAAAGGAAGAAGGTGGAAAATGAGTAAGGAGAGTGCAGACATTCACAATGTACAGCTCTTATCTTTTCTACCAGGAGACAAAACAAAATTCCCTCTCTTTGCCTCATTGGCATCCACTATCATAATCTGATGATTAGTTAGTCATAAATTGTCTTAAGGTATGGTGTGTTATTCTTTGCTGAAATCATACTTTAATTTTAACTAGAATTACCAAAGTTTAACTCAGGGGTGTATATATTATGAGAATCTGTGAAGTCAGGGATTTTTTAGTAGCCCTTCATATCACACTAAATAACGTTACGATTTGTAGACAGCCAGAAAGCTCTAGGAAAAGTATCTACTAGACTGCATTGCCTTGACAAAGTAAAATAAAATGTGCTGTCTCTCTGCATGCTAAATGCCTTGCTGCACTTATTTTTCTTACTATGATGGTCCTCATGAATTGTTGGCATTTTACATCGGGCTTTATTTTGTGTACAAAATGAAATCCACATGTATTAGGTGTCATTCTTAAAAGTCTTCATATTTTTTGAGCTGATCAAAGAATCATATTAACAGATAGTCCCCACTTTTCTAAATTATACTGTATGATAATTGACCACAGTAGGAGTTACTTGTAATGGCTACAATACATGAGCAATTAGTGGGCAGTAACACTTACAGAGAAAGCAACATGGGCTGCAAGAAAGTGCTTTTAGATCAATACAGCTTTTAAAATCTTCTGAATTTTAGGGGAGAAAAAGAACCTGTGATGAACAGAGAATGTTCAACCACTTATAAACATTTCCATCACAATAATATGAACATGCCAGGGTGCTGGTACAGAAAGAAGCTCTGATTTAATTGAGGAAATGTTATATTTCTAATTATGTATAACCTTTTAACTGGTATTTACTTTATAAGACAGTGCTTGAATAGTGGGCAAAGTGTATAACCAAAGGTAGTTTCTCTGGTCAATATTCTCATCCTTTGCCCCTACTCAGGAAATTTCCAAGTTAAAGGAGAATTAAATGGCATAACTTCCATTTTGTTTCATCAAATTAATTTCTACTATAGCTTATGTTGGAAATAAAGAAGGCAAAATGGAAGCTGAAGGTATAATTTGTAGATTGGACTCAGTTAATAATAACATTAAAAATTTAATACAATTAAGTTTGCCCTGAAAATGACTACATTTTTTATTTTAGATATTAATTTGAATATTATTATCTAGGCACATAAATTGGTACAATCTAAGGCATAAATATTTCAAAATAAAAGTTTACTCCAGCACAGGAATATGTGTATGTCCATTAAGGTTTTGTTTAATAATGATAACCTTCAGGTAAATTATTAATAGCTTTAAATGAAATCCAGTATGATACAATCATTTCTCTTGATTACTTTTACATTTACTAAAAGATTGAAATAAAACAATCTTAAGTTCAGGAAAATATTGTTTGATAATATTAGAAACTTTTGTATTACACAATCTAAAACACAAGTGGGGCATAAGTACTCTTTGACTGATATGGATAAATGTTAGAATATTATAAAAGTCCAAATGATGGGAAAAACATAGTATTTCTCATTCTTCACATCATGAAAGTATTCAAGTATATCCACATTTACAGTGGAACTCTTTTCCAAAGCACCAATTCTGAATTAGGTCAAGTGTCTGAAAAATACTTCCTATAGATTATATTAAAAATACCTTAATAAGAGAATGGTCACAAAATTCTCTTTTTAGTTATGATGCAAAAATAATACAACTTTTTTTAACCACAGTGTTACTTAATATTTATGGAGAATATTATGTTATATTAGTATTATCTTGGTTATAATGTGTGAAAATTAAGATACTATAAACAGATTATGACTATTTTTCTATTAAATTACTTCTAAACCATAGTCATAGAGTGTGGTAGGTGGGATTCTAAGATAGCCCCAGTTATTCACACTCCCCTATCCTTTGTGTTATCTCCTCTCCTATGTGTGGGAAGAACCTGTAGCTTTGCTTCTAACCAATATAACATGGCAAAGGTAAAGAGATTTTAAAGATGTAATTAAGGTCTGTAATCAGTTGACTTTATGTTAATCAAACAGGAAATTATCCTGGGTTGGCCTGATATAACCAGATAGGCTCATTAAAAGAGAATCTGCAGATCAAAGAGAAATGCCTGCTGATGTTGATGAAGCAAGCTGCCATGAGTTCTTAGAGCTGCAAGGAAGTGAATTCTATCAAAACTGAAGTGAGCTCTGGAAGATGACCCTGAGGCTCAGATGAGAATGCATGCCCAGCTGACCCCTTGATTGTAGCCTTGGGAAATAGTGAGCAGAGGAACCAGAAAAACAGTGTCCAGATTCCTGACCTATGGAAACCATATGATAAATTTACATAAATTTAAATTTATTTTCTTCATAACACGTCACGTTTGACATTTTTGGTTTTATTTATTTACTGTATGAATTATCCACCAGAATATATGTTTTTGGATGACTGGGACTATGCTTTGTTCACATCTTAAAAATCCAAATAGTGCCTGACACATAATGAGTGCTCAATGAATATTCAATTATTATTAAAAAGAAATATATGAATATATATTATATATTTGTGTTGAGACTATAGATATGTCTAGAAACAAAACATTAAATTTAAAAGAATCTTTAATATCAGTTTTAGTGAAAAAAGTATATTAACTGATCTAATTCAATCCTTTTTTTTTTCCTAAATTTATTTCAGTCCTTTTTCCTCAGTCTGCAATGTCACTTCCATAATGTTATTTCTCTGATGCAAACAACCTTGGCTCTAAAATAAACATATTATAAGTGAAACATTCTTCCTGGTCATAGACATCTTCCTTAAGTCAGCTTCACCAACCTTTACAGCTTGATATCATTTGAACTCAACTTCCCTGTACATGTTCTACTCAAACAGGTCTCTCCTTGCTCTGTTAGTCCCCTAAACCTCTGTGTATTTGCTCACTTTCTTCCTCAGTTCTGAAATGTTTATTTCTTTATCTCACTTTATCCACTCTTGAAAGTTAAGTATAAACACCTAAAATCTTGCCTAGTCACATTGCACTGAACTTCAGTTTCATCTCTCCAGTTATGTGTCAAAAACATTTGATGGCCTGATAGTGTGGCAGAAAGTGTAAAACAGAAAGGTGATGGACTTCAGGCTGTACTAGTTAATAATTGTGTGGCTTTGAACATATAAAGTAAGCTCTCTAAACAACACTTTCTGCATTTTAAAATGATATGACAATCTCACATACTTTACAGCTTCCTTCAACATTAAATGATCCTTTTAGCCCAATTTCTAATACATTACAAGTTATTGCATATGAATTCATTTCTACTTATAAGTTTTCTTTCCTCCAAAACAAACAGCACAAGTCAGGGTATATCAGGTCTGAATAAATACTTTCTGTTTGTCCAATTGTTTTCATGTTTATCAAGAATATTAAAACAGGCTGATCTAGGGGAAGATGGCGGAAGAGTAAGACGCAGAGATCACCTTCCTCCCCACAGATACATCAGAAATACATCTACACGTGGAACACCTCCTACAGAACACCTACTGAACGCTGACAGAAGACCTCAGACCTCCCAAAAGGCAAGAAACTCCCCACGTACCTGGGTAGGGAAAAGAAACAAGAATAAACAGAGACAAAAGAATAGGGACGGGACCAGCACCAGTGGGAGGGAGCTGTGAAGAAGGAAAGGTTTCCACACTAGGAAGACCCTTCGCGGGTGGAGACTGTGGGTGGCGGAGGGGGGAAGCTTTGCAATTGCGGAGGAGAGCACAGCAACAGGGGTACAGAGGGCAAAGCAGAGAGATTTCCGCACAGAGAATCGGTGCCGACCTGCACTCACAAGCCCGAGAGGCTTGTCTGCTCACCCGCCGGGGCAGGCGGGGCTGGGAGCTGAGGCTCGGGCTTCGGTCAGAGGGCAGGGAGAGGACTGGGGTTGGCGGCATGAACACAGCCTGAAGGGGGCTAGTGCACCACGGCTAGGTGGGAGGGAGTCCGGGAAAAAGTCTGGACCTGATGAAGAGGCAAGAGACATTTTCTTCCCTCTGTTTCCTGGTGCGCAAGGAGAGGGGATTAAGAGCATTGCTTAAAGGAGCTCCAGAGATGGGTGCAAGCCGTGGCTAACAGCGCGGACCCCAGAGACGGGCATAAGATGCTAAGGCTGCTGCTGCTGCCACCAAGAAGCCTGTGTGCAAGCACAGGTCACTCTCCACACCTCTCTTCCGGGGAGCCTGTGCAGCCCACCACTGCCAGGGTCCCGGGATCCAGGGACAACTTCCCTGGGAGAACGCACAGCGCGCCTCAGGCTGGTGGAATGCCACGCCGGCCTCTGCCGCCGCAGGCTCTCCCCGCACTCCATACACCTCCCTCCCCCTGGCCTCAGCAAGCCACAGCCCACGAATCAGCGGCTCCTTTAACCCC
The DNA here is from genome assembly GCF_964165515.1 of Mesoplodon bidens. Lineage (NCBI taxonomy): Eukaryota > Metazoa > Chordata > Mammalia > Artiodactyla > Ziphiidae > Mesoplodon > Mesoplodon bidens. The sequence continues at coordinate 122,884,742 of NC_138178.1, forward strand.
GTCCTGTCTGAGCGAAGAACAGACGCCCTCCGGTGACCTACACGCAGAGGCGGGGCCAAATCCAAAGCTGAACCCCAGAAGCTGTGCGAACAGAGAAAGGGAAATCTCACCCAGCAGCCTGAGAAGCAGCGGATTAAATCTCCACAATCAACTTGATGTTCCCTGCATCTGTGGAATACCTGAATAGACAATGAATCATCCCAAATTAAGGAGGTGGACTTTAAGAGAAAGAGATATTATTTTTTCCCCTTTTCCTCTTTTTGTGAGTGTGTATGTGTATGCTTCTGTATGAGATTTTGTCTGTATAGCTCTGCTTTCACCATTTGTCCTAGGGTTCTATCCATCAGTTTTTTGTTTTGTTTTGTTTTTTTACTTAAAAATTTATATCTTAATAATTATTTTTTATTTAAATAACTTTATTTTATTTTACCACACTTTATTTTCATTTATCTTTTCTTTCTTTCTTTCTTTCTTTGTACTTTTTCTCCCTTTTATTCTGAGCCCTGTGGATGAAAGACTCTTGGTGCTACAGACAGGAGTCAGTGCTGTGCCTCTGAGGTGCGAGAGCCAACTTCAGGACTCTGGTCCACAAGAGACTTCCCAGCTCCACATAATATCAAATGGCGAAAATCTCCCAGAGATCTCCATCTCAACACCAACACACAGCTTCACTCAATGATAAGCAAGCTACGGTGCTGGACACCCTATACCAAACAACTAGCAAGAGAGGAACACAACCCCACCCATTACCAGAGAGGCTGCCTAAAATCATAATAAGTCCACAGACACCCCAAAACATACCACCAGATGTGGACCTGCCCACCAGAAAGGGAAGATCCAGCCTCATCCACCAGAACACAGGCACTAGTGCCCTACACCAGAAAGCCTACATAAGCCACTGAAACAACCTTAGCCACTGGGGACAGACACCAAAAACAATGGGAATTACAAACTCACAGCCTGCAAAAAGGAGATCCCAAACACAGTAAGATAAGCAAAATGAGAAGACAGAAAAACACACAGCAGGTGAAGGAGCAAGATAAAAACCCACCAGACCTAACAAAAGAAGAGGAAATAAGCAGTCTACCTGAAAAAGAATTCAGAATACTGATAGTAAACATGATCCAAAATCTTGGAAATAGAATAGAGAAAATGCAAGAAACATTTAACAAGGACCTAGAAGAACTAAAGATGAAACAAGCAATGATGAACAAAACAATAAATGAAATTAAAAATACTCTAGAAGGGATCAATAGTAGAATAACTGAGGCAGAAGAATGGATAAGTGATGTGGAAGATAAAATAGTGGAAATAACTACTGCAGAGCAGAAGAAAGAAAAAAGAATGAAAAGAACAGAGGACAGTCTCAGAGACCTCTGGGACAACATTAAACGCAACAACATTAGAATTATAGGGGTTCCAGAAGAAGAAGAGAAAAAGAAAGGGACTGAGAAAATATTTGAAGAGATTATAGTTGAAAATTTCCTTAATATGGGAAAGGAAATAGCTAATCAAGTCCAGGAAGCACAGAGAGTCCCATACAGGATAAATCCAAGGAGAAACATGCCGAGACACGTATTAATCAAATTGTCAAAAATTAAATACAAAGAAAACATAGTAAAAGCAGCAAGGGAAAAACAGCAAATAACACACAAGGGAATCCCCATAAGGTTAACAGCCGATCTTTCAGCAGAAACGCTGCAAGCCAGAAGGGACTGGCAGGACATATTTAAAGTGATGAAGGAGAAAAACCCACAACCAAGATTACTCTACCCAGCAAGGATCTCATTCAGATTTGATGCAGAAATTAAAACATTTACAGACAAGCAAAAGCTGAGAGAATTCAGCACCACAAAACCAGCTTTACAACAAATGCTAAAGGATCTTCTCTAGGCAAGAAACACAAGAGAAGGAAAAGACCTACAATAACAAACCCCAAACAATTAAGAAAATGGGAATAGGAACATACATATTGATAATTACCTTAAATGTAAATGGATTAAATGCTCCCACCAAAAGACACAGAATGGCTGAATGGATACAAAAATAAGACCCATATATATGCTGTCTACAAGAGACCCACTTCAGACCTAGAGACACATACAGACTGAAAGTGAAGGGATGGAAAGAGATATTCCATGCAAATGGAAACCAAAAGAAAGCTGGAGTAGCAATTCTCATATCAGACAAAATAAAGACTATTAGAAGAGACAAAGAAGGACACTACATAATGATCAAGGGATCGATCCAAGAAGAAGATATAACAATTGTAAATATTTTTGCACCCAACATAGGAGCACCTCAATACATAAGGCAAATACTAACAGCCATAAAAGGGGAAATCAACATTAACACATTCATAGTACAGGACTTTAACACCCCACTTTCACCAATGGACAGATCATCCAAAATGAAAATAAATAAACACAAGCTTTAAATGATACATTAAACAAGATGGACTTAATTGATATTTATAGGACATTCCATCCTAAAACAACAGAATACACATTATTCTCAAGTGCTCATGGAACATCCTCCAGGATAGATCATATCTTGGGTCACAAATCAAGCCTTGGTAAATTTAAGAAAATTGAAATTGTATCAAGTATCTTTTCTGACCACAATGCTATGAGACTAGATATCAATTACAGGAAAAGATCTGTAAAATATACAAACACATGGAGGCTAAGCAATATACTATTTAATAATGAAGCGATCACTGAAGAAATCAAAGAGGAAATCAAAAAATACCTAGAAACAAATGACAATGGAGACACAATGAACCAAAACCTATGGGATGAAGCAAAAGCAGTTCTAATAGGGAAGTTTATAGCAATACAATCCTACATTAAGAAACAGGAAATATCTTGAATAAACAACTTAACCTTGCACCTAAAGCAATTAGAGAAAGAAGAACAAAAAAAAAAAACCCAAAGTTAGCAGAAGGAAAGAAATCATAAAGATCAGATCAGAAATAAATGAAAAAGAAATGAAGGAAATGATAGCAAAGATCAATAAAACTAAAAGTGGGTTCTTTGAGAAGATAAACAAAATTGATAAACCATTAGCCAGACTCATCAAGAAAAAAAGGGAGAAGACTCAAATCAGTAGAATTAGAAATGGAAAAGGGGAAGTAACAACTGACACTGCAGAAATACAAAAGATCATGAAAGATTACTACAAGCAACTCTAAGCCAATAAAATGGAAAACCTGGAAGAAATGGACAAATTCTTAGCAATGCACAACCTGCCAAGACTGAATCAGGAAGAAACAGAAAATATGAACAGACCAATCACAAGCACTGAAATTGAAACTGTGATTAAAAATCTTCCAACAATCAATCAGGACCAGATGGTTTCACAGGCAAATTCTATCAAACATTTAGAGAAGAGCTAACACCTATCCTTCTCAAACTCTTCCAGAATATAGCAGAGGGAGGGACACTCCCAAACACATTCTATGAGGGCACCATCACCCTGATATCAAAACCAGACAAGGATGTCACAAAGAAAGAAAACTACAGGCCAATATCACTGATGAACATACAGGCAAAAATGCTCAACAAAATACTAGCAAACAGAATCTAACAGCACATTAAAAGGATCATACAACATGATCAAGTGGGGTTTATTCCAGGAATGTAAGGATTCTTAAATGTATGCAAATCAATCAATGTGATACACCATATTAACAAACTGAAGGAGAAAAACCATAGGGTCATCTCAATAGATGCAGAGAAAGCTTTCAACAAATTTCAACACCCATTTATGATAAAACCCTCCAGAAAGTAGGAATAGAGTGAACTTTCCTCAACATAGTAAAGGCCATATATGACAAACCCACAGCCAGCATCATCCTCAATGGTGAAAAACTGAAAGTATTTCCACTAAGATCAGGAACAGGACAAGGTTTCCCACTCTCACCACTCTTATTGAACATAGTTTTGGAAGTTTTAGCCACAGCAATCAGAGAAGAGAAGGAAATAAAAGGAATCCAAATTGGAAAAGAAGTAGTAAAGCTGTCACTGTTTGCAGGTGACATGATACTATACATACAGAATCCTAAAGGTGCTACCAGAAAACTACTAGAGCTAATCAATGAATTTGGTAAAGTAGCAGGATACAAAATTAATGCACAGAAATCTCTGGCATTCCTATACACTAATGATGAAAAACTCTGAAAGTGAAATCAAGAAAACACTCCCATTTACCACTGCAACAAAAAGAAAAAAATATCTAGGAATAAACCTACCTAAGGAGACAAAAGACCTATATGCCGAAAATTATAAGACACTGATGAAAGAAATTAAAGATGTTACAAATATATGGAGAGATATACCATGTTCTTGGATTGGAAGAATCAACATTGTGAAAATGACTCTACTTCCCAAAGCAATCTACAGATTCAATGCAATCCCTATCAAACTACCACTGGCATTTTTCACAGAACTAGAACAAAAAATTTCACAATTTGTATGGAAAAACAAAAGACCCCGAATAGCCAAAGCAATCTTGAGAAAGAAAAATGGAGCTGGAGGAATCAGGCTCCCTGACTTCAGACTATACTACAGAGCTACAGTAATGAAGACAGTATGGTACTGGCACAAAAACAGAGCTATAGATCAATGGAACAGGATAGAAAGCCCAGAGATAAACCCATGCACATATGGTCACCTTATCTTTGATAAAGGAGGCAGGAATGTACAGTGGGGAAAGGACAGCCTCTTCAATAAGTGTTGCTGGGAAAACTGGACAGGTACATGTAAAAATATGAGATTAGATCACTCCCTAACACCATATACAAAAATAAGCTCAAAAAGGAAATAGAGACCTAAATGTAAGGCTAGAAGCTATGAAACTATTAGAGGAAAATATAGGCAGAACACTGTATGATGTAAATCACAGCGAGTTCCATTTTGACCCACCTCCTAGAGAATGGAAATAATAACAAAAATAAACAAATGGGACCTAATGAAACTTAAAAGCTTTTGCACAGCAAAGGAAACCATAAACAAGACCAAAAGACAACCCTCAGAATGGGAGAAAATATTTGCAAATGAAGCAACTGACAAAGGATTAATCTCCAATATTTACAAGCAGCTCATGCAGCTCAAAAACAAAAAAACAAACAACCCAATCCAAAAATGGGCAAAAGACCTAAATACACATTTCTCCAAAGAAGGTATACAGACTGCCAACAAACACATGAAAGGATGCTCAACATCATTAATCATTAGAGAAATGCAAATCAAAAATACAATGAGATATCATCTCACACCAGTCAGAATGGCCATCATCAAAAAATCTACAAACGATAAATGCTGGAGAGGGTGTGGAGAAAGGGGAACACTCTTACACTGCTGGTGGGAATGTGAATTGGTACAGCCACTTTGGAGAACAGTATGGAGGTTCCTTAAAAAACTACATATAGAACTACCATATGACCCAGCAATCCCACTACTGGGCATATACCCTGAGAAAACCATAATTCAAAAAGAGTCATGTAGCAAAATATGTATTGCAGCTCTCTTTACATTAGCCAAGAGATGGAAACAACCTAAATGCCCATAATCGGATGAATGGATAAAGAAGATATGGCACATATATACAATGGAATATTACTCAGCCATAAAAAGAAAGGAAATTGAGCTATTTGTAATGAGGTGGATGGACCTAGAGTCTGTCATACAGAGTGAAGTAAGTCAGAAAGAGAAAGACAAATACCGTATGCTAACACATATATATGGAATTTAAGGGAAAAAAATGTCATAAAGAACCTAGGGGTAAGACAGGAATAAAGACACAGACCTACTAGAGAATGGACTTGACGATATGGGGAGGGGAAAGGGTAAGCTGTGACAAAGTGAGCGAGTGGCACGGACATATATACACTACCAAACGTAAAATAGATAGCTAGTGGGAAGCAGCTGCATAGCACAGTGAGATCAGCTGGGTGCTTTGTGACCACCTAGAGGGGTGGGATAGGGAGGGTGGGAGGGAGGGAGACACAAGAGGGAAGAGATATGGGAACATATGTATATGTATAACTGATTCACTTTTTTATAAAGCAGAAACTAACACACCATTGTGGAGCAATTATACTCCAATAAAGATGTAAAAAAAAAATTAAACAATGACTGCCAAAACATCAGACACTATACTATTTTAAAAACATTAATGGAAAGTAAATAGAGGCAAATAAAGACTATAAACACACACCTCACATGTTTAATGTGCCATGAAAATTCTCTATGTTCAGAAGTCTTTTGCTTATTTGTGATGCTATACTGGTTATGTCATGAGGGAATTGTAAAGGAAATTAGTGGAGCTCCCAAAGCTATGCTGACAAAAATGTTCACCTAACACAAAGATACATCAGAAAATTAAAGAGTATTTTGCTTAATTTCAAATGATAAATACTTCTATTTAGCCTATATTATATATAATATATAATCTAGGATAGCTTGTTTTAGATTTAAATATATAGTTATAATATGTTCAATTTTGTTTATCTTAATAAGTGGAAAAGAGCAATATTAAATGAAATTCCAAAACATTTTCCCATAGCTTTTTAAATTTGTTTTCATAAAAGTTATATGTCAATTATTGGCATTTAGAAAGTTTACGTGCTTCCAAAAACAAGAACTCCTGAGTTTATTAAGTGATAAATCTTACTGTTTCTAATTGTTTCAGATTCATGAGAACAGGACTCAGGGACAACAAATAGAGGGCTTCTATGCACAAGTATTGTCCACCTCTGACCACATTTAGAACCTATTTTAAACTTCTTTAAGGATAACAGTATTTATTATTTAAAGACAACTCTTCAGTTAAAACTGTTTTATTCTGGATCAAAAATAATTTTTAACAAATGCATCACAAGGTTTTTTTTTTTAAATCAACTATACTGCTTCTAGTGGTTTGTAAGTTGATGGTTAAAGATATGTGAATCGAATAAAAAGGTCTGAGTGCTTTCTACTTTACAAATGGAGGAGGAAAACATTCAATAATTTAACAAATATTTACTTTGTCTCTTACAAGTACTGAGAGGTTAAAAATATGGTTGAAGATCTCTGTCCTACACCATATAATGATAAAAGGATCAATATAAGAAGAGGATTTTACACTCATCAACATATATACACCTAATATAGGAGCACCCAAATCCATGAAACAAATACTAACAGACATAAAGGGAGAAATGAACAGGAATACAATAATAGCAGGAGATTTTAACATCCCACTCACATCAATGGACAGATCTTCCAGACAGAGAATCAATAAGGAAACATAGATCCTAAATGATACAATAGAACAGTTAGACTTAATTGATATTTTCAGGACATTATATCTCAAAGAACCAGAATACACATTCTTTTCAAGTTTACATGGAATATTCTCTAGGACTGACCACATACCAAGCCTCAACAAATTTAAGAGTAAAAGAAATTATCTTAAGCATCTTTTCTGACCACAACAGCATGAAACTAGAAATAAAAAGAAAAAGAAATGAGAAAAAAACAATTACATGGAGACTAAACAAGATGCTACTAAAAAACCAATGGGTTGGGGAAGGGAGGGATGGACTGGGTAGTAGATGCAAACTATCACATTTAGAATGGGTAAACAGCAAGGCCCTACTGTATAGCATAGGGAAATATATCCAATCTCCTGGGATAAACCATAATGGAAAAGAATATAAAAGGAATATATATATATATATATATATATATATATATATATATATATATATATATGTGTATAACTGAGTCACTTTGCTGTACAGGAGAAATTAACACAACATTGTAAACCAACTATACTTCAACAACAACAAAAAATAAAGAAAAAACAGTGGGTCAATGATGAAATCAAAGAAGAAGTTTAAAAATACCTTGAGGGGCTTCCCTGGTGGTGCAGTGGTTGAGAGTCTGCCTGCTGATGCAGGGGATGTGGGTTCGTGTCCCAGTCTGGGAAGATCCCACATGCCATGGAGCAGCTGGGCCCGTGAGCCATGGCCACTGAGCCTGTGCGTCCGGAGCCTGTGCTCCACAACGGGAGAGGCCACAACAGTGAGAAGCCTGGGTACTGCAAAAAAAAAAAAAAACAAAAAAACCTTGAGAAAAATGACAATGAAAATACAACCATACAAAATCTATGAGATGCAGCAAAAGCAATAATTAGAGGGAAGTTCATAGGATACCAGCCTTCCTCTAAGACCCAAGAAAAATCTCAAATAAACAACCTTACCTACCACTTAAAAGAATTAGAAAAAGATGAATAAAAAAAACCCTAAAGTCAGCAGAATAAAGGAAGCAATAAAGATCAGAGAGGAAATAAATAAAATAAAGATTAAAAAAAGAGAAAAAATGAATAAAACCGAGAGCTGGTTCTTTGAAAGGGTAAATAAGATTGACTGACCTCTGGTCAGGCTGACCAAGAAGAAAAGAGAAAGAACCCAAATAAACAAAATAAGAAATGAAAAAGGAGACATAATAACTGATACCACAGAAATACAAAAAACCATAAGAGAATACTGTGAACAATTATATGCCAACAAATTCGGCAACCGAGAAGAAATGGACAAGTTTCTAGAAACATGCAGCCCACCAAAACTGATTCAATACGAAGTAGATAATTTGAACAGACCAATCACTAGAAGTAAAATAGAATCTGTAATTAAAAAGCTCCCTAGAAACAAAAGTTCAGGACTAGATGGCTTCACAGTTGAATTCTATCTACTAAACATACAAAGAAGAGCTTATACCAATACCTCTCAAACTCTTCCAAAAAACTCTAAAGGAGGGAATGCTCCCAAAGTCATTCTATGAAGCCACCATCACCCTGATACCAAAACCAGACAAAGACAGCACCATAAAAAAAAAAATACAGGTCAGTATCTTTGATGAATATAGATGTAAAAATTCTCAACAAAATATTAGCAAACCAAATCCAACAACACATAAAAAAGATCATATACCACGACCAAGTGGGATTCATCCCAAGTTCACAAGGATAGTTCAACACATACAAATCAATCAGTGTGATACACCACATAAAAAAAGAGACAAAAACCACATGATCATCTCAATAAATGCAGAAAAATCGTTTGACAAAATTCAACATCTGTTCATGATAAAAACACTTACCAAAGTGGGTATAGAGGGAACATATCTCAACATAGTAAAAGCTATTTATGACAAACCCACAGCCACTATAATCCTCAATGGTGAAAAGCTGAAAGACTTCCCGCTAAAATCTGGAACAAGACAAGGATGCCCACTCTCACCACTTCTATTCAACATAGTATTGGAAATCCTAGGCACAGCAATCAGAAAAGAAAAAGAAATAAAAAGTATCCAAATTGGAAGGGAAGTGGTAAAATTGTCATTATATGCAGATGACATGATACTATATATAGAAAACCCTAAAGACTCCATTCAAAAACTACAACTGATAAATGAATTCAGCAAGGTATCAGGATACAAGATTAACATACAGAAATTGGTTGCATTTCATTACACTAACAATGAAATATCAGAAAGGGAATGTAAAAAGATAATAATTTTTTTTTAAATCACACCACCCAGAAAAATACTTAGGAATAAATCTGAACAAGGAGGTGAAAGACTTATATGCTGAGAACTATATAACATTAATAAAGGAAATTGAAGATGATTCAAAAAAATGGAAAGATATCCCACGCTGTTAGATTGGAAGGATTAATATTGTTAAAATGGCCATACTACTCAAAGCAATCTACAGATTTAATGTGATCCATATTAACTTACCCATGCCATTTTTCATAGAACTAGAACAAATAATCCTAAAATTTATATGGAAGCATAAAAGACCCAGAATTGCCAAAGCAATCCTTAAGAAAAAGGACAAAGCAGGAGGCATAACCTGCCCAGACTTCAGAGAATACTACAAAGTTACAGTAATAAAAACAGTTTGTTATTGGCACAAAAACAGGCATATAGATCAATGGAACAGACTAGAGAGCCCAGAAATAAACCCACACATCTATGGTTAATTGATCTTTGAAAAAGAAGGCAAGAATATACAATGGGAAAACCATTGTCTCTTAAGCAAGTGGGGTTGGGAACGTTGGACAGCAGCATGTAACTCAATGAAGTTAGAATACACCCTCTCACCATACACAAAAATAAACTGAAAATGGCTTAAACACTTAAACATAAGACATGACACCATGAAACTTCTAGAAGAGATCATAGGTAAAATATTCACTGACATAAATTTTACCATTGTTTTCTTTGGTCAGTCTCCCAAGGCAATAGAAATAAAAACAAGAAGAAACAAATGGGACCTAATCCAACTTTAAGCTTTGACACAGCAAAGGAAAGAATAAACAAAATGAAAAGACAGCCTACAGAATGGGAGAAAATATTTTCAAATGATGAGACTGACAAGGGCTTAATTTCCAAAATATACAAACACCTCATACAACTCAATCAAAAAACCCCCCAAATAAACCAATTGAAAAATAGGCAGAAGACCTAAATAGACATTTCCCCAAAGAAGATATACAGATGGTCAACAGGCATGTGAAAAGATAATCAACATCACTATTAGAGAAATGCAATCAAAACTACAGTAAGGTACAACTTCACATCGGTCAGAATGGCCATCATTAAAATGTCTACAAATAAATACTGGAGAGGGTGTGGAGAAAAGGGAACCCTTCTACACTGTTGGTGGGAATGTAAGTTGGTGCAGCCACTATGGAAATAGTATGGAGGTTCCTCAGAAAACTAGAAATAGAATTACCACATAATCCAGCTATCCCACTCCTGGGCATATATCCTGACAAAACTATAATTCAAAAAGATACATGCACCCTTATGTTCATAGCAGCACTATTCACAATAGCCAAGACATGGAAACAACCTAAATGTCCATCGACAGATTAATGGATAAAGAAGATGTGATACATATATAATGGAATACTATTCAGCAATAAAAAAGAATGAAATAATGTCATTTGAAGCAACATGGATGCAACTATAGATTATCATACTAAGTGAAGTCAGAAAGAGAAAAACAAATACTATATGATATCACTTATATGTGGAATGTAACATATGACACAAATGAACCTATTTATGAAACAGAAACAGAACCATGGACATAGAGAACAGACTGATGATTGCCAAGGGGGAGGGGGTTGGGAGAGGGAGGGAGTGGGAAGTTCAGGTTAGCAGATGTAAGCTTTTATATATGGAATAGCTAAATAACAAGGTCCTACTGTATAGCACAAGAACTATATTCAATATCCTATGATAAATCATAATGGAAAAGAATAATAAAAAGGTATATATATATATATATATGCATAACTGAATCACTGTGCTATACAACAGAAATTAACACAACATTGCAAAACAATGATACTTCAATAAGAAAAAAATGTTTTAAAAAAGATCTCTGTCCTAATGTTTTTCCCAGTTTTAAGAGAATGGACACAAATATGAGTGATCATAACAGAGTGTGGGAATTGAAATTAAAATGAATAATAGAGCCACTAGGTTGGTCAATTACAGAAGAGTTATAATAAATAACAGATATATTTACTTCATATACATATATTTCCATAAATTCATTTTGCCTTTCTATATATCTTATATACACACAGGCACACAAACACACACATGCACACACAAATACACACACATTGTAAAATAGTATAGTTAGATACATAGACATATATCTGCCCCCAGTTCCTGGCACAGAGCTCCTAAAAATCTTGGAATTTTATAAGTGATGAGTACTAGGAGCATCTTTTGTTCTCATGAGGCAATTCTTCGTTTCCTGAATAACTTCAGGATGGCCGTGGTCATCAGAGAGACCAAATCATGATTAGAAGCATATTATTTTCAGCCCCACCCCTATTCTCTGGGAAGAATAGAGAGGCTTGAAATTGAATTAATGATTAATCATGCCTACATGATGAAGTCTCCAAAAAAATTCCAAAAGTTCAGTGTTCTGAGAGCTTCTAGGTTGGTAAACACATCTATGTGCCACAAGTGTGGCACACCCCAACTCCACAAGTACAGAAGCTCCTGTGTTCAGCTCCCTTTCAGACCTTGCCTCGTTTATCTCTTCATAGAGTTATTCACCTGTATCCTTTACATTCTTTATTATATAATAAACTGGCAAATCTAAGCAGAAGTTTCCCTGAGCTTTGTGAGGTGTTCTACCAAATGATTGATTCTAAGGAGGGGGTCATGGGAAGTTCTAAATTGCAGCCAAGTGGGACAGAAGTTGTGGATTACCTGGGGGCCTACTACCTTGATTGGTGCCTGAAGTTGGGAGCAGTCTTGTGAGACTGAGCCCCTGAAGCTATGGGGTCTGTACTAACTCTAGTTAGTGTCAGAATTGAACTGAATTGCAGGACACTGAGTTAGTATTGCAGAATTGGTTGTTGTGAGGAAAAAAACCCACACATCTTGTGTCAGAATTATTATATGGTAGCAGTATGAAAGTGTAGAGGAGAAACACAAGAGTGTTTTTCCTTACATATATACACATTCATATATGTAGGAACCTTACATGAAAAGTATAATAGATTATTAGGTATATAAAATAAATCTTAAATAATTGGGGATTTGTGCCTCATTCTGAATGGGAAAATTAATGTTATAAAAGTATAAACTGTCCCTCAATGACCTTATCTATTTCAAGCAAATTAAAAATAAAATTCTAATGGAAACTGTTTTACATCTTGACAAGTGTTTATAAAGCTTAAGCAATGAATAAAAAAGCAAGAAGAGCCAAGAACTTTTTTCATTAAGAAAGTAGTGAGGGAGGATATAATTTAAAAAATGAAAATATTTTAAAGTGCAATAATTTTGGTGATCATCTGATAGTAATATAGAGAACTAAATAGAAATTTAAGGAGCAAAATTTACACTATATACACATTCAGTATGTTCTCAGAGTGTCATTTCTGATCATGAGGCAAGGATGAAATTCAAAAATACTCTTGGCACCATAAGCCCTCCCAATGGAAAAAAATGAAATGTAAATAACCTACTGATTGCATATGTCATTAATCATAAAGACCACGAGAATTACAAATTTTTAAAATAAAACCACATATTAAATAGAAGTAAATACAGAGTTTCCTCATAATGGTTAAGCACATGGAATAATGGAGTTAGACTGCCTGGATTGAAATCCTGGCTCTGCAAATTTCAGTGTGTTATGATTTAGAGGAAATCATTCAATATTTTCATTGCTAAGTTTCCTCATCTGTAAAATGAACAACAATAGTGGCTTCTTATAGGGATTTTGTGATGATTATAAGAGTGAATATATTGTAAAGAACCGTGCCTGACACGTAGGAAGCTTCATATAAGTAAAGTATAAGTGGTGAAAAACATTCTAAGTATTAAACCAGATAAAGAAATAACACAAAAATGACTTGTGAATTTTTTTAGAAAAAATTCAAACACTACTTCAAAAATACTGTAAATAGAACTGAAAGGAATAATAAACTGAGAAAAAATTATTATTACATAGAAATTGAATGGATACTATCTTTGTTATAAATTTGTAAAGAAAAATGAAAAAAGTGAACCTACCAAAGGGAAAATGGGTAAAAGCAAATACTTCATCAAATAATAAAATAAATGACTAATCAATTAACGAAAACATGCTTAACCTAGCTACATAGAAAATGAGAATGTCATAAATAACTTTTGGGTAAAGAGAAACTTAAAATAGTAGCAATAGTAGATTTTTAAAAATCCAAGCATTTTCACTAGGACCAAGTTGTAATAAAATAGAAACACTTTTAAACTACTAGTAAGAATGTTAGTACTATCTTTCAGGATAGCAGCTGGACACTTTGAATCAAAATATTCTAGTATGTTTAGGTTCTTTAACCCAGAAATTATATATCTAATATTCTCCACAGGATAGAATTTGAGTTGTATACAAAAATGTAGGCAAAAGTCTTGTTCACCAAGGTCTTTTTACATTATTATATAATAGCAAAAAACTTAAAGCAATATGAATGTCAAAATAGAGAAATATTAAATTAGGATATGCTGTATTCAAATTAAAATTGTTTTACAGAAGAATATTTTGTGATTTGAGAAAATGTTTACAGTATAGTATTTAAAGGGGAAATGTTACAAAGCTATTTAAGTAGCACTATCCCAATTTTGTATAAAATAGAAAAAAGAGAAAAAACATATTCAAATCTTGACAATGGTACTATCAGTATCATTAATTTTTAGTGATTTAAATTGTCTCATTTATATTTTCTCGATTTTCCTAATTTTTCCATAGAATGTGTTTATTTTAATAATCATACAAATTATAATTTACATTTTTAATAAAATCTCAATTTCCACTTAGGCACAAAATGTTAGAACCCCTAAGTGAGCATCCTGAATTTTAATCAATTTTTTTCAATAGTAACTTTATTTTAAATATTAAGGCATTTTTGGTTTGTTCTTTTTTAAAAAAAAATTACTTGGGACTTCCCTGGAGGTCCAGTGGTTAAGACTCCGTGCTTCCACTGCAGGGGGCGTGGTCAGGGAACTAAGTTCCCTCATGCTGTGTGACATGGCCAAAATAAATAAATAAAATAAAATAACTTGAATCTAGTGACAGAAATGATATAATTTTAGCATTAATACTGTGACTAATTACTTCCCAAAACTGTTAAAATTGGACCAACTGATGTATTAGTAAATTCTTTGATAACAAATCCCAATTATAATAGTTCGATTGAGAGTGGACTACACTGTCAAAAGACTTCAATAAAACATCCCTCCTTAACTTCATTTCCAGAGCTATGTACTAGGAACTGTGTAGATTGGCAGAACAGTCTTTTAAGTATTCATAAATGTAAACATCAACTTCTTTTGCATGACTGTATTCCCTAATTTTCAATTTAAATACTCTTAACAAAGAAGCCTAAGACTTTGCCCCTACAATTACCCTTTATTTTGTTCTATGGGTGAAAAATGTATGTCTCATTATCCTTCAGAGAGTCTGTATAATGTTCACAAAGATGTTTAATGTTTGCACACTTCTGACTCAGTTCATGTGCCTCCCTGGGATTGGCTCAGCTCCACCCTCTCCTCAGGTGTTGGCTACTCGCTTAGTAGATGAGGCCACAAAGGCAGCTGGCCCCATATCCCCTGTGGTAAGGCCAGGCTTCAGCCTGGCCTCCGTGGGCCTCCATGGCAGGATTCACGACAGCTCTGTTGCCCACACTCAAACTCTGCACATGACCGGAGGCAGTGGTTCTTCCCACTGTTCTGTAAGATATGAGACCTGGTTTTTCTAATGCCTGCTTGGGAGGTTCAGGAAAATAGGGGATACAAAAAATCCTATATTTGTAAGTACTAGTTTTAACAACAACAACAAATACTTTGTGAGAATTTATATAAACTACAAACTATTTCAACAACTTTTGAAAGTATTTTTCAGGTACTTTTTAAAGCAGTCACAAGACAAATATCAACAATCTGTTGAGTAGAATACCTAATTTTCATAGGAACTCTTCTAAATACTTAGTAAAATATGATCAACAAATAAGACTTAGTCCCTCACCTCCTTTAGCCTACAATTCAGGTTCAGGGAGGAAGACACACAATTAGAAAAGCAATAACAATGCATGCAGCACAATAATTCTTATTATAAGGAAAGCACATCATGAGACCTGATTGGGTAAAACGTGCTGGAAAAAGTGATAACTATACTGACTTCTAAAGGAAAATTAAGATGTAGATAAACTGAACAAGGGCTCCATTCATTAATTTATTCATTCAACAAGTATTTATAAATACCTACCATTTACTGTGAACTTTTCTAAGCAGTAGAGAGAGATCACTGAACAAAAGAGAAAGAAAGAATCCCTTGTCTTATAGACTTTACATTCTATTGGGTAGACAGAGAAATTAAAAATAAGTAAATACATAATAAGTTAGGTGATAAATGTTATGGATAAAAATAAACCAGGGAAAGTGTTCAGTCAGTGCCAGGGTAAGAGCGATGGGCAATTTAAAAAAGGTTGGTTAGGAAACTGTTCAGGAGGAGGTTGTATTTGGGAGTGTATTTAAAGGAGGTGAGGGAAAGAGTCCTAAATATATCTGGGGGAAAGACATTCCAGGCAGAAGGAAAAGCAAATGCAAAGTTCCAAAAGTAGAAGTATTCCTAACAGACCTCAAGCACCAGCAAGGAATCTAGTGGAGAGATAAAGAGAGGTCAAGAAGAATACTGGAAATGAGTCAAGGGAAGAAACAAGGAGTCAAATAATGTGGGGCAAATGGAGATGTGAATTTCAATCTATGTATGAGAGTGAGATCACCAACAGATTGAGAATATGTACATAGAAGAAGAGACAACCAAGGACTAAGTCTGGATCATTTCTTTGTTAATACTCTCAGAGATAAGAAACATCCTGCAAAGGAGACTGACAAACAGACTGATGAGATGGGAGGAAAACAAGGGAAATAAATTTTTCTAAAAGCCAATAAAGAACATGTTTCAAAGAGGAGAAATGACAGTTTTGATGAATTCTACTAAAAGGTCAATGTAATTTTATATGAGGATTGACCATTGAATGTAGAAACGTGGAGATCACTGGTAACTTAGAAAAGGTTGGGTTTAGTGAAGAGGTGGGGAACAAAATAAGATGTGAGAGGAAGAAACTGAGGCAGCTTTTCTACAGGGAGATTTGATGCAAAGGGAAACAGATAACTGGGAAGTAGCTACAGGGGTACATGTGGCCAAGTTTGATGGCAGATGAGAGTAAAAATCAGTGATTAGCTTGCTAGTGGGGAGATTTACTGAAGGAATGTCCTTGAATAAAAGAAAAGAGATGGGATATAGAAAAGAAGCAGAAGTTTCGGCTTAGTGGAGGGCAAGTGAGGAATGACCTGGAGGTCTGTGCTTCTTGTAGTGATTAACAAACATGAGTCAAGTGCACAGTGAGAGCAGTGGTGATGGTTGAAGGCAGTAAATGTTGGGATATATGTGTGGGGGCCTGCTGTCTCTTCCACCTTGTCAAGTAAAGATCTGGAAACTGAGTTGGGCGAATCCAGGTTTGGCCTGTCTGTGAGATGGTGTAGATTTCTCTTAAGAGCTGATGACAGAAGTTTAGAGGTGTAGGATGAGAAACTCATATTTCCAGCTTGCAGCAATCTCTGTAAACTCCTTCTGATGGAGGCATAAATGCCAGGGAAAGATTTCAAGCATCACAGGAATGTTTGCCGGCAAGAGAAAGCCTAAAACCTAAAAGGAAATACAACACAGAAATACATATGGCTGGTCCTAATTCTCAATGAGGAAAGTGACATGAAATTGAGATAAAGTGACAATGTATGAATAGAACATGAAGGATCTTGGTACACATTTTAAACACCTTGGGCTTTTTCCTAATGGAACTGGGAGAAGAGCTATTACAGAGATTTAAGCAGAAGATTGCCATGGATAGATTGCAGTGTGTGCAAACATATCTTACCTACAATATGGATAATGGATTGGAGACTTAGGTGGGATTTATATAGTTTCATTTAACTAATCTAAAATTTTGAATATGAAAAATGTTTTAAAAATCATTCCAATATAAGAACTATCAGAAAACTAAACATGACTAGTTCCTAATGAGAGTCAAGTTAAGGGTGTTATACATAAGGTCCTCTCCTTTTGAAATCTTCTGTATGCCCATCCCCTCCTGTTTCCTTTGCCTGTGCTTTTAAAGAAAGAGCTCGGGAATTATTTCCCTCTTGGACTTCCTCCCAGACTGCCAAAGCTCTTTCCTTTTCTACCAAAGCAGTTCTTGCATGTTACTCAACAGACGATTCAAACATTTCCCTCCTCTCCAAAACCTAAACTCCTCAAAATCAGGGATTGTAATTTATGTATTTTTGAATATTGAATAAGTACTAACATATAGTACTTACTCAGAGATCTTTCACAATTAATTTTTGTTAAATTTTCAGGGTGAGTTTTATGGATTATCTAGTTATATATGCAAATCTCTGGCTCCCCTTTACTAAGAACAAGAAAGAAAGAGCCATATGTTCTCTTTAAAGATATTAAAAATCAGTCCTGTTTTATATTTAATGTATGTCCCCAAATGTTCTTCTTTTGCTAATGAAAGACAAAAGCAGCAATGAAGCAAATTAGTGATTTCTTTTAAACAAACACACATCTTAACTGACATTAGCACTTTGTCAGCTAAAAGTTTTGATCTAAAATGTGTTCACAAATAATATTTGTATGTATATGTACATATGTATACATACATACACAAATATGTAATGTATACATGTTTACATGTGTGTATATATATGTGTATATATATGTATGTGTGTGTGTGTATATATATATATATATATTTCTTTGAGGACTTTAATCTATCATAAGGGTATATCCTACAGAGTTGTTTAAAAAGTTTCCTTTAAGGTGAAATTTGAACAATCAATGACAAAAATGTTCCTAGCTTTTAACCTTTTACTCCTCTGAAGTCCAAGATTGGGATAAGATTTGTTAACAGCATTTTCAAAACCTCAAAAGTCACTCTTTGTTGGCATAGCTCAATTTTAATTGTTTGGATATAGATTTTAACTTATTACTTTTAAACTTCAAATAACTTATTGTCAGCCAGCAAGTCATTGGATTTGATTCCTTACCCCAAAATATGTGTCAACTAAGAAGAAGTCAACTTTTTTAGTAAGTTCATGAAAAAAGTATTATTCACTTCTAAAACAGTAAAGGATCACTTCTGCTTCAAGGCAGGATTTTGGAACAGGGATATGATTTATTCTATATTAAACAACCAAAAAATTAGATGAAATATATGAAACAATGGTTTTCAAGACACATCATACAACAAAGGACAGTGAGGCTTGAGAGAAAGGACACAAGAGAGCTGCCCAGCGACTGTGCAGCTTACTGCTTTAAGAGAGTTTCCAGGTCATGACATATATAAGAAAAACCCATGTGAAAGGGATGGACTTCCTGAGTTGAGAATTCAAGACCAGGGCAGAGAACCACAGAGCAAAGAACTGAACAGAAAGAATTGCAAAGATCTAGAGTGTGTCTCCCATGGGCATTTATACTGATCAACACATGCATTGAGTAAAGTACCAAAGACCAAGAAAAGAATCACCTAAAAGGAGTTGAGGAAACAATAGTGGATGTTCCCACAGGGCCAACCAAACTGAAAAAAAAACATCAAAACTGACAGGGCATGGGATAAAGCATCTGGACTCATTATTAGGACACAATTAGCTTTAGTCTAAATGCTGCTCTAGTCCTGTCTAATACATTTTAAAATTAAAAAACTGAAAAGATCAAACTGTTTCCAAGTAATTTAATTGCATTTAAGAACGAAGCTCAAATATACTTACAGGAATATGAAAATATCCAACCACCAAAAGGTAAAATTCAAAATGTATGACATTGGAACCAAATTTCCAGTCAGCAAAGGATGCAGGAAAATATGAACAACAATGAGAAGAATCAACTAATTTAAACAATCTGGAACTGACATAACTGCTAGAATTAGCAACAAAGGACATTAAAACAATTATTAAAATATATTCCATATGTTTAAAAATTAGTAAAAATATTGAAAAAGTATAGTCATGGGAATTAGAAAAGAGACTCAAATAGAGCCTCTACAGATGAAAACTAGAAAGCCATAGATGGAAAATACACTGGATGGAATTAACTGAAAATTATATATCACAGAAGAAAACATAACAAACATGAAGACATAATAGGGTTAATGCAAAATGAAAGAAATATACAAAAAATGATCAGAGAATCATTGAGCTGTTGAACAACTTCAAGATACATAAAATATATACAAAAAAGAAAAGAATAAAGACGAAACACTGGTTGAAACCATATAATACTGGTATTATATCATTACTTTTACTTTAAAAAATTTTGTTGGCTATTCTAAGTCCTTTGCATTTTTTATGAATTTTAAAATTCGCTTTTCAATTACTATGAGAAAGCCTCATGGGATTTTGGTTAGGATTGCATTGAACCTATATATCAAATTTGGAGAGATTGACATCTTCCATTTGATTTTTTAATCAATGAATACAGTATAACTTTCTCCTTATTTAGGTCTTCGTCAATTAGTTCTTCAACTAATGTTTTTTAGTTTTCAGTGTTTGGGTCATACACACACTTTTTCAGATTTAGTCCTAAGTATTTTAGATTTTTAAAGCTATTGTGAATGGCAGTGATTGTTTAATTTTGATTTCTAATTGTTTGTGGCTAGTATATTTAAATACAATTGATTTTTGTATATCAATCTTATATCCTCCAACCTTGCTAAACACGCTTGTTAGTTTTTACAGTATTTTCATAGATTCCATTGAATTTCAACGTGGATGATCATGTTATAACAAGGACAGTTTTACTTCTTTTTTCAATTTAGATGCCTGTTATAGACACAAAGACAGACATGCACAGAGGGAAGATGATGTGAAGACACAGGGAGAATACCATCTACAAGCCATGGAATGCCCAAAGCTAACAGAAGCTTAAGAGAGAGGCATGGAAAAGTTTCTCCCTCACAGCCCTTGGAAGAAACCAAGCCTGCTGACACACTGATTTCATACTTCTAGCCTCCAGAATAGTGAGACAATAAATGTCTGTTGTTTAAGGCACCCAGCTTGTGGTACTTTGTTCTGGCAGCCCCAGGAAACTAATATGCTTTATCAGCTTGAGGAAGTTTTATATAACCGCACTTTGCTGAAAGATTTATCAAGAATGGATGTTCGATTTTGGCAAATGCTTGTTCTTTATCTATTACTTTGAGCATATGGTTTTCTTTATATTTTGTTTATCTGTTTAACTGTATTAAGTGATTTTCAATTGTTAACCAAACATTGTATTCCTAGGATAAATGTCACTGGTTGTGATGTATTTTTATTTTTATATATTATTGAATTAAATCTGCTAAAATTGTGTTTACTAGGTGTGTAGTATGTTCTACAATTCTTAATTAGCTCAACACTTTTATAGGAACTGCAGAAAAAAGTTTCTAAATCAAAAATACTTTTGTAAAGTTGAAATGTTATTAATCTGTGCACGTCAGAAGTTGTACACTTACAGAAAGGATTAGAAGGTGTATAAATCTGGTAATGCTATCACTGTCCATAACACGTTCTGACCCCCAGGGGAATCAATGAAATCCTGATGAACAAGTTGTGTATTTTACTCCAGCAAAGAATTTTAGTCTTCTCCCTTATTTTATTATGTGTTATTATATTATCTGTATAATAGTTGTGTAAAGAAGCCCCTGAGGAACTATTATCAGTTGTTATACTAAAAGGACACTTTATCTGGTGACATGAGTCACTAGGTCTATCTCAAGTTACTTAGACTGAAGGTGAAAGTGTATGTTACTGAGGATATTTATAGGACAAAGAATATATAGTCTGTGAGTGAAATTCTGAATATGATTGAATGTATGAATGACTAAAGTAATGAATAGAGATGATATAGTCATACTTGTTTAGGTGATCTCAGAGTTCAGTTTTACATGCATGAAATATACCTGCTAACTTACATCTACTTCTACTAACACATCTGGTAACAGAATATAAAAATCTGCAAAAGGAATAAAAACACTTCAACAAAATGTTTATCAAATTGAAAAAAATGAAGAAGGCTATCCTCACATTTACTATTAGCCTTTAACTTAGATTAATGAGTATTTCCAAATAGCTACATTTCTGAAGTCATGTTTATTGAACCATTTGTTGCTTGACATATAATAGGTGCTAAAAGTATTTTTGGCATCAATAACTAATTCATTAGGTCCTAGGCTTATATCACTGTTGCAGCTAGTGTTCTGTGGTATCTTTAAAATGTTACAATATATGCTTATATTAATGAAGACTGTTTAAATGATTTAGCTATAACAGCATTAATTTGTAATTTTTCATTTTAGTGAACAAGCTGAATGGATAATGATAGCATTTCAGTTATTTAGAATAAGACACATAGTACAAGGACATTTTATTTAGTCATTAGCAGTCACCCTATGGTGAAATAGTTACTGCTGTGCACCATGTACAACTAAGTGAAAACATAAGTTTTAAATGATAAATATAGCTGAAATATAGTACAATTTCATCTTGTTCTTTTTATGTCTGTGTGCACAACATATACAAATTGAAGAAGAATATACATGGAGATATTAGTGTAGTTATTTTGGGGAATTGAATTTGGAATGTTTTCCATTTTTCTTCTTTGCTTATATGATACTTTTCTCTAAACATTTAACAAGTAACGTCTGCATTTTATTTAAATAAAATATATTTTTATTCTGAATTATATTCTCAAACTGCTTCAGTGAAGGACAGACTGGATTGATCATGTATATGGAGACTCAGATATATGATTCATTAACTGTGTTTTTCATGAACTACCTGTATGTTGCAGGAAGTTTCCAATTACTCAATTGTTCAATCTGTCTTCCAACAACTCCCGTGAAAGAGAGTTCCACTTTAAATGAAATATACTTGATTTATCTTGGAAAAAATTCAAATAGCCATTACTTTTTAACAGATTTCTTTTCCCTCTTTGCCAAGTATTCACTTGAGGGGTTTCATTGTACCATATTTCTATATTTTGTCAGACAGGGAACAAAAGGATTTATTCTTTTAAAAGTTCTTTGTCTTTGGTAGGTATTCTTTTCAGAGCAGACTACCACACTGAGATTTTTCTCCAATCAAGTTCCACAGTAGGAAAAAAAGAACAAAACATTAAGGAAAAAATAGAAAAGCTATTAACTTGGAAAACGGGTTCCTAGCTGAAGTGTTATTGTTTTAGTGTCCTTCACATAAAAAGAATTTTGTTGAAGAGTCAAAGTCAACTTTTTTCCTTAGTTTTAGAAATTCACAAATATTCTTCAGTGGAAGAAAATGACAAAGACTCGCTTTGCAGATACCTAGTAAACAATGCACTGTGTCAACTGGATTCAAATCCCAGCTCTGTCACTAGCAGTTTGTGCTACTTGGGCAAATTAAACAACTGCTCTGTGCCCCAGACTCCATATTAAACTCCAGATAGATGATAAAAGCACCCATCTTAGAGGGCTGTGGTGAAGATTAGGTCAGATAATTCATGTAAGGTGTCAGAATAGTGCCTGACCCACTATACTTACTCAATATATATTAGCTATCACAGTATTATTATATTATCGGTATCATGTAATTGAAAACATTACTCTCAATGTTATCATTGCTATAATAGCACTTTAAGCATTAAGGGTTTTTTAACTAATCTACTAAAAATGTATGTGGTATAAAGTTAAGATGGCCTAAGTTGTTATATTATCAGAAGACAATAACTGTTAAAAACTACTTATTGATGTGAGTAAATCAATGTTTTTCTCTTCAATGACAGAAGACTATACCCCTTTTATTTATGAGTATAGCCAATTCATGATAATGTTTATCGGGGAGGTAAACTAGAAACAAAAGGTTCATAAGGGTAAATCAATCGTCATTATCTGAAAATGCACCTCCAAATATTTATTGTGCATTTACAGCAATAATGTACACTTAACTATCAGGTATTAGAAGAGATTCAAGACAACATATTTGACTATTAGTTTACAAGTAACTCTTCAAGTATCTATATGTATTATTTCTGGAAACAAGCCCAACACAATAAAATGTCATCACTATTACATATTTTGATGTCTATATATGTGTCTAAATATACACATATATACATATGTGAAATATTACATATATCTACATACACACACATATATACACATAGGCTTTATTCTTCATTTAGATTATTTCCTTAGAATAAACACTAAAATTAAAATTGAGTCAAACAGAAAACAATTATGAGTTTATACATGTTTTTATATTTGTATCTACTTTTCAGAGGCCTATATTGACCTACTGTCCTACAACAATGTAGAAGTATAACATCTTCATGAAAAACCATCAGCATTCTCACTAGGGGGAAAATATGCTACTTAATCAACCTAAATAATATGATATTGCAGTCTCAATGTACAATGTTAACTCTAAGTAACACTGATCATTTCTCTATGGGTAATCAAGTGTATTTTTTGTTATTTATCTTGTTTTCATGTCTTAGGTTCAGGAATATTCCTAGGAACAGCTCTGTCCTGTGGATCCTGGACTTTGACTCCTTCCCCTAATTTTTGTTTGGAAGATTAACAGTAGATTCATGTCTTATTAATTTTCTCTTTGAGAATATTCTTTGATACTCTAAAGCTGCTTATTTTTCCACTTAAGATGCGAATTTATATCAAATTAAAACAAAATCCAATTCAAGTTTACTGAAAGTTCAATAATCTTATGACCTACATTATAAATGATTGATATTTTGATAGACACCAAAAATCATTCACTTCATATTTTGTTTTACTTTTAAACAATGATTTTATATATATATATATATATATATATATATATGTATAAGTAATGATTTCATACGTGCACACACACACACACACCCAAACACACATACAGTTTTCTTAACTCTAATTCATTATGAAGTATTTCAGTCAAATCAAGAGGTATAAAGTAAGAAACATTCATGTACCTACAAGCCAGCAGCATACTCTTGATGCCCTCTAAATATACCTCCTGAAATCCATCTCTTTCTCTCCTTTTATAGAAGTGTATTATATCCTGATTTTAGAGTTTATTATTTGCATGCATACTTTTATATGTTTCTGTAAATAATGTATAATGTTATTTTCCATTTGTAACATTTGCATAAACTGTGTCATCCTGTATATATTCTTCTGAAACTCATTTTCACTTAATGTAATATATGGAAGATTTAACCATATTGATAGAGTTTTCTTAGATCATCTATTTTTACTCCTGTTTAGTCTTTGACTGAATGTAAAATTACTTATTATTTTGGTTGATATTTAAGCTCTTAGTTGCTTTCTTTTTTTCCTGTTATTACAGATAGTGTTCTGTGACTATTCCTATTGATAGCTCCTTGCATGAGTGGACATTTCCTTATTTATATCTATAGGAATAGAAGACTGCTTCTTTGGAATGATTTCTTTAACTTTTCAAGAAACTCCAAATTAAGTTTTGTTCCCACTAGTTGTGTATGATAGTTTATTCTTCCACATCTTCTTAAGCATGTGGTATTTTCAGGTTTTGAAATATTTTTCTATGACTATGAGAGAAATGCTATCTTCAGGCAGGCTCGTTTGGCAATTCCTTGATCACTAGTGAATTTGAGCATTTTTTTAATGAACCTATTGGCCATTTATGTTTCATCTTCATTCGTAACCAATCAGTGTATTTAAAACCTTTTGCAATTTTGACTGAGGTACTAAGATATGTAGAAATGAAACACTAAGGTGAGATGCCAGGTGACTAAGACATCCTTAACATTCCCTTCAGCTTGAGTAGACTTCAGACAGGTTTCTTCCCAACTATAGGCCCCTGATCTCCCTTTTATTAAAGCATTTACTTTAGAAAACTTGCCATTGTAAACATTTTCTCTTTTCCTTTGAGATGTAAATCTTCTTCCAGCCTCTTGTTAGTTAACCCAGGACTAACTTTCTCAAGGACCTGGGAGCCAGCCCTTTGAAATGGGACCTAATTAAACTTAAAACCTTTACACAGCAAAGGAAACCATAAACAAAATGAAAAGACAACCTTCAGAATGGGAGAAAATATTTGCAAATGAATCAACTTACAGGGGAATAATTTCCAAAATAAACAAACAGCTCATGTAGCTTAATATTAAGAAAAACAAACCTAATCAAAAAATCAAAAAAAAGGCCAAAGTTCTAAATAGACATCTCTCCAAAGAAGTCATACAGATGGCCAATAGACACATGAAAAGATGCTCAACATCACTAATTATTAGAGAAATGCAAATCAAAACTACAATGAGGTATCACCTCACATGGATCATAATGACCATCATCAAAAAGTCTACAAACAATAAATGCTGGAGAGGGTGTGGAGAAAAGGGAACCCTCCCACACTGTTGGTGGGAATTTAACTTGGTACTGCCACTATGGAGAACAGTATGGAGGTGCCTTAAAAAACTAAAAATAGAGCTACCATATGATCCAGCAATCCCACTCCTGGGCATATATCTGGATAAAACTATAATTCGAAAAGATACATGTACCCCAAAGTCCATCGCAACACTATTTACAATGGCCAGGACATGGAAGCAATCTAAATGTCCATCAACAGAAGAATGGATAAAGAAGATGTTGTACATATATACAATGGAATATTACTCAGCCATAAAAAAGAACGAATAATGCCATTTGCAGTGACATGCATGGACCTAGAGATTGTCATACTGAAATATCATATGATATTGCTTATATGTGGAATCTAAAAAAGGGTACAAGTGAATTTATCTACAAAACAGAAATAGAGTTACAGATGTAGAAAACAAACTTATGTTACCAGGGGGTAAGGGAATGGGGTGAATTAATTGGAAGATTGGGATTGACATTACACACTACTATATATAAAATAGATAACTAATAAGGACCTATTGTATAGCACAGGGAAATCTACTCAATACTCTGTAATGGCCTATATGGGAAAAGAATCTAAAAAAGAGTGGATATATGTATATGTATAACTGATTCACTGCACTGTAGCTGAAACTAACAAAACATTGTAAATCAACTATATTCCAATAAAATTTTAAAAAAAAGACAGTGCCACCCCAGTCTCCTAGTCTCTGTGGGATTTTAAGAGCGAAACTTAGCAAACACAATTGGCCTAATCACATTGACCAACATCTGTCCTAATGTCCTCCAATACTTTTCCACTAGTTCATACGAAAGCTCAGGCACTCTCCTGTCTTTTGTTTCTGCAGAGTTCAGTCTCTCAGCCCTAGAGCATTAGTCTTGCCCTCTATTGCAATAATATATTGCCATCTTGAATAACATATCTTCCTTGTCTATTTAACCCATCTGGTGCAATTTTTCTTTGACAGAGATTAGGATACATATTTTCCAAAGGAAATCTGAGAACTGATATTATAGCTCAAAAACCTCTCCTTCACAAGAATAAATAGATGGCATGGATTTTAAGAAGATAATTTAAGGAAATCTTCTTTGGAGATAGTTGCAGTGTGACTATCATTAAGCTTCACCTATAGCATCTGAAACCAGATCAGACCAGAGGGGTGGCAGCAGGCACTGTGGATGGGCAAGAGGGAGGGATTACAAAGGTGCATAAGAAGACTTCAGTGGGAAATGTTCATTATCTTGATTGTGGTGATGATTTCCACAAATGTAGACATGTATCTAAACTCATCAAATTGTACACCTTAAATAAAAGCAGTTTATTGTGTGTCCAGAACATGAAAGAAAAATAAAAGGAAGAAATTAAGGAAAGAACAAAGTCGAGGAGACAGAATCACCCTGTTAGTTAATACAACACTAAAGTAAGGTGATAAATAACTGACTGGATACTTTTGTGTTTTTGTTGGATACTTTTGTGTTTTTGTTCTTGTTGTCATTGTTGTTTTTAGAACTATGTGTCTAGAGGAAATGAGAATAGCAGAGAGGGAGAGAAAATGGGTTGCAGTAAGTCTAGCAAAGATGGCGACATTCCAGACCTAGGCCGAGAGCATTTAGAGAGGTATATATATTGAAAACACATGTTGATGAAAACTGGTTGGATTTCGAAACCAAATGAACTTAAGTGATGAGGGAGATATCTGAGCTCTTTCAAGGGAGAAATATAAAGCAGGCTAAGAAAATAGTCATTATTTTATTAACTCAGTAGTATGATTGTTAATTTTTAGATATGTTTCTAAGTACAAATATAGCAATATGTCTGAAATTAAAATTAAGACAGAAATTAAATAGATGCAAGCTTATGTGGTATGGTGCCAAGGGTAATAGAGTGTACCCCGTACATAGCCTGCTGCAAGTTAGCTTTGAGACTTCATTCTTGGGTCCTTTTAGAATGCTATACCAGGAAGATCTGAATGTTAAGAAAGCCATCCTTGGAATCACACAGACATGAATGCACATTCGTGCTCATTTACTAGCCCTGTAATTTTAAGCCAGTTTTTCCTTCTAATATTCAGTTTCCTACATTGCAAAAGGAGAAATAATATCAAAACTTCTAGGGGCTGGTATGGATGAAATTAAATTAATGTGTATAAATTGTGTAAAAATGCTTTGTACAAAATAAGTGCTCAAAAGTAGGATTAGTTTTATTATAATCTCTATTCTCCTCCACCTCTTAAAATCAATCAGAGCATTTCTATGATTGTTTTTATAACTTTGTAATTGGTGGTTTTATATTCATAAAACTGCATTAAAAATGATATAACAATAAAACTGTGCTATGAATACATGGGAAGAATTAATAACTGAATCATGAAAAGCATTAGAAGTTTAAAGCTCATAAAAGCCCCTTTGTGTATTTTAGGAGACAATATTTTGGATTAAAATGCTTTAATCTTTTATTTTCCATAACTGTATAAAAAGCATATTTTCAAGCAACAGCACCTTGTAAAGCAATTTTATTTTTCTGAGAAATGTTTAATGTTTTCATTAATGTCTTCTGAACCAAAAATAGTTTTAAAATGGTAAAATTATAAATATACCTCTGCACATATTTGGCACCTCAGACAATTGTTTCAGTGTGTCAACAAAGTCACCTAATACTTTGAAAGGAAATTTACTTCTTTCTATGACATTTTTCCTTTTCTATCAATGGACCACAGTTTTGCTTTTACATAAACCACTTTCATCTTGACTTTTATAGAGAAAAATTCTAACTGTGCACAACTTTTATATTCAGTATTATCTTTATACTATTTTATCTCAAATAAAAATTTGGAATCATGAGCTTAAAAATAAAGTCACATTTATCAAGTCAGAAATACATATTTTCTTTGTAACAATTTATGAATTCAATGGAAAAGAATCACACCTCAGAAAATACCTATAAATAAAGCATCATTATCTCCTTTTTAACCACAAAAAGAGTAGATGTCTAGTTGTGATGTAATCCCAACTGATCAAACTATTATAAATTTCAACTGAATATAAAATAGATTTGAATGGCCCAACAGTCTCTTCAACATTAAATTCATTAAATGATTAATAAAGAGTAAATTTTTTTTACTTGCAATTAATAATATGAGCCAACAGTTGTTAGCCATAGATATACCTTACTGGAGTTATTTTCTTTTTTCCAGGAAAAAAAATTACCATTTATTTATGAACATTTTCTTGCCAGATGGAAGTATTTACTACATAACACCGTTCAGGATTCCATTTTTCTAATCTGAATATCAGACTCTCTTTAAGCCTCTTGTAAAGGAATAAGCAGAACAGAACTTTTGATACAAATGCATTTATATGAAGATTATAATTTTCTAGCCTTTATTTGAGATATATATGGCCCCATATATTTGATATTTATTATTCTTCCTAGTCCCTGTTTCTCTGTGTCACTAATTTATTTTCTCTAAGCAGTAACCAGCCCCTTACTTACTTTTTTATTTTGCAAAGTAAGTTTGCTGCATAGAAACTTGTTTTTCATTTCTATGCTTTCCAGGCATAAGAATCAAAGTTTTGGGGTTTGTTTCCAGTAGAAGTCTGAATTCTACTGAGAATAATGAGAGCCATGTTATCTACCTCATTGTATTTTAATTATATACTCTCATCTTTCAGACATTCATCATTCAAAAATGATGAATGATGACTATTTTCTTCAGTGATAGATTAAAAGAATATTTATTGAATTTAAAGAGTATACAATAAAAATGTAATTTATATATTGTCAGGTTGGATCATCTGTAATTATTTCTAGAATATTCAGGGAAAATCTCATGATATTTATGCCAAATTTATTTAAGCTGTATTATTTCAGTAGGTAGAACTGGCATACAGTCTCATAAGGATTGGGAAAAGTATTTCTGTAAGCTTGGTCTTCCCATTATTTCAGTTACACTGGAGATAATAATCATCTTGGAACTTCAGTAAACAGAAAGTCTCTCCTTCTTGATTCAAACTTCTAAATGGATACATATGCACTACTACCAAATTCTAAACATATCTTAATATTTATATATTATTATATACATATTTTCTTGTAAATTCTAGATAATTACAAACATCTATTTCCTTGTATTTAAAAAAGGTTACATGCTGAACACTGAATTTTAAATTCAAGGCCTCTCTTTTGTACTCTACCTACATCTTCCTTTGGTTTCAGTATTGATACTACAAGTCCTTTCCATACATAAGTTCATGTTTTCACAGCTCATTAGGCCCTTCTTCCTTCACTGTAAATAGCCTCTGAAGCACTCTCTCCATGGGCTCATTGTACTTACTCCAACCTTATTTTGTTCTGTCACACACAACCAACACCAATCTCTGGATCAATTCTAAAAAGCATCTTCTTTCTTTTTCATGACTGGTCCACAAAGAAATGGTAGGGAGAAAGAAAAATAGGAGGTTTGGGTTGATAGCACTTCAAATCTTCATTTTTCCATATTCTTCAAATCAACTTAGGTCTTCAGTGCCCCTCCATAATTTTGTTACCAATTTATTTGTTCTTATTTGACTATCTTTTGAATTCCCTTTCATGGCTATGCTGAAGACGGAGTGCTGGTTTAAAATGCAGATGTCATGTCCTGCCCAATCAAATGTTTGGAGAGGGACCAAGGCCTCTACATTTTAAAGAGGTCCTCAATTGCTTCTTACAGACACTAAAGTTTGAGAACTCCAATGGTGAAAATAATATTAAGTAAAATAATAAAAATGTATAAAAATTTAAAAATTAAATGTTAAAATATGTATAAACACAAAACCAAAACATGGAGGTGGGTAGGGTACAATTAGTGAGTTCAATTCTCCATCTTTCATAGTAGTAAATCAATTGCTTCAAAAAACTAACATATATTTTGTTATTACCCACATTCATATTTACTTACAGATGAGGGTAATAAATTGTTGTCTGTCATTGTTCATAAACACATGATTTGAAGTATGAGAGAAGTTAGAACTATACAGATAGTTTTGAAATATTAAATTTTGTATTTTTGGAATACATTGATTAGCTAGTTCCTAACAAAGAAGATTTGTGGTCGGATACTTCCTGCTCAAGTTCAATTACCATCCACTCATCCTACTTCCCTAAACCTAATGTTTTCTAGCCTTATTTACTCCTCCTTATCAAAGAAAATTGCATTTACTTGTCCTCTGAGATGTTTGCAAATCTTGTGGTCAGAGTGTTTTCCCTAAGTATTAGTCTTTTGAAATAGTCTCTCCTTTAAATCTAGATTTTTTTGACAATAAAACTCCCATAAACTTTCACTCAGCTGCCTATACCTTAGTAACAGGCACTATACTTCTGATTGTTTCTTTTCCATCTGAGGTATACAGATGACTGTTTTGATAGTTTTCCTACCCATTGATTAATTTTGATGAAGGTACACTGATAAACACTGTTAAACAGAATATTCTAAAGACATTCAGCAAGGAACAAGTATTTGATGAGCACCGTTGTGTAGAAGATACCTGAGAACGGATTACAATCACTATTTTACAAAGAAATGCTTTGGGTTAATTGTTTAATAATTTGGCAGACATGAAGGTAGTTTTTAATCCAGTACCTTTTCTCCTATCCACTGACATTGCCTTTTATCTTCAAACGTGCTGGTCACAGGGTTTTGAAAATCTGTCTATTAAAAAGATACTGACTGAATAAAGTTATACTTAATATTCATTTTCATCTTGCTAAAGAAGGAAAGACTTCCAAAATTATTCTTCTCCTCCTGAATTGCTATTCTCTATGCTTACTAACAAAACAGAGTGACTATGAAAAATGGAGGAAGGACAGCTTCCAGATGCAGGAAAAATTACATGAGTAAACATAGGAATACACAGGAATGTGATGAAATACAACAGACTGTCTTACTTATCACACCACATCTTGAAATCTAAACTATGGTCAACAGTAAGAAAACCAAGATGATAATTTTCCATAATTAACTGACTCCCAATTCCTGGTCCTTAATCACAAGGATGTTATAGGACAGAAGGAGTGATACCATGAATTCAACCTGTATAATTTATTAAGTGTGACACTTGAACACAGCTCAAACAAATTCATTGCAGGTAACAGACACACTTTTTAAAATCATTTGCAATATTTTTTAAAACCATTGCCTTATTGAACACAAACAAAAAACTCTTTACTCACCAAAGTATCTATTTTGCATAAACTTTTTAATAGATTGTATTTAGCCTTTAATCATGTGGAAGCACATTTAAAAAATTAACTAGCATATACTCCTGTCAAAAAATTTCATAAGCAGAAGAGAGCTTAAAAGCCATAATTTAGATATGATTTCAAATCAACTCTAAAGGCCCATATTAAAAAGCTTCTACTTTGAGGACTTTTTGAAAAGTAATAATCTAAATAAAATGAAGCATTTTTTATTTTAAGAACAAGTTTCTAGATACATATGATTCATGTGAGAATGGGCAAGTGTGTTTATTGGAGGTAAGCTTTTCAATAATTTTTTTTAAACAAGTATATTTTACATAGATAAATAACACAAAAATTTTGGAATAGAGTAAATTTTCAATTCTTATATCTATTTAATTTGGAAGGACTCAACTATAATATCACTAAAATTATTTTCATTAAGAAACAACTAAAATTGGGCTTCCCTGGTGGCACAGTGGTTAAGAATCTGCCTACCAATGCAGGGGACATGGGTTCGATCCCTGGTCAGGGAAGATCCCACATACTGCGGAGCAACTAAGCCCACGTGCGCAACTATTGAAGCCTGCTTGCCTAGAGCCCATGCTCTGCAACAACAAAAGAAGCCACCACAGCGAGAGGCCTGCGCACCGCAATGAAGAGTGGCCCCACTCACTGCAACCTGAGAAAGCCCTCACGCAGCAATGAAGACCCAACGCAGCCATAAATAAATAAATAAATAATTTTTAAAAAAACAACCAAAATTAAAAAAACATTTAAAGCCCTTAGTAGAATAAAATATTTTTCCAACATATAAACAAAAAAGCACTTGTCTTGTTGATGTATAAAATTCTGATTTCCTTATGCCACTCCGTGCAGCTTTTAGATAATGTGGGGGGGGGAGGGGAAATGGTTCTTCATTAACAGGATCGTGTTAGAGGAAGATAGTATTGTGGCCAGAAAATGATCATTTAAGTCATTTAAATGGATTTTATATCTTCCATATACTTCAACTGGTTATGATCAAAGATATTATTACATGTCCCAAGTTGATAAATTATACAGAAATAATATTATAGAATAATGTGATTAATCTTATATTTTATTACTCAAATATTTATTTTTGATTCTTAAATGAATGGCTTTACTTTCTTATTTCCCTGGTAAGCCTGAGCTATAAAATCAGTTTTCTGCAATTAACTATTTTATTTATATTTGGCTTGCATACTATGAAACTCAGATTTTTGATTTTTTTTTCATTCAAGTAAATGGGTATTATCTAGAAAATGAGCATTCATTCTCTTTAGTTATTCTTAGTAATAAGATAATAGTTGTAAAGCTTCTTTGTAAAATATAAAACGCTTAAAACTAAAAGGATTATAATAGAAATTTCTATGAGGTAATTAGTGATAAAGTATTATTACTAGCCATCTTCAAGTTATTAGAAATAGCTTCATTATACCTGTAATAAATACTAATATTTTAATGAAGTAGATTACATAATATATGATTTGAATATAAAATAAATATTAGTGTTTGGTTAATTAATTTTTTAGTATTTTATTTACTTTATAGGAACTTTTCTTAAATGATTTTACATGTAAATTAAATGTAAAGTATCATTAATAACAAAAATAGATATCATGCTGGATTTATTCTATTTGTGCTTTTATAGCTACTATTATTCACCATCCTCCTCTCTGATGTCTGGAGGCTGACTTGCATAGACTTCATGAAAGCGTTCTTTCCCTCTTGTTTTCTTATTAGATATGAGGATCAGAGGGTAGAAGAACCCAATTTAGGAAGAGAATTAGGTTAGGTAGGGAGCCTAGGCATAATAAAGGCTTCCTATTTTTGCTAGCCCCTGAATAACACATCATCTTATTGATTTTCCGAACTTCTGCCCAAACTTTGGCAGAATTTTTTAAACTATCCTCAATTAAATAGTTTTAAGAGTGCATCTTGCTCTTGCAAGGACCTTGATGGATGGAAAGATCACCTGCATTATTAAATGGAATCGAGAGATCAATCAAGATGGCAGAGTAGGAAGATGCAGAACTCATCTCCCTCCATGAACACATCAAAAATACATCTACATGTGGAACAATTCTCACTGAAAACTACCTGGAAACTTGCAGAAAGACTCCTGTACAACCAAGGCTATAAGTAAGATCTACACAGAATTAGGTAGGAAAAGAAGAGAAACCATCAGGTTGGAACCTGTGCCCCTGGGAGGGGACTTAGAGGAGAAGGGAGATTTCACTGGTGGAGACCTGTCCTGGGGAATGAGCTGTTCAAGCCACATACTGTGCACTCCAATCCTGGGGTCTGACACAGGAAAGACAAGTGCCCTTGGCTGGTTGGAGGGCTGGTGAGACTAACAGGAGGGCTGTGGGAAGCCTGGACTCTGCTCATGAAGAGCTTGAGTGCTCTGGCTGGCTCCTGAAACAGGGCAGAGAAGGTGGATTGAAAAACTCCTTGAATAGCTGCCCATTTTCCATACAATTACCCCACCCCCAACCCCCGGCGCGTGCCCCAGCCAGAGCAGAGCGAATGCTCCAGCCTCACTTACTTCACATTGCAGTTGCACATGCTAGAGTGAGTGCTGCCCTGACCCCACACCGAGGAAAGAGCTCGGCTCTTAGACGCAGAGGCAACTCAGACCTGAAGCAGTCTCTGAGTAGGGTGGGGACAGCCATTACTGGCTCTTAGACAGGCAGCACATCAGAAATAGCTCTAAGCTAATGGCAGCTGGACCACTACAGCCTGTGCCCCGACACATGCCAAGAGCCCATGCAGGCCTGCCAGCCCTATGGGGGGGTGCCACACCAGGGTGGGAGTGGCAGAGGCTGAGGGGAGAAATTGACCATGAGGGACAAAGGAGGCTCAGACCTGAAGAGGCAGCTATTGCTAGAGCTTGCACAGGCAGCATCAGAAGCAGTGTGGACCTACGTTTGTGGGTGGACTGCTGCAGTCTGTGCTCCATCGAAAGCTGAGAGCCCACACAGCTTTTGCTCTTGCTACAGCATTGCTCCCTATAGGTAAAGGGTGCAGGAGCTGGGAGAGGCAAGAGCACACACTCAAGGGAAACAGAGCCAGGTGAGACCCTACCCTCAGGGCTTCTGCTCCAGCAACTTGGGATTCAACCCCACCTTCAGTAGGGTGATGATGGCCACTGAACAGAGGGGAAGCCATAGCCCCTCCATCTCCAGGCCTACCTCCTCCTACCAACATGATAGCTGTCAGGACACCCTGAGTAAAGACATGACTTGTGTTCACATCGAATTCAGCTCTACTACCAAAGCCACTGGACACATCCAGACTATATAGGGATGCTCCCACATAAGGACAACACTTTACGGCTGCAATAGGTAAGTGTTTCACCTAAATTCATACAGACAGAGAAACTTAGGCAAAATGAGGAGAGACTGGAACTGATCTCAACTGAAAGGCCAAGAGAAAACCTCTGAAAAAATAAATTACATAGAAATAAACAATTTACCAGATAAAGAATTCAAAGAATTAGTAATAAGGATGCTAATGAATTAAGGAAATGAATAGCTGAACACAGTGAGAATTTTAACAAGGTAATGGAAAATATAAAAAAGAACCAGTCAGAACTGAAGAATATAATAGCTGAAATGAAAAACACACTAGAAGGAGTTAATAGCAGACTAAATGATTACAGAAGAACACACAGTGATGTGGAAGACAGTGTAATGGAAATCACACAATTAGAACAGCAAAAAGAAAAACACATTTTAAAAAATGAGAACAGTTTAAGAGATCTCTGGGATAACTTCAAGTGTACTTTGTATTTTAGTGGTCCCAGAGGAGAAGAAAGAGAGAAGGGGGGTCAAAAGTGTATTTGATGAAATTATGACTGAAAACTTCCCAAATCTGAAGAAAGAAACAGATAACCAGGTACAGGAAGCACAGAGAGTCCCAAATAAGATGAATCCAAACAGCCCGCACCAAGACTTAAAATTAAAATGGCAAAGGTTAAAGGTAAAGAGACAATTCTAATGACAGCAAGAGCAAAACAAAGAGTATTATACAAGGAAACCCCTGTAAAGCTAACAGCTGATTTTTCTGTGGAAACTTTGCAGGCCTGAAGGGAGTGGCATGATATATTCAAAGCACTAAAATGGAAAAAACAGCAAGCTAGGATACTCTCCCCAGCTAAATTATTGTTCAGAGTTGAAGGACAGATAAAAAACTTCTCAGAAAAACAAAAACTCAAAGAGTTCATCAGTACTAAACATACCCTAAAAGAAATGAAACAGGCACATAAAAAGATGCTCAATATCACTAATCATTAGAGGAAAACAAATCAAAACCACAATGAGATATTACCTTATACCTGTCAGAATGGCTGTCATCAAAATGTCTACAAATAACAAATGCTGGAGCAGATGTGGAGAAAAGGAAACCCTCATATATTGTTGATGGGAATGTAAATTGGTGAAGGCACTGTAGAAAACAGTATGGAGGTTGCTCAAAAAATTAAAAATAGAGCTACCGTATAATCCAGCAATTCCTTTCCTGGTTACTTGTCCAAAAAAACCCAAACCAAAACAAAAAGCACTAATTCAAAACAATACACGCACTGTAATGTCATAGCAGCATTATTTACAATAGCCAAGATATAGATGCAAACCAAGTGTCCATCAACAGATGAATGAATAAAGATGTACACACACACACTCACACACACACACACACAATGGAATATTACTCATCCATAAAAAAAGAAAAAAAAGAAAAATCCTGCCATTTGCAGCAATGTGGATGGACCTAGAGGGTATTATGCTTAATGAAATAAGTCAGACAGAGAAAGACAAATACTGTATGTTAGCATTTATATGTGGAATCTAAAACATAAAACAATCTACAAAAACTAATATATAAAACTAATCTACATAACAAAACAGAACCAGACTCATAGATATAAAAAACATACTAGTGGTTGCCTGTGGGGAGAGGGAAGCAGGGAGGGACAAGATAAGAGTATGCAATTAAGAGATTCAAACTACTACATATAAAATAGATAAGCAACAAGCATATATTGAACAGCACAGTGAACTATAGCCGTTATTTTGTAGTAATGTTGAATGGAGTATAATCTGTAAAAATACTCAGTCACTATGCTGTATACCTGAAACTAATATTCTAAATCAACTATACGTCAATAAAAAACAAATAAATAAAAAATAAAAGGAATAGTTACTAGTAAGTTTCATAGATCAGCAGTCCCCAACCTTTTGGGTGTGAGGGACTGGTTTCGTGGAAGACAATTTTTCAACGGACGGGAGCGGGGTGGGGGAGGATGGGGGTTGGTTCAGGTGGTAATGAGAGTGATGGGGAGCAGCAGATGAAGCTTCGCTTGCTCACCTGCCGCTGACCTCCTGCTGTACCTCCTGGTTCCTAACAGGCTGTGGACCACTATCGGTCCACAGCCTGGGAGTTGTGGACCCCTATCACAGATGACTTAACTTCTATAATTTACAAATATAAATGCCTGTAAATCAATTAACTGCAAAGAGGAGAAATGTGATGTTATGGTCTGCTTTCATTTCCTAAAATTATTAATAATGTTTAGAGATTTTTTCTGAGAATACACTCACATATAAATATATCTTGCAGACCCAAGTAAAAGGGATGTTAGCTATCATGGTGGACAATTTAAACTACACATTTATAAAAGATGCAAGAACTCTGTTTAAATGGATTCTTTTTGTGTTTCTGGGAAAGATGGTATTAAATCATATTTCAGTGATTTTTTTTAAAACTGCAAAACCAGAATTGGACAGACACATGGACCTTGGTGACTGAGGAATTGTTCTTTTTATGTCAAATTAGTTCACTATTTTGCCATATGTCTAATGCAACTGCTCTCAGTTCTCTTTCAGACATTTTCCACCACTCTAGGAGAGAGAACATAGATATATAGACAGAGCACGGCTACCATATTATATCGCAGATAAAGAAACTTAAGACACTGCTATTTTGAAAACATATGGCAAATTAAATGCAGAAACTGAAGAGTATATGGCAAAATTCACACAAGGTCATGGGTTTTGTTTTGTTGCTCTCAAGAGCATCAGAGATTTTGTCACCTTTTTTGGGTCATCTCGTTACCTTTTGCTCTGACAAATTTGCCCTTGAATCTTCACTAAGGAACTCTCCAAGATGAAAGAAATATATGATGATTTAATCATTTTCAAATGCACGATTACTTCTGTAGCAGTTTTATTAAATTCTGTCAGTATCCAAATATGAACAACTTACTAATGTATTATGCAAAACAAATATAAAATAGCAAAAATAACTATTTCAGTTTAATACCTGTCCAAGTGTATAAGCTACTGTTTCTTTCCCACAAATAAACGTTTACTATATGGGCTGCATTTCATTTTTTAAAACTCTAATTATAAGAAAGGTATTTGCCAAACTGAGGCTTAATCTATTGTATTGGTCTCCTTGAGCTGCCAAAACAAAGTACCACAGACTGGGTGGCTTAAACAATAGGTATTGTCTCAGTTCTGAAGGCTGCAAGTACATGATCAAGGTGCTGGCAAATTCAATTTATGGTCGGAGCTTTCTTCATGGCTTTTAGTCATCTTCTCACTGGGTCCTCACATGGCAGACAGAGAGAGCGCTCTGGTAATAAGGATATTAGTCCTCCTGGATTAGGCACCCACTCTTATGACTTCGTTTAACCTTAACTATCTCCCTAAAATTATCTCCCTATCTCAAAATACTATCACGCTGGGGGTTAGGGCTTCAGAATATAAATTTTGGATGGTCACAGCTCAGTCCATAACATCTGTCTTCTGTGTTTTCTAAACATCGTTCCTTGAACCACATAAAATAAATTAAAATTGTCTTATATACTAACAATATTTTAATAATATGCATTATGCTATTCTCTATTCCACCTATGTCACAAGTCTAATCCTTGCTGAAATATCTCCAATTCCTTTAACTATGCCTTTTATTAAAAGTTCTGATTAAAACAGATGTGTTTATTGGGAAAAATATTCAGTTTCAGGCAAGCTTTTGCCTAATAAAAATTCAAATACATGTATATTAGGAAAAAATACCTATTAGTAGAATAATTTTATTTAATGTTGTATGTTAGGAGTGATTATCTGAGAATTGCATATGGACTAATATCTCCCAAATTTCTGTATATGAATTTTACTTACATAAATAAGACATTTTTAGTTTTCTAAAGTAGTTGGAAAAAACCTTTTTTCATATTAAAAATCATAATGAAAGTGTTTGGCTTGTATGATATATTGTGTTATTGTTCACAATATTCACTCCTCCAACCCCTCCCCAAAAGAAGCTTACTTTCTCTTCTGACATGTATTTGGCTTGGCCTTATGACTTGATTGAGCAATGAAATTTGAGGAGATGTGACACATCCTAGATTTGACCTGAGATAGGTCCTTAGAGAAAACCACTTGAAATCATAGGATTGGTCTCCACTGGCATTCTCTGTGTTATGAAGGAATGGTTTTTATCTCATTCCTCAATTAAAAAACCCCAGCAAGCACCTATTGCCTTCATAGACCAACTTACTTCGCAGGGACAAACAAAAGGAAGCTTTTAATCAATATTTCTTTTCAAAATCACTGTGAAAAGAAATTACTTAGTGACCACCATTTGATCAAATTGATTTTTCTTGTTACATCCTTCAGCATGATTAAGATTAGGGAAGACGTTTTATGGCCAGTAGCTATTCATTGTGTGGACTGTCATTTAGATGCAATTTTGCTTATTCAAGTAGCAACGTCCTGCTTTACAGTACACACACCTGAGCCCATCATAATTAGTCTCATACCCACCACTCATAAAATTGTATTAACTAAAATATCAATCTCTTCTTCTGTAAGAGAGCAAAAAGTTGTTAAGCATGCCTTCCTTTCGAAGTGGCACACACATGGCAAGTGAAGATTTATCCTTTTCTCAGTAGATTTATCCAAATGGAAAGGCAAATTTCTTCAAGCAGGCACACATGGTAGGCATTGTTCTTCCACATTGTTTGCCATTGATATTATGGGCATCTAAAGGTGTCACATGATAAAGAAATTATATATGTGTGTGTATTGGATCCTTTTGTCTTATGTATTTATGGTATAAATAGATGTTATTGTCTTTGTTATTTCCATTCTGTTCTGTTTGATTTCCCCAAGTATGTTTTCAGTAGTATACATTCTATGAATGTCATTTGTAATAGAGTTTTAATTTATGTTTTCATTTTTTATTCTTGTTAGTTCCCTGATCTTTTTCAGATTACATTTTGTTATATTATCTTTTACAAAGTACTTTCTATAAAGTTTTAATAATTTCTTTAAATTCCTGTCAATTTAAAAGTATGTTTCTATTCTTTTACAGTATCAGTGTTTTATAGTGGTTCTTTTCAGATTATTATTCATTTTTGTTTAGGGCTAGATATTTGTTGAGGAATAGTTTTAAAAAGGGCAGGATAGTAACCTGAATTAGCTTTGTGTCTTATTAAGCTTACAATCAGTTACTGTCTAATAAAACTAATCATTTTCCTAGAACTTAGAAAATATCTCCTGATTAAAGTCCTCCTGGCTAGAGAACTAGTTTAGATGGCATGTCAGCATGGTTTCCCTTTTAACATAACCTTTCCTACTAATCTATGTTATTGACTTAGGTCTCCATACTGTCCTTTAATCCTATGACCCAGCCACAAATTTTGAAATATGGCTCTAATCAAGGCATCTTCAGAACCATGAGCCTACCTTTTAGGGAAATTTGTTTTCTGCTTTAGGTAATAGAAAATGTGTGTAATTATGAATGAGATTTTGTAGTAGCATCAAGTATACATATTTTTCTGTATGATTTTTATTTTTCATTGAGTATGGAAGGTTTATACCCTCTCGATTTTTCATTCTTTGGAGGTTATTACAGATTTTTGGAGGAAAGTGTGTTAAAATATCTTTACTTCACCTTCTTTAAATTGCAGACTTTCACAT
The DNA here is from genome assembly GCF_964165515.1 of Mesoplodon bidens. NCBI lineage: Eukaryota > Metazoa > Chordata > Mammalia > Artiodactyla > Ziphiidae > Mesoplodon > Mesoplodon bidens. The sequence continues at coordinate 122,926,011 of NC_138178.1, forward strand.
ACTTTGGGATGTAAAGAGATGGGGAAACTAATTATGCCCTCAAAACATTTTGTATGCTACAACATTTTAAAGTGAAATCTCTATTTTTTACTCATTTATTTAAATATTTTAGGATGAATTATGATATGTTGGGCTTAGTACTAGACAGTAGAAATATACACAAATGAGTAAGATAAGTGAGGAAGTCAGAATGCAGAATGATATATGTGATTTCAGTAGACATATGTAGATATATTGTGGAATCTGGTGGAGGGATGACTCATTCCATCTGGGTTGGTAAGAAAAGGTTGATTAATGAGGTGACAGTTGAGCTGAATTCTTGAAAGATGAGAAGACTTTCACATGTGGAGAGTGGGGAAGGAGAATTAAAGATAGAGTAAACAGTGTTCGGCCATGGTGCTGTGAAAGACACAGTAATTCTGTAGAACTGCCAATATTCAGTGTGGCTGGAGCACAAAGTGCCTGTTAATCAGTGGATCTCTTCCCCTCTCTTCCACTCAAGGACTTGGTTCAAGTAATTGGCATCTCTTCATGCTACTTAAAGTTTTCCTCTCTACTAGATTACTTTCATTAATTTACAAAAAAAGCAAAATAACCAATCCAAAAACGCTGACCAAAAAACACATCCTCAATATAGATAAACATACCAAACCCTGTCCTTGGCCACATTATTCACGCCATCTATCACCTATCTCTCTTCTGTTTTTACAGCAAAACTATTTGAAAGGGCTGGATATACTTATTTCCACTAATTACACCTAATTCTTGTTCTTGAAAACTGTGTTTAATGTAAATTGCTTAAAAACCAAAAGAATATGTATAAATACATTTTCTGTATAATATACACATAATAAAAATAAAGAACACCTACATGGGTTCCAGTTCAAAATGGCAGCATAGGAAGATCCTGAACTCATTCCTTCACCGACATACCAAATCTACAGCTACCTATGGAATAACTTCCTCTGAAAAAAAAAGTCAAAAACTAGCTGAGGGACTGCTATACATCAAACAAATGATAAAAAACCCACATCAAAGTAGGTAGAAGAGGCTAAGATACAATCCTGCCATAAACCCCACCCCTGGTGCTGCAACCCACAAGTGAGAAGGAATTCAAAATTCCAAGCTTCTCCCTGAGGAGCAAAGTGTATGAAACTCTTAAAAAGCTGGGGCTCCAGGTTTTAAGACCTCCACCTGAGAGATAAGCCCTCAAAACATCTAGTTCTGAAAGCCAGTACAGCTCCTGTCAACAAGCACCACAAGTCTATAGCAAACTGAGAAACAGTTCTTAAAGGGCTTGTAAGTGTAGACCCATTCACCTCATCCCCAGGGACCAGAGCAGAGGGAAAAAAGCACTCAGACTTTCTGTGTGAAAGAGGCTTACTTGCTTATCTTAAAGCACTGACCTGAGGAGCAGGTATCTAATTTAACACATATCTAGTGGCCTACTGAAATACTCTCTGGGGACAGAGACCAGCGGGTGCCATCTTTGTGTTCTTCCTTTGCTTCAGGTTGCTGGTATCTCCCCAGAAGGAGCTAATAGCCTTGTCTGGCACTCTGATTTTTGCAGTTGCCACCCAGGGTACACATCTTAGTTGCCTGGCTCTGGTGGCTAGTAGGGCTTGTACTTGTGGGTCTCACAGGACTATAACCAAAGGACAAAGTTCTTAATCAGCTACCACCCACAGGGCACAACAGAAAGGTTACAAACTAAGGCACCCAGTCTTTCTGTGAAAGAGGCCTATTTACTCATCTTTATAGCTGTGTCCTAAGGGGAAAGCTTTTAATTAAGTACACATATAAGGGCCAATTGCAATCCTATCCAGAGACCTTGGAGGACAGGTGCTATCTTTGTGCTCTTCTGCTGAGCTCCAGAGCACTTGAATCTCCCAGAGGGGAGCTTGTTCATACAACCGGTGCCCCAGCTTTTACTTCTGGTGCCTCAGGGGACACCCCTTGATTACCTGGCCTGGTGGCCAGCAGGGCTTGAATTCCTAGGCCCCGTGGGACTGTAACAGAGAGACGGTAATTGGCCAGCTACCATTCCCAGGGCACAGCACAGACAACAGACAGACTAAAACACATCCCCAATCTTTCTCTTCCAGAGGCTGATTTGCTCTCCTGTAACTTCACCCTGAGGGGCAGGCTTCTGGCTTGGCACACATCTAAGGGCTTGCTTAGATGCACTCCAGGGACAGAGGTCAGTTGATGTCATCTTTGTACACTCCCTCTGCCTCACTCCAGATCACTGGTATCTACCAGAAAGAAGTTTGTACACTTGTCTGGCACCCCAATTTTCATCGTTGCCACCGAGGGGATACTTCTAGATCACCTGGTACTGGAAGCCAGTGAAACTTACACCTGTGGTCCTACAGGACTGTATATATTTGCATAGTTTAAAAGCTGCTGCCTGTGGGTCTGACATCCAATCAGCCTGAATCTAGGTACAGACCAAGGTTCTTCCCTTTGGAACACTGACAGGTCTTGGTACAGCCTCAAACACCAGGAATAACTAAAATAAAATGGGCTGCATGGATAATCACAAAGGTTTGAAAGACAACCAAGAACTAGGGCAAGGTTGAACAATAAAGTTTACATCCTCCATGTGCCTCTTCTTCAAGACTGGGAGAGGTGGATCTTTCTCTTATCTAATGCATAGAAACCAACACAGAGGCTCAAGGAAAATGAAGAAACAGAGGAAAATGTTCCCAACAAAAGAAAATGATAAAACCTTAGAAAAAGACATTAATGAAATGGAGATAAGGGATTTACCTGATAAAGGGTTCAAAATAAGAGTCATAAAAATGCTCACTGGGCTTGGCAAAAGTATAAATGACCAAAGTGAGAACTTTAAGAGAGAGAAAATATAAGAAAGTACCAAACAGAAGTCACAGAGCTGGAGAAACGATAACTTAGCTGAGAAATACACTAGAGGGGTTCAACAGTAGACTCTATGAAGTAGAAGTAAGAAGGATCAATGCACTTGAAGATAGGGCAGAAGAACTCACGCAATTAAAACAGAAAAATAAAAGTGAAGATGGCTTAAGATCATTATAGTACAACTTCAAACATCAAAACATTTGCATTATAGGAGTAGCAGAAGAAAAGAGAGAAAGGAAGAGAACAGTTTTTTTGAGGAAATAATGGCTAAAAACTTCCCTAACCTGGGGAAGGAAACAGACATTCAGATGGAGGAATCCCAGAGAGTTCCAAATAAGAGGAAGCCAAAGAGACCCACACCAAGATACATTAAAATTAATGAGCAAAAACTTAAACACAAGGAGAGAAGCTTAACAACAGCAAAAGAAAAACAACTTGTTAGGTCCAAGGGAACCCCCATAATATTATCAGAATATTTTTCAGCAGAAACTTTGCAGGCCAGAAGAGAGTGGCACTATATACTCGAAGTGCTAAAAGAACTTCCAACCAAGAATACTGTATCTAGCAAAGTTGTCATTCAGAATTGAAAGAGAGAGAAAAAGATTTTCAGATGAGTAAAATGTAAAGGATTTCATCACCACTAGATCGTACTTACAAGAAATGTTAAAGGGACTTGTTTAAGCTGAAACAAAATGGCACTAATTAGTAACAGGAAAACATGTGAAAGTATAAGTCTCACCAGTAAAGGTAAATATATAGTAAAATTCAGAGTAATCTAATGTCACAAATTTGATGGGTTAGTTACTTATAAAGCTAGTAAGAAGGTTAAAAGACAAAAGTGTAAAAATAACTATAACTACAATAATTTGTTAGGGAATACACAAGACAAAAAGATATAAATCGTGACATCAAAAACATGCAATGTTGGTGGGGGGGTAAAAATATAGAGCTTTAAAATGCATTCAGACTTAAGTTGTTATCAACTTAAAATAGACTTTTATGTAAATGTAAGTTGTTTTATGTAAGCCTCATGGTAACCACAAATTAAAACAGTAGATACACAACAAATAAAGAGTGGGGCTTCCCTGGTGGCACAGTGGTTGAGAGTCCGCCTGCCGATGCAGGGGACATGGGTTCGTGCCCCGGTCCGGGAAGATCCCACATGCCGCGGAGCGGCTGGGCCCGTGAGCCGTGGCTGCTGAGCCTGAGCATCCAGAGCCTGTGCTCTGCAACGGGAGAGGCCATAGCAGTGAGAGGCCCACGTACTATACACAAAAAATAATAATAAAAATAAAAAATAAAAAAATAAGGAGCAAGGAATCTAAGCATACCACTGCAAAAACTCATCAACTCACAAAGAAAGTGATCAAGAGAAGAAGAAAAAGCAAAGAAACCACACAACAGCCAGAAAACAACAAAATGGCAATAAGTACATACCTATCAGTAATCACTTTAAATTTAAAAGGACTAAATCTTCCTATCAAAAGACAGAGTGGCTGAATGTATAAAAAGCAAGACCCATCTATATGCTGCCTACAAAGGACTCACTTTCACTTTGGATGTAAGGACACAGACTGAAAGTGAACAAATGAAAAAAGATATTCCATGCAAATGAAAACCCAAAGAAAACTGGGGTAGCTACAGCATACCTCAGAGATATTGCAGGTTCAGGTTCAGAAAACAACAATGAATTGAATATCACAAAAAATCAAGTCACACAAAGTTTTTGGTTTCCCAGTACATATAAAAGTTATGTTTACACTATACTGTAGTCTGTTAAGTGTCCAATAGCATTTGTGTTAAAAATGTACACATCTTAATTAAAAATATTTTATGGCTAAAACATGCTAACCATCATCTGAGTGTTCAGCTAACTGTAATCTTTTTGCTGGTGTTGATGTTGATGGCTGCTGACTGATAAGTGTGGTGGTTGCTGAAGGCTGGAGTAGCTCTGGCAATTTCTTAAAATAAGACAACAATGAAGTTTGCTACATTGACTCACTCTTCCTTTCACAAATAATGTCTCTGTAGTATGGAATACTATCTGATAACATTTTACCCACAGAAGAACTTCTCTTGAAGCTGGAGTCAGTCCTCTCAAACACTGGCACTGCTTTAAAACTAAGTTTATGCAGTATTGTAAATCTTTGTTGTCTTTTCAATAATCTTCACAGCATATACAGCAGGAGTAGATTCCATCTCAAGAAATCGCTTTCTTTATTCAGCCACAAGAAGAAACTTCTCATTAATTCAAGTTTTATCAAGAGATTGCAACAATTAAGTCATATCTTCAGGTTCTCTTCTAGTACTCTTGCTATTTCTACCACATCTGCAGTGACTTCTTCCACTGAAGTCTTGAACCCCTTGAAGTCATCCAAGAGGGTTGAAATCAACTTCTTCCAAACTCCTGTTAATGTTGATATTTTGGTCTCTTCCCATGAATCAAAAATGTTCTTAATGGCATCTAGAATGATGATTCTTTTCCATAAGGTTTTCAATTTACTTTGTCCAGATCCATCAGAGGAATTCCTACCTATGGCAGTTATAGCCTTACAAAAAGTATTTCTTAAATGATAAGACTTGAGAGTCAAAATCACTCTTCGATTCATGGGCTTCAGAGTGGATGTTGTTCCAGCAGGTATGAAAACAACATTAATCTCACTGTACATCTTTATCAGAGCTCTTGGTTGACCACGTACATTGTCAATGAGCAGTAGTAGTTTGAAAGGAATCTTTCTTCTGAGCAATAGGTCTCAACAGTGCATTTAAAATATTCAATAAACCATGTTTTATACAGACGTGCTCTCATCCAGGTTTTATTTTTCCATTTATAGAGTATAACCAGAGTAGATTTAGCATAATTCTTAAGGGCCCTAAGATTTTTCAGAATGGTAAAGGAGCATTGGCTGCAACTTCAACTTACCAGCTGCTTTAGCCCCTAACAAGAGAGTCAGCCTGTCCTTTGAAGATTTAAAGCCAGTCATTGACTTCTCTCTAGCTATGAAAGTCCTACACGGCATCTTCTAATATAAGGCTGCCTTGCCTACACTGAAAATCTGTTGTTTAGTTAGCCACCTTCATTAATGGCCTTAGTTAGATCTTCTAAATAACTTGTTGCAGCTTCTACTCCAGAACTTATTTCACCTTGCACTTTTCCGTTATGGGGATGGCTTTTTTCCTTCAATCTCATGAACCAACCTCTGCTAGTTTCAAACTTTTCTTCTGTAGCTTCCTCACCTCTCTCAGTATTCGGAGAATTAAATAATTTACTTTGTCTTGCTTTGGCTTGGGCTTTGGCTCCAGGGAAAGTTGTAATTAGTTTGATCATCTATTAAGATCACTAAAACTTTCTCCATATCAACAATAGGCTGTTTCACTTTCTTATCATTTGTGTGTTTACTGGTGTAGCACTATTCATTTCCTTCAAGACATTTTTCTTTGCATACACAATTTGGCTAACTGTTTGGCACAAGAGACCTAGCTTTCAGCCTGTCTTGGCTTTTGATGTGACTTCCTCATTAAGCCTAATCATAACTAACTTTTCAGTTGAACACTTACATGTCATTATAAAGTTACTAACTGTCCTAATTTCAATAGCATTTTGTCTTAGGGAATAGGAATGCCTGAGGAGAGGGAGAGAGATGGGGAAATGGCCATCGGTAGAGCAGTCAGGACACACACACTTATCAATTAAGTTTGCTATCTCATATGGGCACAATTCATGGCACCCCAAAACAATTATAACAGTAACATCAAAGAGCACTCACTGGTCACAGATCACCATAACAAATATAATAATAATGAAAAAGTTTAAAATATTGTGAGAATTACCACAATGTTACACAGAGACATGAAGAAAGCAAATGCTGTTGGAAAAATGGGACCAAAGAATTTCTCTACGCAGAGGTGCCACAAACCTTCAATTTATTAAAAAAATCAGTATCTTTGAAGCACAATAAAGTGAAGCACAATAAAATGAGGCATGCCTGTACTTATATGAGTCAAAATAGATGTTAAAAAAAAGACTGCAATAACAAAGAAGGTCATTACATAATGATAAAGGGGCCAATCCAACAAAAGGATATAACATTTGTAAATATTTATGTACCAATTACGGAAGCATCTAAATATGTAAAAGCAAATATTAATGAAACTAAAGAAAGAAATAACAATATGATAATTGTTGTGGACTTTGATACCCTACTTTCAGAGTGGAAATAAATGAAATAGAGATTAAAAACAATAAAAAGATGAATTAAACTATGAGCTGTTTTTTTGAAAGGATAAACAAAATTGAAAGAACTTTAGCTAGACTCAATTAAAAAAACACAGTACTCAAATAAATAAAATCATAAATTAAAGAGAGGTTACATCTGATACCACAGAAGGATCATAAGAGACTACTATGAACAATTGTACCCTAACAAATTGGACAACACAGAAGAAATAGATATATTCCTAGAAGCTTACAACCTTTCAAGACTAAATCATGAAGAAATAGAAAATCTGAATAGACTAATTACTAGTAAGGAGATTGAATCAATGATCAAAAACTGGGCTTCCCTGGTGGTGCAGTGGCTGAGAATCTGCCTGCCAATGCAGGGGACACGGGTTCGAGCCATGGTCTGGGAAGATCCCACATGCCGCGGAGCAACTAGGCCCGTGAGCCACAATTACTGAGCCTGCGTGTCTGGAGCCTGTGCTCTGCAACAAGAGAGGCTGTGATAGTGAGAGGCCCTGCGCACTGCAATGAAGAGTGGCCCCCACTTGCCACAACTAGAGAAAGCCCTCGCATAGAAATGAAGACCCAACACAGCCATAAATAAATAAATAAATAAATAAATAAAATTAAAAAAAAAAAAAAGATCAAAAACTTCCCAACTTCCCAGGATTAGGAGCCTTCACTGGCGAACTCTACCAAGCACTGAAATAATTAATACCAATCCTCAACCTCTTCCATAAATGCAAGAGGAAAGAACACTTCCAAACTCATTTCATGAGGCCAGATTATCCTAATAACAAAACCAGACAAGGAAACCACAGGAAAAGAAAATTACAGGCCCATATCCCTGATGATCATAGATGGAAAAATGTTCAACAAAATATTAGCAAGCCAAATGCAACAGTACATGAAAATAATCACACACCATGATCTACTGGGATTTATTTCAGGGAGGCAAGGATGATTCAACAGCTACGAATCAATCAATGTGCTATACCATGTTAGTAAAATTGAACCATTAAGATTATATAATTTTATTAATAGATGCAGGAAAAGCATCTGACAAAATTCCATATCCATTTATGATAAAAACTCTCAACAAAGTAGGTAGAAAAAGAATGTACTTCAACATAATAAAGGCCATATATGACAAGCCCACCGGTAACATTATACTTAATGGTAAAAAGCTGAAAGTTTTTCTTCTAACATCATAAACAAGATAATAATGCCCACTTTTACCACTTCTTTCAACATAGTTACTGCAAATCCTAGGCAGAGCAATTAGGCAAGAAAAGGAAATAAAAAGTTTTTAAATGAAAAAGGAAGAGGTAAACATGTCACTATGTGCAGATGGCATGATAGTATATATAGGAAAACCTAAAGCCTCCACAAAAAAAATTGTTAGAATAAACTAGTTCAGTAAAGTTGCAGGACACAAAGATCAATATACAAAAATCTGTTGCATTTCTATACACTAAAAATGAACTATCAGAAGAGAAATTAAGAAAACAATCTGATTTAAAATTGTATCAAAAAATAAAATACCAGGAATAAATTTACTGAAGAAGTTGAAAGATCTTTACACTGAAAACTATAAGACACCGATAACAGAAATTGAAAAAAACACACAAAAAATGGAAAGATAAGCCATTTTTGGAATGCACTGGAAGAATTAATATGTGAAAACATCCACACTACCCAAAGCAATCTATGGATTTAATGAAAATTCTATCAAAAGTCCAATAGCATTTTTTCACAGAAATAGAACAATCCTAAAATTTGTATGGAACCAAAAAAGACCCTGAATAGCCAAAACAATCTTGAGACAAATTGCTCACACTTCCTGATTTCAAAGCTATAGTAATCAAGAGTATGGTGTTGGTATAAAGTCAGACACATAGATCAATGGAACAGAATAGAGCCCATGAATAAACCAATTCATATATGGTCAATTTACAACAAAGGATACAAGAATATACAGTGGGGAAAGGACAGTCTCTTCTATAAATGATGTTGGGAAAACTAGACAGTCACATGAAAAAGAATGAAACTGAACCAATATCTTAGATCATACACGAAAATAAACTCAAAATGAATTAGACTTGAAACATAAGACCTGAAAGCATAAAACTCCTAGAATAAAACATAGTAACTATTTCACATCAGTCTTGGTGATTTCGTGGATTTGACACCAAAAGCAAAGACAAAGGCAAAAATAAGCAAGTGAGACTACATCAAATAAAAAGATTCTGCACAGCAAAATTAAAAGGCAACCTACTGAATAGGAGAAAATATTTGTAATCATGTATCTGATAAGGAATTAATCCAAAATACATAAAAGCTAATATAACTCAACAGCAAAAAAAACAAAGAATTCAATTAAAAATTGGGAAGAGGATCTGAGTAGACATTTTCTCAGGGAAGACATACAGATGACCAATAGGTACATGACACTTATCATCAGGGAAATGCAAATCAAAATCACGACGAAATATCACCTCACACCTATCAGAATGGCTATTATCAAAAAGATAAATAACAATTGTTGGCGAGGATGTGGAGAAAGGGGAGCATTGTGCACTCTTGGTGGGAATACAAATTGGTGCAGCCACTATGGAAAACAGGATGAAGGTTCCTCAAAAAATTAAAAATAGAACTAACATATGACCTGGCAATTCTACTTCTGGGTATTTATCTGAAGAAAATAAAAACACTAGTTCAAAAGGATATCTGTACTCCCATGTTCATTGAAGAATTATTTACAATAATCAAGACATGTAGGCAAACTAGGTGTCCATTAATAGGTGAATGAATAGAGAAAAAGTGATACACACACACAGGCATATTACTCAGCCATAAAAAAATGGTCATTTGTGACAACATGCATGGACCTAGAGAGTATTACACTAAGTGAAATAAGCAAGACAGAAAGACAAATACTGCATGATCTCACTTATATGTGGAATCTAAAACAAAACAAAACAAGCAAACAAGAAGCACATAAGTACAGAGAAGAGTTTGGTGTTTACCAGAGGCAGGGTGTTTGTGGTAGGAGAAATAGGTGAAAGTTGTCAAAATGTACAAATTTCTAATTATAAAATAAATGAGTCATGGGGCTGTAATGTAGATCATGGTTACCATATTTTTAAAAATTTTATAACTATATTGGTGATGGATGTTTAGCTAGATTTATTTCAGTGATCATTTCCCAATATATGCAAATATTGAATCATTATATTGTACACCTGAAACTAATGTTATGTCAATTATATCTTAATTTTTTTTAATTTACAAAAAAACACCTGCATGCATCCATGACAGATAAAAATATGAAATACTAATGTATCCTTGAAGTCCTAAATGTTCTCTCCCTATCCCATCTCCTCCCCAGAGATAAATTCTTTCTAGAATTTTTTATTCATGCCATTTGCTGACCTCTTTATTTTTTTTAATTTTTTATTTTATATTGGAATATAATTGATTAACAATGTTGTGATAGTTTCAGGTGTACAGCAAAGTGATTCAGTTATACATATACATGTATCTATTCTTTTTCAAATTATTTTCCGATTTAGGTTGTTACATAATGTTCAGCAGAGTTCCCTGTGCTATACAGTAGGTTCTTGTTGGTTATCCATTTTAAATATAGCAGTGTGTACATGTCAATCCCAAACTCCCTAACTATCCCTTCCCCCCAACTCTTTCCCGCTAGTAACCATAATTTCGTTCTCTAGGTCTATGAGTCTGTTTGTTCTGTAAGTAAGTTCATTTGTATCATTTCTTTTTAGATTCTGCTTATAAGTGATATGATACTTCTCTTTCTCTGACATACTTCACTCAGTATGACAATCTCTAGGTCAGTCCATGTTGCTGCAAATGGCATTATTTCATTCTTTTAAACAGCTGAGTAATATTCCATTGTATATATCACATCTTCTTTATTCATTCCTCTGTTGATGGTCATTTAGGTTGCTTCCGTGTCTTGGCTATTGTAAACAGTGCTGCAATGAATATTGGGATGCACATATCCTTTAAGACCATGTTTTTCTCCGGGTATACACTCAGGAGTGAGATTGCAGGATCATATGGTAGCTCTATTTTTAGTTTTTTAAGGAACCTCTATACTGTTCTCCATAGTGGCTACACCAATTTACATTCCCACAAACAGTGTAGGAGGGTTCCCTTCACTCCACACCCCGTCCAGCATTTATTTTTTGTGGATTTTTTGATGATAGCCATTTTGACTGGTGTGAGGTGACAGAATTTTGAATTTATCACTCCCTTGTTTATTTATAGCTTTGCCATAAATGTAGGCATCATCAATATATTACTTACTTCTGCATAGATTGAAATCTCATGTAAATTGGATTATATCAAACTGTGTGTATTGTGACTTTTTTTTTCAACTTTTCATTTTAAGTGATGCCGGTAGCTATAGTTCATATACTTTAACATGTGCATAGCATTCCACTGCATGAATAACCAGGAAATTACTTAACTGCCCACCTCTCAGAAAAAATTTGGATTGTTTCTAGCTTTTTCTATCCCACGCAGTGCCACTAGGGTTTATTCTTAAACATCTCTTCTTGAGCCTATGTGTTAATTTTTCTTGGGTGCATTTGTATTTGTTCAACTCTATCAAAAATGATAAATTATTTTCAAAACTAGATGTACCAAACTGTACTCTTCTAGTAGTGTGTAAATTGAACTGTTGTATTACATTATTCCTAGAACTTAGAATTACCAGAATTTTTAAATAAGCTTGTAGGTTTAAAAAAAACTCACTGGAAATTTAATTTCTATTTCTACATTTATTACTGAGTTCGAGTATATTTTCATACCTTTATTGGTCTTATGTGTTTCTTCTTCTGTGTCAGTTCAAGTTCAGTATTTATCTATTGGGTTGGCCAAAAAGTTCATTTGGGTTTTGCTGTAAGATCCAAATGAACTTTTTGGCCAATCCAATATTTGCTAAATTATGTATGTTTGTGTTAGTTTCATCTAAGTTTTCAAATTCCCCCATTTTTGAAACCCTTTTTTGGAAACACTACCCTGCAGATAACTATGTAGTTCCTGTTGCTCTATCTTAAAGTGGCTTATGCTCTCTCTCTAAAGTGACAGGGCTACACACACTCCCTCCCCACCCCCAACATTTTTGTTTCAGAAATTATATTGTACCTCAGTGTCATTTTGTAATTTTTCTCAAAGCACCTATCACCTAACATTACATAATACATCTATTTGCCCTTTACACATTTTTGATAGAATATAAGTTCTATCAAGGCAATAATTTTATTTTAATTTTAGTACTGTGTCATCATTGACTAGAAAGAAAACTGGAATATATTATCCACTAAAGTATCATTCACTGTTGAATAAATAAGTGTATTTGACCAATCATGTTCCTTTGTAGTACCTCTTCCACCTTTTAAAGCAAATAAACAGGAAATAACTTTAAAAATGTGGTATCACTTAAAATAATAGTTTAATAGTGAAAACAGCATGTCTGCGATTTATAATCATAAAATCTGAATTTGCTTCTCCATCATAGATTACTCATCCACTGTGAAACTTGTTAGCTAATGATTGTTCTTAAAAGTTTACTATGAATCTTAACAAAGAATGTATATAGTCGAAGATCTATAAACTGGAAAATTCTTTCCTAATGTTGAGTCTAATTAAACACAAATTTTAGCAAAAATATTCTGTTAGAAGATGTTGGAATTACATTAAAAGATGAATTATAATAAATATCTTTAATTTGTTTAAACTATTAAGAAGACTCCAACACAGAGATGAATAAAAGATAACACTGTGCTTTGAATTTGTCTCACAAATTACTGGTCATAACGTTAGAAAAAGGAGAAATTTGAATCACAGAAGTCTAAGGCTACACAAAAGTGAAATCAAATAAGCTGGAATTGTGTTTAATCCTGTATCAATTTGGATAGTTGTCTTAATGGAAGATCACAGGACCATTAGATTATCTCACCATCAAAGTTTTTTTTCTTTTAATAAATCAGAATTATTTGTCAAATCACAGCAAAGACGATTGTTATGAACTCCCTAAAGAAGTATTTACCAGGCTTTTAATGAATGCAAATGGAAATTCCTCGATATTGAAAACATTTTCTGTTAGAGCAATTGTTTCTGTTAGCAGGCCTGTGCTGTTAGCAGTTCTGCTATAAGAAAGTGGTATAAAGAAAAAGTTTTCAAATAAATTTATGGATTTTTGATAGCCTTTTAAAGATCATAAAAATAATGTTCCATTTGAGGCAGAAGATAGATGGGCCCCAGGCTGAACAGCCGGAGTTTGTGCCCTGTGGACAGATACTCCAAGATGAAGAGAAGAAGGAGGTAAGCCCTGCCCAGATAAGAAACCAAATATTTCTTATTCTCGAGGTCAAGAACTTCCTGACTACACATGCACAGAAAGCCTCCTTGGAGGTCAAAAAGGGAGGGGGTACTACCCCATAGTAAGTGACGTCAACCTACCCACAGGCTTCTTCACTAGAATCCATCTTGGCTAAGAAATGTACGTGCACACATGGGACGACACTGAGATATACTAAATACGGACTGAGAACCAGGCAAAGCAAGATGACTGGCCAGAGGAAACCCGGAAGAAATGCCTCACATAAGTGATTCAAACTACCAAAATGACACGACTCTCTCTCTGAGCCTGCCCATGTGTCTTTCTACATGTACCCTTTTTCCTCCTAATAAACACTTGTTTTGCTACTTACCATCTCTATGTGGAAATTCATTTCTACACAGCTGATGGGCCAGGGCCTTGTCACTGGCCACTGGTCCCTTGTGGTCTATTGGTTAGGATTCAGCCCTCTCGCTGCCGTGGCCTGACTTCAATCTCTGACTGGGAACCAAAATCCTGCTTCAAGCCGCTGCAGGCCAAGGCCATCCGAGATCACTTTTAACTATGACCAGTTTATGTAAATTGCAATAGCTGGTGAATTCCACAGATTATGTACCAATTGCCATAATTCAGTTGCTTATTTTGAAAATTACCAAAAGCATTTCCTTAAAAGTCACTTCTAATAAGTCCAATTAATTAAATCAATTACCTTAACTTTAAGTTTTTATTTAAAAATAAAAATTTATAAGATACTATTTTCTTATTACAACATTGGTCATTTCTATGAGTGTTTGTTTTTTCAGCACTTTTTCATCTTAATGAGTTGTAGAATTTTTTAGAGGATTTAGAGCTGTTTAATAAGCTTCATAAATCACATGCTTTTATATTTTTGTTTTTTTCCTACTTACTATTCAGCAAGTGGTTTTAAAACTTCAGAAATCTGTTTTCTAGATTCTATATCAGAGTGGTAAGCAATCCATTGCTGGTTTATGATCATTAACTCATATGCTCATTGCCTTTCACCAACTCATCTCATGTTCTTTTGAGAGCTTGAAATCACCTATCAATTCTTCACAACATGAGTCTCTGGAAGAGGCAGAGCATTTACCCACCATGACAGCCCAAGAGAGAGATTTCCTGCTCCTTATACCCTGCAAGCCAAAGGAAAGGCAAATAATTTAGGGTAAGCCAATTAGTTGACCCATGGGTATCAGAAGGCAGAAGATCTTATTGGTATTCAAGGACTGGAATGTAGCAGCAGAGGGGAAACAAATAATCACCTATAGTCACCTGAAAATGAATTAAACAAAATGTTTAGGGAGTCTAGGAGGACACTGCAATAAGAAAGTATGAATGGTAGGAAGGGCATGTGAATTTCATGGACATGGAATGGAATAAGTCCTTCTACTGATGGCTCATATTGACTTTCTAATAGAATTCATTCCTTCTCCACAGTAGCCAAAACCAAAGTTTGATTCTTCAAGTTGTGAGATTACAACATCTATTGAATCATATCTCCATATTTCTTATGAGAAATTTAGAGCATTCTCCAGGAAGTAGAGAAAATACAAACACTGCAATGGAGATATACCTGAAAATTCAGAGTCCAAGAGTAACCTAAACTCCCAATGCCCAGTGAACTCCCCTGGTCAGACTAGTAATATTCCCATATCTATGAGGCATAATAATACCAATTCTTTTTTATTTTAGGAAGTTAGTGTTCCTCATGACCTATTTTAGTCTACAGACATATATCTGGAATCACATTCCAACATACCTATATGTGGCCAACTGCAAAGTCAAAACATGGAAGATAAGGCCACATAAAAGGACTGCAGGACTTTGCTAATCTCCAGCAGCAAAAATCTGGGTCTTTTATCTGAGAATAGATTCCAAAGGTATATGGAACATAACTTTAGAATGGGATGAGTTTTTAGGGGTACATTTACCAGCGACTCTGCATTAGATATACTCATTTACAAATATAGGAATAATTAAAATTGTTTGCTTACTACTTTATGGAAACCTGGACTCAGGAGTAGTGTATACTAAACACAGTTGAGAGTATATGGCATAATATGAAGTAAAGAATTCAAAAACCTCTGGGGCATTTTAATTTTATAAATATATGTGTGGAAGAAAAATGTATGTGGATATTGGATAGTAGTCAAAAGGTAGACCTAGTGGACATTTGTCCTGGATCTGAACCCTTATATTTTGGAGGAATGCTCCATTTTCTAAATCTTGGTGACAGGTAGGATGCATTTTCTCACTCAGTATTGAGGATGAGGGCATAACCTATGTTAACCAGTTTCTGCTTTGTAGAAGTTTGAGTCTGAATCAAATAATGTGAAGAAAAATGGACAGGGTTATTAGACTCAAGGCAGAGGGTTGAACAGCAGTTGCACCCAGTGGCAGTAGCATCTACTGCATCCAGCAAAGAGGCCTGTGTAAGTATCCAGGGACAGGGAGAAGTGACAGCAGCATTCTGGTATGTTCTGTCTCCACTGGTTTCTTCCTCCTCGCAAACCTGATTCTTTACATATTGTTGTTAATCTGTGATATCTCTCAAATCTTTCTAATAAATTATCTTTTCTGTTTAAGTTAGCCACTCTCACTTTTGTAACATGTCACCAAAAATTATTAGTTCAAATTTCAAGTACAAATTTTGCATATTCATTGAAGTTTATTTTAGGTGTTGGAAGTGCCATGCGGGAGCTCATTCTTGGAAATATAGCTGGGTATCATTTTCTAAGTGCAGAGCAGTGATGGCAGGGTGTGTTAGAGTTGGGGTCATTCCAGACATTTTTTTCTGAAAAAAGGCAGAAGAAGCCAGAAACAAGACCATAGCTCTCAAAACGGGCTGACGTTAACAAGGAAGTTGTCTTGGATAGATTTTATTTTTTTTTCTGTTTCCTCACAGTTTACTGATTAGTTTCCTGCATAGGGATAAAGTAACCCTGACTTTGAGAGCTCTAAGCCAAACAAGTCATATAGGGGACCTGGCTGTTCCAGAATAGTGAGAAGTTGGAGAATGGCAAGAGACTGTGTGATTGTGAAGGTTGACGATTTCAGACTGAGACTTAGAAAAGGTGTTCCTGAAACTTACTGGTCTCAGGAAGAAGACTCTTGATATGCTAAGCAGTTTCACTCCTTGTTTCTAACCAAGAGATTACAAACAGAAAGTGGCTGCGTATTCAATCTGAAAAGCTGGAACGGGGCCTGATATGTGGTAGGCTGAATCTGACAATCATTCTCCTATTAAGCAGTTCAGTTTCTACCCTACTCTCCAGTCAGACAAGAACTTTTATGACTCCTTGAATATTACATATACTTTCCAGATGCTAACATCTGTTCATTCATTCACTCATTCTTATTAACACTGTTCTTTGTTTAGAAACCGCTCCCTTTGTGTCTTTGTCTACCAAAATCCTGTATATTAATCAAAGCCAAGTTCAATAGTAAATTCTTCCACAAAGTGTTAGCTGATCTGCCCAGCTAGAATCTCTTCCACTACTAAATTCTCTCAGCATTTTGTAGTAGGATGAATACTGTGGCATTGGTTAAGTGGCAGGTTGAAATCTATTGGTGAGTAGCAGAAATCAATCAAGGCAGGGAAACATTCTGGTGTGTGGATTAACTTAAGGACTTGTCTCACCCTGGTAGTAAAAATTCAGAACTAGAAACCTCAGCTCTGGGCCTGTTAGCTGGGTCACTGCACATAGTCTAGGGAAAGGAGTCTAAAGCAAGGTATGGATGAGGCACCCAGGGGCATCCCAAACCATGAGCACAGATTATTTATTTCATTGTCTCACTAGTAAATGGAAATTCTTGCCATTCTCCTAAGCCTGCTTCTCTAGAAGAAAAGTAGGACAGAACTACACACACACACTTATTATTACTTGCATGTGGGTGGAGTAGGGCAGGCAGGGATTGAGTGTATAGCTCACTTATGGTGCATATTTTATCACTACTATTGTGTAAGTTATAAAGGCAAATAAAATTTCTCTTTCTTTTGGGTTTCCCACAAAGCATAATGCTATGTATGTAGGATAACCTCAGTAAAACTTTTTAAATAAATAAATGGACAATTACCACTATAAAATATCTATCTATTTACCTAGGTATGTGTAACAATGTCTATTCAATTCCTCCATAATTCCTCTTCAACCTCTAATACTGTCATCTATAGAAATTATTTATCATGTTTATTTAGATTTAATACTCAGAAAAATATCACTCCAGTTCATTTTACCCACATTATTTCTATTTCTTGGTCAGTATTTTGATGCACTTCTGTGATTAAATTTTAGTAATAGAGTTAAACTTTTCTTAAGTATACACTCTTTATCACATCAACCCCAAAATCTATGGTATTTGAGTGATTTCCACTATATTTCTGTAAATTACTAGGGATTGGTAATTATAATATATTTCACACTTTAATGTAATAGAATCCCAAATAATAAAATCAGATACTATGGAAAATGTACTTAAGTCTTCACAAAAAGAAATTTTAATGTCTTAAATCAAAACTGCATCTTCATTTTCTTATTGCTTGCATTTGGAGAAAATAAATGGACCAATGAACTGTGTATTCCTGAAGTGCATACCTTTAAAGTATAACACATAATCATCTGATTGATTTTGCTCCAGGCAATTAGGTTGAAATGGTCATCATGATAATAAAAAGTGATTAGCTTTCTTTTTTTAATCAAGTCTATATCAGGCATATCAAAAAACTGAGAGAAAAGACGCAACTGAACTATACTATAAATCCATGAAAATTAAACACTAAAAAATGAGAATTTTCATTTGACATTATGACTATTTATAGCCCAAATACTGATTTAACTTTAAATTTAATTTTATAGAAAGTATTCTATAAGTTTTCAAAAAATGATTAATAATATACCTAGATATATTCTGGTGATATATACCAGAATTATTCCATTTCTATTTTGGCAGAAATTGAATAATTAAACTCAAACTTAAATAAATTTGAGTTGTACTTCAGATTCTATTTCAATCTAACTTAAAATACTGAAAATCATATCTAAATGCAATTTTCTTATTTACATACTTATTCAACTGTACTTGGATGTACTTAATTGCATTTCAAAAGACTTAAAAGGACATTCTCAGTGTGTTAGGCAGTGTGCTAGGTAATTGAAAAGATCGATGTTCTTTCATTTAATCCTTGCAGTAAGCTTGTATGAAAAACCTCAATTTCAAAGCAGTTGAATAACTTGCCCAAAGTCAAACAACTTGTGACATAACTTGAAATTATGTTCTCTGAATAAAATCATGCAGTTTTTAAAGACACTTTGTTATATTTTATTCATGAATTTTTTTTTGATGCTTCAACATGATCATGAGATTTTATAGGGAACAGTAATGTTGTCATGCATTAAGTGATATTGATGGTCTATCTATCCTCACTTTAATGGAACCTGGACTATTACACTTGTTTTTGATATTTTTTAATACTTTATTGATGGCTCATTGGCTGTTTATTTTGGTTGTGAGTATGCCTGTTTGCTGAGATGCTTCATTTTTGTATGTCCAACTGGTTCCTTGGAATTTGCAGTATGCAGAAACATGATTTCAGCTAGCACTTTAAACTGCATCTGAAGTATAAATTAATTAGCCCTGTGTGAGGGCCTAAACATCTCTTAAATAAAACTTCTTCAGTTCAAGGTATGCTCTTCAGTGCAAGACCACTTTCGTATTTCATTTACTTACACCTTCAATCATTCATTTGCAGATATTTAATGAGCAATTATGATGTGCCAGAAACAGCCCCAGGGGCTGGGAAATCAGCAGTGAATAAAACAGGAAAAGGTTTAGAGCTTTAAAGCTCACATTCTATTGGGAGAAACAGGCAATGAAAAATATTAAAAAATAAAATGTATAACGTTTAACGATGCTAAATAGTATGGAGAAAAATTGCCTAAGAAAGAAGGATAGGGAATGTTTGGCGGGGAGGGGATGCAATTTTAGATGTAAAGTTCAAAGAAGGCCAGACTGAAGAGGGTTATCTGAGAAAATAACTAAATAAAGGTAGGCAAAAAGAGTTGGTCCTCAGATCCACTGCTCAGTCTTCCCCTAGTCTGCTTGGTGTTTCAGGGATTCTGACCTAGGCTAGTAGTAACTAGCTGGTTCTGGCTAATGGGCAGAAATCAAGATTAGATGGAAGGAAGAAGACCATGTTGCCCATTTCCCCACTCTCTGCTTTGGGCAGTGCCTCCAGCAGCTGCCTTGCTTCTGTGGCTCTAACTTCCACTGGATAGGCTAACTGTAGTTCAGGATTCTTCTGGTTGACTCCAGGACATAAGTTCTGATAACACTGTCTCTTTCCTCACTCTCTCTTGCCCAGGGCTAGATGGTTTCTTCCTGCTGTTAACCCGTGGGTTCTCAGCACTCCTATCACTTGTAAAACCAATTCCATGTGTTAAATCTTCTTCTTAAATACTTTTTAAGAATTTACAAATAGGGCTTCCCTATTTGTGGTGCAGTGGTTAAGAATCTGCCTGCTGATGCGGGGGACACGGGTTCGAGCCTTGGTCTGGGAAGATCCCACATGCTGCGGAGCAACTAAGCCAGTACACCACAACTACTGAGCCTGCGCTCTAGAGCCTACGTGCCACAACTACTGAAGCCCGTGCACCTAGATCCTGTGCTGTGCAACAAGAGAAGCCACCACAATGAGAAGCCCGTGCACCGCAATGAAGAGTAGTCCCTGCTCACAAGAGAAAGCCCCTGAGCAGCAACAAAGACCCAACACAGCCAAAAATAAATCAATAAAATAAATTTATAAAATAAAAACAAAACAGTTTACAAATAATACTTAGACCCTGATACTACAGAGGTGAGAAAGCAAGACTCATGGCCATATAGGTAAAGATCATCCTGGACCATGGGAACAGCAAGTCCAGCTATCTGGGAGAGAGCGGCCAGCAGTGCTCATGACACAGCAAAGAGTACAGTGTGGCTGCCACTGACAGGGAGGAGGTGAATTCAGAGTTGGTAAAAAATCGGTCAGAGAAAAGAAGGGATTGAGGATGAAGCACCTCTTCCATGATCTAGTAGGTCATCTCTCTGATTTTTTTTACTCTAAAAGAGACGGAAAGTTATCAAAGGCTTTTTAACTGCAGAGTGAGATGATTTAATTTTCGTCTTAACATATCCATTCTTTCTTGAAAGGGACAACAGCAGAAGTAGGAAGACAGATTTAGAAGGTAGTGAAACATTTTGGCAAAACAAATGGTTGTGGCAAGAAAATAGCAGTGGTGGTGATGAGGGGTGGTCAGGTCATGGGCAGGTTACGATGGTAAAGCTAACAGGATTTGAGGATGAATCACACATGTTAAACGAGAAAAGAATACGTTGAGTTTCAAAATGTATTAAGATATTTAAGTGGAGATATTGGGTATAGGAGCATGAGCTATATTAGTATGAATTCAAGTGGAAAGGTCTGACCTATAGACATAAATTTGGGAATCACCAATATATACATAGTTTTCTATTCCTTGCTTATTTGTAGTGTTTTGGGATAGCTGAACTTCTCAATAAAAAATGATTACATAATCTATGGATTAATAATATAGAAAATATAGATTGTTTTTAAACAAAACTATAGAACCTTTTAATTGTTCTTGCTAAAGTATTCACAATGCGGAGTCATACATTTAGTCCAAGTATTTTTGAACTTGTCTTTTTAAACAGTTGTATTATTTAAGATACAAATCCAGCTCATGCTAAGAAGGAACTTGATAAGATACTTGTGGTCTCTAAGAGAATCTTATGACAGCATTCTCAGGGCTTGAGCACTGAAGGCTCATTTGTGTTTACTGCCTTAGAGTCTGCATGTATATCCTCTACATTTTCCCCTTTCACTGCAAGCCACCTTTATCCACATGGCAGAAAGTATATTCACCAACAATTCTACATCTTTACACCTAATGGCTTCTATGATTCAGAGAAAAAACAGTTCTCAGGATAAGGAAGAGGGAAAGCACCAGAAAAGCTGTATGTTCAGTATAGTTTTCAAAACCAATTTAACAGTCTCTTAAGAAAATGTATTTTCCATCATTTTCATTCATTTCCTATATATATATATATATATATATATATATATATATATATATATATATATATATATATATAGAACGTGAAGTTATTAGTATTTCTCCTTCAAAAACATGAAAGGGTAAAAATAATAGCAGCATTAGAAACCATTTTCATTTAATACAATTTTTTTTATAATTCTATGTACTTTATCCCAGATCTCATAAAGAAAGTTAAAATCGATGTAACAATTTATCTGCAATGTGTTTGATCAGTATACAACAATAAAGGTTAGTATTGGTGATATTTAAAAGGTATGATATTCAGTAGAGAATTACATAACAAAAGATTATGTAGTTTTAAGCCCAACACTCCATGCCACATTTTAGGATTACTTAGATAACTACAGTAAAAAAAACTTTTTAAAAAGACTTTGAATCTATGAAGCATGCTAAACTTGCCAGAGTACGATGTGATAATAAATTATTCAACACTGCATGTGAAAATAGATCTACAAAATAGAAAAGAGTTACATTTCTGTCATTTATTTATTCAACAGACATTTATTCAGTTGCCTCTGCTTTTCAAAATATAGCAGCATCTTGTTCTACAGAAAAAATAAATAAATAAACTGAAAATATAGGAGATTCATTTAACTGCAATTATTTCAGACATAAGCACTTTAAGTTCATTAATTAGGAGCCCAATCAGCCTATCAGTCAATATATTCAGATTTGCTTCCACCACTGGTACCACATAGTTTAACCCCTATCATCTTTTCCATGACCAATGCAGAAGGTAGAAAAAGCCTTGATCCTACTCTTGCTATATTGACTATCCTCCACACAGAACTCAGAGCCATTCTTATAAAACAGAAATCAGATTGAGCCACTCTCTTCGTGTCAACCCTCTGACTGCTTTTCTACATCTTTAGAATAAAATACCAAGTTCCTCCTGTGGCGTACACCAACTGGTCCCTAGCTCACTCTTACAATCATCCTCAATTCTCCTACTTCTCTTTCTCTTACTTGCTGTGATCCATGCCTTGGTCATTTTGCTATTCCTTGACTGTGTCACCCATATGCCTACCTAAAGCATGTAGACTTGCTTGTCTCACTGCTGGAACTCCCTTGATCCATGTATCTACTCTGGTCATTCCACACAGCATTCAGGTCTCTATTTAAATGTCACCTCCTCACAGAGCTCATTTTAGACCATCAATTCTCCATCCTTTGGGTTACTTTAATTTTCTTCACAACATTTACCTCTAACTGGCAATAATGTGTATATTTATTTGTCTAATATTTCCATCCCCAAATAAAATGTAAATCTCGGGAGAGCAGAGATTTTGCCTCTTTGGTGTAACTCAGGACATAGAAGTGCATGGCACACAGGTGATATACAATAAATTCCTGTTTAACCCATTAATTTGTTGATTGTATTGTACCTGTACATAATGTCATGTAAATGGATATGAATCCCAGCTGACTACTTTTTAGCTCTGAAAGCTTGGGCAAGTAAGCAAACTATTTAGCAAAATGGTTGTAATGACACTTATTTCATGTGCAAAGTGCTTATAATATTGCCTGGCCCATTTAAATGCTCACTGAATGTTACTTACATTTTAATTTTATTTTTATTATTATGTTATTGTCTACATTTTAAAAACTGTGTTTCTGCATTCATGTAAGGGAAATGCATGTATGTAAAATGTGTATAAATATAAGGTCCTCATTTTACTATCAGTGTTAGACTCCTGGCTGTAATGAAGTTTCTTGGGGAGGCAAAAGTCCTTATTGCACAAAAATATTTACTTACAAAATAACCAAAACTTCCAAAAAAGTATTGGATATATTCTTTAAGTTATAGTTTATATTCCCATCTAAATTTTATAACAATTCAAAAAATATTTCCATAATATTAAGTTTCAATGTTCATTTTTCTCTTCAAGTTGACTTTTTCCAGTAACAATTATTCTCCAGTTACACAAATCTTCTTTGATCTTTTGCTCATTTTCAAGGACCAGAGAAATAAACGTATATGGATAATGTTTAAGGTGGAATAAAGTTAAATGTGTCAATGATCTTTCATTATTTTATTATCAATGGCAGAATAAACCTTAATGAATATAATTTACTGTTTTGTGTACTTTGCTTTTGAGTGGAAAAGATAAAAGACATGAGAGTATAACATCAGTGTATGTCTTAAGATCAGTGCATATTCAATCTAATCTCCCACACCTTTTCACATACAGTCCTCTGCAATGATAACATTGTCTAGTGATGGCTCTTTGCACTATGTTAGAAGTTCCTTTGATATGCTACTGTATTATTCCATATGGCTCCAACCACAACAAAACCTTATCACTTGAAACTAAGTTTTTGCTCTGCTACAAAAATAATTGAGTTTGAACATTTAATCACATGGTTTTATGTTGATCTAGCAATAATATTCAAAGGATAGATTCATTTTGCTGAGACCAATTTTCCTGGCACTCAACCAAATATTAAAATGGAGCTCTATAAATAACATCAGTGTACTGTGAAAATGCAGTAAAAAATAGCATCCATATCATTAGTCTAATGTCAGTCAACTTAATTACTGCTACTGCTAATGGGAAGGTATCTTGAAGTACTTAAATTTTTCCAAGTTTGTTAACAGCTCAAGTCCCTGTATTTCCAGTATACAGATTACCAGACAGTTTTATTGGCATTGGATATGGATTTATTTCAGATGAGTTTAAGCAAGGTGTGGACAAGAATCTTAAAGTTGACACCATCAGGGTAATGATTAATTTTACAGGATGAAAGAAGATATTTACTATTCACTAAAATATATGCTGGAGATCTACCAAGAAGATTCAGGATGTCTCTTTACTCAGTATGTCATTGCCTGTTTAAACAGAAAATACTACTACTAGTAAAAACAATTACCTCTATATTTGTTATTTTGCTATGAACCAAGTAAATAATAATTTTTAGTTTGTTGTATAAATTATCTTATTCATCATAACACAATGTTTAATACCTCTGTTTACAATTGTGGAAACTGAGGTTCATGGAGCTTATTTACTTTGTTCACATGGTGAGTAGGATTTATAGTCAGATGTATCTGGCTCCAAGGCTCATTATTTTTATGATTTAAATATATTGTCTATTGAAATAGCCTAGAATTTATATCAATTTCCTTTTTTCTCTTAATGAGAAATATTTTAAATAAAAAATTTCTTCTAAGCATACTTTATCTACCACTGGGGCATAATTTACATCAAAAAGAGTTGATATTTGGAAGAATATAACCAAACTAAGGAATGTTTCTTTCTTGTAATTAAAGAATTGGAGTCTATTTCATAAGAAGTTCAAGTAGATTTGGACAGAGTGACATGAATAGATTGACAACTGTGAAGATGTTATAAATTCAGGTGGATTTGATAGAAGAAGAAACATTAAATTCCTCAGAGTAGAACTGTCTATTGTTAATAATTAAACTATATAATTGAATAATCAACAGAAGAGTGTGATAAACCATACAAGTAATCAGAAAGTATAAAAACTGAATTAGCCAGTATGACAAAACTCATCAGCATAACCGAGCAGTTATGCTTGTTGTTACTGGAGTATATAACAAGTTATATCCTGGGAGAAAAATGTGCTGTACTTGAAGTTGGAGATAAAAATAACCTCTTCCAAAGATTGTTCAAATTAAAAATGTTATACAGTACACACACACGAGCTTGATGCCATCTCTAGCACAGAGGTTCAATGGTTATTTTAAAGAAGTAAGGAGGTAGTGGGAACATAAATATTACTGGATGATAAATTCCCCCTTATTTTTAACAAAGTTGTCACGTGTTATTATTTTACACAATTAAGAGTACCTTCTTTTTCTTCTCAAATATCTTCTTTAAATAGCTATGAGTCACTGTAGCAAAATATCATAAAAATTACAAAAAATGATGCTAAAAATCTTGTAATACATTTCCTATATCCCATACATTCCACATAAATGGTGCTGTTTTAAGTAAAATATTTTAAAACAAATTATTTATGTATAATAGATATGGTTTAATCAAAAACCAACCACACATTATTTCAAGTAAAAACCAAATAATTTTAAATGAAACAGGAACTACACAGGGATGTTACTATCACTATTACTATGTAATATTTCTTGGAATATCTAGAAAATGCAGAAAGAACAGATAATGAAAATCTGTCAAAAAAATTTAAGAACTAAAATTATCTCCTTTTTCTGGTGATAGGACTGCATATACAGAGACTCAAAAAGGGTCTAATAACATTTTTTTTAATTATTAAGGGAATTGTTAAAATGGCCAGTTACAAGTTGTACCTATTCAAGAAAAAAAAATGTAGACTAGGAATTAGAAAATGTATTGCATTGAAAAAATTATGACAAAACAATAAAATTCTCATAAATTTACATATATCTTAATGTACAATTTACTCATGTATAATTCTGCTAATTTTGACAAATGCATGTAATCAACATATAGAATAGAATCTTCACCCTCCAAAATTTCTCCTGTGCCCCTTTCAGTCAACAACTCCATTACCCTAATCTTTTATAGACACTGTTCTGATTCTTGTCCCTACGATTTTGCCTTTTCCAAAACGTCATATACATTAATATAATACGTAGCCTTATGAGTCTGACTTCTTTCACTGAGCATAACGCTTTTGAGATTCATCGACATTATTGTAGGTATCAGTAGTTCATGTATTTATAGCTGAGAGGTATTCCTTTACATCTATATAGCATTCCCCAGTTAAAGAACTTTAAAAATGTGACACAATGGATGAAGGTGATTAAAATGTACAAACTTCCAATTAGAAGACAATAAGTACTAGGAATGCAATGTACATGATTAATATAATTAACACTACTCTGTTTTATACATGAAATTTGTTGAGAGTAATCCTAAGAGATCTTGTCACAAAGAAAAAAAATTTTTTCTTTTTTTTTCTTTTTTTATCTATATGAGGTGATGGATGCTCACTAAATTTATTGTGGTAATCATCATGATGTAGGTCAAATCATTATGCTATATAACAAATTTATACAGTGCTGTAAATCAATTATATTTCAATAAAACTAGAAGGAAAAAAGTCTCAGGTAATAGTAAAAAAAAGACATTTTCTAAAGAAATAAATTAATTATAATTATAATAAATTATATAAAAAGAAACTATAGGAACCATCAGCCATATAATCCAATCTGGCATTTAATCTAAGACATGAAGAATAAGTAGGAATTAGCTGAACATTTAGGAAGGTCAAAAGACATAAAATGTCCATAAACTTAGGCAGATCCAACAGAAGAAATGAAACTTTAACCAAAAAATTACATCCAGAAATACAGCCACATAAATAGTCCAATTAATCTTTGACAAGGGAACAAAGGCCATACAAGGGAGAAAAGACAGACTTTTCAATAAATGGTGCTGGGACAACTAGACATCTTCATTCAAAATAAAATGAATCTAGACAGAGACCTATGTCCTTCATAAAAATTAACTCAAAATGGATTATAGACCTAAACATAACGTGCAAAACTATGAAACTCCTAGAAGATAACAGAGAAAACCTACATGACCTTGAGTATTGTGATGACTTTTTAGATAGAACACCAAGGGTACATTCTATGAAATAAATAACTTATAAGCTAGACTTCATTAAATTTTTTTAAATTTTTTTCTAGGAAAGACACTGTCAAGATAATGAGAAAACAAACCACAGACCAGGAGGAAATATCTGCAAAACACATATATGATAAAGGACTATTACCCAATATGTACAAAGAACTTTTTATTTTTTCTTTTTTTTGTGGACCCTGGGCCTCATCTCTCCCTTGCATGACAAACCACCCTGCTGTTAGGACCATGTCTGCAATCCAAACATTAAATGTCTTTTCCTGACTTTCTGCTGCTCTGGGTTGGGAATGCTAGGAATATTTTGACAGAGTTCACGCATCAAGAAAAGGCAGCAACGCCTCATCAGAGCCCACGAGCACAAATGTAGTTACAGCCAATATAAATCAGCTCCAGGGAGGGAGGGGAAGTTTGGCACTAAATAAATGAGTGAATGAATGAATGAATGAGGGAAAAAGTGAAGTGAATACAAAGAACTCTTAAAAATCAAAAATACAAAGAACCTGATTAATAAATGGCCTAAACACCTGAACAGATACCTCACTAAAGAGATAAACAATGGCAAATGAGAACAGGAAAATACACTCCACATCATATATCAACAGGGAAATGCAAATTAAAACAATGAGATACCAAAAAATAAATTTATTAGAATGTCCAAAATTCATAACACTAGTCCCACCTAATGCTGGCGAGGATGTGGAGCAACAGGAACTCTCATTTATTGCTGTTGAGAATGTAAAGTGGTACAGCCACATTGGAAGATAGTTTGGCAATTTATTAAACTAAATGTACTCAACATTTGATCCAGAAATCATGCCTTTGTATTTACACAAGTGATTTGTAAACTATGTCCACTCAAAAACCTGCACATGGATGTTTTACAGCAGCTTTATACACAGTTGTAAACAACCAAGATGAACATGGTTGAAAGGATTAAGAAACTATAGTACATACACACAGTGGAACATTATTCAGCATTAAAAAGAGATTAACCATCAAACCATGGAAAAACTTGGAGAAACTTTAAATGCACATTACTAAATGAAAAAGGCCATTCTGAAAAGACTATGTACTATATGATTCCAACTAATGACATTCTGGAAAAGGCAAAATTATGGAAAGTATTAAAAAAAAGATCAGTTGTTGCCAGTGGGCGGGGGGAAGGTGGGATGAATGGGTGAAAAACAGAGGATTTTTAGAACAATAAAATTATTCTATATGATATCATAATGGTGGATACTTGTCACTATACATTTGTCAAAACCTATAGAATGTAAAAACACCAGGAATGAACCCTAATATAAACTATGGACTCTGAGAGATAATGATGGAAGTTCATCAACTGCAATAAATTTTTTTCATAAAAAACATTTATTTTTAGTAATAAAGATGGGAAGGAATTACACTGAAGTATTTATTTCCATGTTATATAATTATAGGCAGTTTTTCTGCTTCTTTACTAATTTTCCAAATAAAATGTAAAAGTATAAGCTTTTACTGTTTTTATAATCTGATAATTGTTTTCAGAAAAAATCATTGAAAAATTGAAAAGGAATAAAAAAGACAATTAAAATATGAAAAAATTATATTAATAGGCAATTCATCTCACTATAACTCAGAAAAATATAAATAAAAATAAGAATGAAATACCCATTTATACCCATCAGATTGGGAAACAAAAAATGAGTTAGTAACATCCAACAGAGGCAAGCGTAGAGGAAATAAGTAGTGTCATCAGTTGCTGGTGGGAATATAAATAGCTTCACCTCTAGGGAAAATAATCTGGAAGGCGCTATCAAAATTATAAACGTACACAACCTTTAACCAGCAATAGCACCCATCTATTTTCTGTATTCCTCTCTACTACATATTTGTCTGCCATGTGGAACTCATAATTTTATTTAGTTTTTCTGGATCTATTCTGCCAGCATTGCAGACAAGAGGGGAGCAAATTAACTAAGGAAATGTATTCAACACTGAATTGTATTTAGTGCCCCTAGGATATAGATGGTTTATATTTCATGAATGATGTCACCAGCATGCTCAGCTGGGTGTTTTTCTACAGTCTGGTTTAGTTGCTTAAATATAGACATGGAGAGAAAACAGTTTGTTTAAACATTGTGTTTGTTTGGTTTGGTTTGATTTTCCCAAGAAAAATGACAAAAGGAGAAATGGACAAATGCTAATAGTAATGACAAAAATGTAATTAAAAGACAAGTCATAGCATGTTAGGTAGAAACAGAGGAAACTAAGGAAAAAAATCATGAATAGGGAAAGAATAATAGGGTCTGTGGGCTAAAAGTCTTCTTGAGGTCAAAGGACCTCAGTCAGAGTGGGAATTGTTGGACTAATAAAATGTAATAAGATCATCAGAGGAAGATATTTCTGTATTAATTATTCTATAACTTCACGTTTTTGATGACAAAACTGTCTGATTCTATCAAGGACCAGCTCTAACCTGTGACATGATGGCTTTTCTATCTCACCAGAATGGGATTAGGAGCACAAGGTAATTTTTTTCACATGTACAGTTTTACAATGCAATTTATACGAAGGAGAAAAAGGAAAAAAAAAAAAGGTCCTGGAGCATGACTGTGGGAGTGGGTGGTTGAGGTAGGCTAGGCAAAATGGTGGTTAGAGAAGAAGAGGTCAAGGAACAAAAATGCCAGATTGTTGGAAGGATTATCAATAAAGACATCAACATCCTTCAGTATGATTGTAGAAATTAGAGTGGGCTATAAGATTGAGAAGCCAAGACCAAAACCATCAAGAAATGCAGGAGATTGTCCAAAAGATTATTAGGTATCAATAATCAATAGTAGATGTAAACCCATATATCATAAGCCCTAAAAAAAATGAGTGTATTTTACAAAGAGATGGAGGAATCTATTATACATTTGATAACACCTCAGCATATCAGAGAAAATGAGGTCACAGGTTTTTAAATCATCTTAGAAAAGAAACTGAATGAGCATGGAGATTAAAATGTAATTAGCCTACAAAATTAGATGATGACCTGGTCAGTGTTGGAGTCTCAAATGACTTTCACTCTGGTCAGATAGTCTCATTGAAATGAAAAATTGCTGTCAAAAGAATTAAAAACCAAGGGAAAACTGAAGGTCTTTTTGCTTTCTTTAGAGAAAGTGTAATATTTCTTACAGTATTAGTTCAATTAAAATCTCCAGATTTTAATTCAGGTATGACCAATGGAGGGTTTCCAGAGAAGCTATGTAGTGGTTGCAGAGGGCAGTAAGTAGTCACAATAAGGCTCCTTTGGACAAGATGATTATGCTCTTTATTATAAGTACTGCAGTGGTAACACACAAAAAACATAGCTATCTAATAATGTAACCTCACTGTAAAATAAAACAAAATCCATCAAGCTTTAATAAAACAAAATTTTAAAATAAACTGACTCTAGGAAAACTCACAATGCAGATATTTTCGCTGACATACTTATAATTTTCATGAGACCAGCAACAGAATTTTCCTTGATCAACACTAGATTCCTGCACTTATCAAAGTGAATGGCACAATGGTAAATGGGACTGTTTCCTTAATTTCTCTTTCTGAGCTTTTGTTGTTAGTGTAGAGGAATGCAAGAGATTTCTGTGTATTAATTTTGTACCCTGCAACTCTGCCAAAGTAATTGATTAGCTCAAGTAATTTTCTGGTAGCATCTTTAGGATTTTCTATGTATAGTATCATGTCATCTGCAAACAGTAACAGTTTTACTTCTTTTCCAATTTGGATTCCTTTTACTTCTTTTTCTTCTCTGATTGCCGTGGCTAGGACTTCCAAAACTAGGTTGAATAATAGTGGTGAGAGTGGACATCCTTGTCTTTTTCCTGATCTTAGTGGAAATGCTTTCAGTTTTTCACCACTGAGAATAATGTTTGCTGTGGGTTTGTCATATGTGGCCTTTATTACGTTGAGATAGGGTCCCTCTATGCTCACCTTCTGTAGAGTGTTTATCATAAATCGATGTTGAATTTTGTTGCAAGATTTTTCTGCATATATTGAGATGATCGTATGGTTTTTATTCTTCAATTTGTTAATATGGTGTACCACACTGACTGTTTTGCATACATTGAAGAATCCTTTCATCCCTGGAATAAATCCCACTTGATCATGGTGTATGATCATTTTAATGTGTTGTTGGATTCTGTTTGCTAGTATTTTGTTGAGGATTTTTGCATCTATGTTCATCAGTGATATCGGCCTGTAATTTTCTTTTTTTGTGATATCTTTGTCTGGTTTGGGTATCAGGGTGATGGTAGCTTCATAGAATGAGTTTGGAAGTGTTCCACCCTCTGCAATTTTTTTGGAAGAGTCTGAGAATGATAGGTGTTAGTTCTTCTATAAATGTTTGATAGAATTAACCTGTGAAGCCATCTGGTCCTGGACATTTTTGTTTGTTGGAAGATTTTTAATCACAATTTCAATTTTATTATTTGTGTTTGGTCTGCTCATATTTTCTCTTTCTTCCTGGTTCAGTCTTGGAAGATTGTACTTTCCTAAGAATTTGTCTATTTGTTCCATGTTGTCCATTTTATTGGCATATAGTTGCTTGTGGTACTCTCTTATGATCCTCTGTATTTCTGTGGTGTCAGTTGTAATTTCTCCTTTTTCATTTCTGATTTAATTGATTTGAGTCCTCTCCTTTTTTTTACATGATGAGTCTGGGTAAAGGTTTATCAATTTTGTTTATTTTCTCAAATAACCAGCTTTTAGTTTTATTGATTTCTTCATTTCTATTTCATTTATTTCTGCTCTGCTCTTTATGATTTCTTTCCTTCTACTAACTTTGTTTTGTTTGTTCTTCTTTAGTTGCTTTAGGTGTAAGTTTATGTACTTTATTTGGGATTTTTCTTGTTTCTTGAAATATGATTGTAAAGAATAAAATACCTAGGAATAAACCTACCTAAGGAGGCAAAAAACCTGTACACAGAAAACTATAAGGTACTGATGA
This sequence comes from Mesoplodon bidens, assembly GCF_964165515.1. Taxonomy (NCBI): domain Eukaryota; kingdom Metazoa; phylum Chordata; class Mammalia; order Artiodactyla; family Ziphiidae; genus Mesoplodon; species Mesoplodon bidens. Next base: position 122,958,199 of record NC_138178.1, read on the forward strand.
AAGAAATCAAAGGCAACACAAGCAGATGGAGAGATATACTATGTTCTTGGGTTGGAAGAATCAACACTGTGAAATGACTATACTACCCAAAACAATCTACAGATTCAATGCAATACCTAGCAAACTACCAATGGCATTTTTCACAGAACTAGAACAAAAAATTTCACAATATGTATGGAAACACAAAAGACCCCGAATAGCCACAGCAATTTTGAGAAAGAAAAACGGAGCTGGAGGAATCAGGCTCCTTGACTTCAGACTATACTACAAAGCTACAATAATCAAGACAGTAAAGTACTGGCATAAAAATAGAAATATAGATCAAAGGAATGGGATAGAAAGCCAAGAGGATAGAAACCCACACACACATGCTCACCTAATCTATGACAAAGGAGGCAAAAAAAGTACAAAGGAGAAAAGACAGCCTCTTCAATAAGTGGTGTTGGGCAAACTGGACAGCTACATGTAAAAGAATGAAATTAGAACACTCCCTAATACCATAAACAAAAAGAAACTCAAAATGGATTAAAGACCTAAATGTAAGGCCAGACACTATAAAACTCTTAGAGGAAAACATAGGAAGAACACTCTTTGACATAAATCACAGCAAGATCCTTTTTGACCCACCTCCTAGTGTAATGAAAATAAAAACAAAAATAAACAAATGGGACCTAATGAAACTTAAAAGCTTTTGCACAGCAAAGGAAACCATAAACAAGACAAAGAGACAACCCTCAGAATGGGAGAAAATATTTGCAAATGAAGCAACTGAAAAAGGATTAAACTCCAAAATACACAAGCAGCTCATGAAGCTCAATATCAAAAAACAAACAATCCAATCAAAAAATGGGTGGAAGACCTAAATAGACATTTCTCCAAAGAAGACATACAGATGGCCAACAAACACATGAAAAAATGCTCAACATCACTAATTAGTAGAGAAATGCAAATCAAAACTAGAATGAGGTATCACCTCACACCAGTCAGAATGGCCATCAACAAAAAATTCACAAAAAATAAATGCTGGAGAGGGTGTGAAGAAAAGGGAACCCTCTTACACTGTTGGTGGGAATGTAAACTGATACTACCACTATGGAGAACAGTATGGAGGTTCCTTAAAAAACTAAAAATAGAATTACCATATGACCCAGCAATCCCACTACTGGGCATATACCCAGAGAAAACTGTAATTCAAAATGACACAGTCACCCCAGTGATCATTGCAGCACTATTTACAATAACCAGGACATGGAAGCAATGTAAATGTCCAGCGACAGAGGAATGGATAAAGAAGATGTGGTACATATATACAATGGAATATTACTCGGCCATAAAAGGAACAAAATTGGGTCATTTGTAGTGATGTGGGTGGACCTAGAGAGTGTCATACAGAGTGAAGTAAGTCAGGAAGAGAAAAACAAATATCATATATTAATGCATATATGTGGAATCTAGAAAAATGGTATAGATGACCTTATTTGCAAAGCAGAAATAGAGACACAGATGTACAGAACAAATGTATGGATCCTAAGGGGGAAAGAGGCGGGGTGGTAGGAATTGGGAGATTGGGATTGACACATATACACTATTCATACTATGTATAAAATAGACAACTGATGGGATTATACTGTATAGCACAGGGAACTCTAGTTAATGCACTGTGGTGACCTAAATGGGAAGGAAATCCAAAAGGGAGGAGAGATATGTATATGTATGGCCCATTCATTTTGCTGTGCAGTAGAAGCTAACACAACATTGTAAAGCAACTATACTCCAATAAAAATTAATTAATTTAAAAAAGTGAATGCACATTGTAGGCACTTAGTACATATTAGTTGAATGAATAGATTTCTAAAGATTCTACCTGCTTCACTCAAGTTGGATGCACAATTAACTACTCCCATTCTCTACTATTTTGAAAACGTATTTAGACATACTCCTCTTTAACTCCTGACACTTTCCTGGGCACAATGGAGAGTATATTCATTGATCCTTGAAGAGAATCCTCAGGTAGGCAAATATTGCTTTCTACCCTGACTGCTCAGTCCTGCTGATGGAGAAAGGTAGGTAACTTTGCAAATGGGGAGCCAGCCACTTCCATTATCATTTGTATGAAGACGAAATATACTGTCCCCTTCCATCTTCAAAATATTGCTACAATTTTATGTTGTAATATAAAATTTCATTAACAGTTTAATCACTTAGTGAATGACAACTATAATGTCAATTCCTAAACTATTTATCTCACAATTTTTTCATGTTTGAGATGTTAACAATGCTGTATCCTTTCTTATTTCTTTTGCTTTACCTAAAATAGGCAAATTTATATTCTGTGAACATTTATTGCAGACCTGTTCCCATTTGTGCTTTAACACTTAATGTTGAAAGCTAAAGGTAGGCTGTTCCCAAATACATAATCCCCTAGGGATCTTTTCTTCTTGACTTTGATAAAGTACCACTATGCTATTCAATCTAGTTTCTTTTCTCTAAAATTTTTCTAAGTGGCTATAATATTAATTTAAAGTTTCTTCAATAGATTTTGTCCTAAGCAAATCACTGAAAATTGCATAAGTTTTTACTACCGACTGACCTCTTCCTAAGAAAAAGAAAGTAGCAGGACTCTATTCTCCATTTCTATTGCAACAGGCTGAGAAAGATACATGTTTAAAATTCAAAGACTGTGATTGAATTAGAAGTACATATGCTTTTAAAAACCCAGCAGTTGGTTCATTGTTTCACTTTTATTTGTGCTTTTTTTGTATTTTTTTCACCGTATACTCCTTGGAAAATGTCATGAAAAATTAATCTCTAAAAAAACATTTTTTATCAAGGCTTTTTACTTCATTTCCTGAAATGTTGAAAGCTCCAAGAAACATCAATAAATGACTACATAAAATTGGACTAACTTTTTTTGCATAGGTCTATAATTTTAATAACAAGTTGGGGAAAAGATAGGGTGGGGAATTGACAGAGTTAGAACTTGGTGATTTAAATGAAAGATTAATGGACAGCAATGGTAATAAAAAAGGACTGCATAGCAAATTAAATGAATGAATAAATGAACATGAGACCTTTAAGACTATTACTCTTCTTGACCAGTCATTTCTTTATATTCTTCACAAACATTTTTAATAATACAATTCACCATTCAATGAAATACAGTAGAAATGAAATATGAATAAAAACCTATTTGTGTTTGAGTTTCGGTTTCATTCTGTCTATAATGTTTATGCCATTGAAAGCAAAACATACGTGTTTCCTTATTAATAGCAATATCCTCTTTAACCTATCAACCTAAACATTCTTCCTCTATTTTCTCCTATAATGCTTCATTTTCAAAGCTGGGGAAAACATACTCAAAACACCAACAACAAGTATGGAAAGGCAGGATTGACTGCTTTAAAAAGGCAGAAATTAAAATGCAGGCAATCAAAAGTTTAACTTCCTCCTTTTATCTCTTCTATGAGTAATACTGCACTAATAGAATGTAGGAATAAAAGAACTCTCTTAGTGTATTAATTAATTGAATATTGTCTCGCAGTTCTTTTCATAAGGCTTGTTAAAAATGTTCCTTCTGGTAACTTTAAATCCATTTTTATAATTAGCATTTAGTTGTATCCTTAAAATGACACCAGCTTCCTTTTGTCTGCCAACACCAATTTTCAGCTCAGCAGCTAAAAATTAAGTCCTGTGCATTAAAACCAGCAGGTTTGATGTAAAGTTGTAATAACTTATGGAAATTCTTTCATCATTTTACCCATGGAAAATTAAATTTTTTCTAAATCTGAAATTTCTTTATTTTCACATTCAAATTCTGTTTGTATACACTTTTGACAAAAATATAGGTCTTATGCTTATATGCTGAAGATTATTAATTGGAAACAATTATTTGAAATACATAGGCAATCCTTTCTAAATATTTTTCTAGTACACTGAATATCTATGTATAAATTTCCTTCAAAAAATAGGATATTAATTGAAATTTACGTTCTGTTCATTGACAAAATCTTCATTTTAAAAGGTTCAAATGCATTTATTTCACCTTGTTTTATTGCTATAATACTATATTAACTGTGATGATCACAATAAGATTTTTAAAAACCCTTCATTTAATTATTCATCCTTTATAAATTGAATCAAAGTAAGAAAATCTGCTAAATTAAGAATAATTATCTTTAAAAATTTTGAGATGTTCATCCAGTCATCCAAACATAAAATTTTATACTCAGGAGTAAAAAAGAAACTAAAAATTTTCCAGATAAATTTTACTAGCTTTTGGAGCATTCAAAATGCCTAAGCAATCAAATTACAAGTGTTTTGTTTTTGTATTCACCCCTTTGACAGGTGACAGTGTTTTTAAAAGTAACATGACATGAAAATTGTCCTCAGAGTTTAAAATGTAAAGAAATGAGAAAAATAAATAAAATAGGAATAAATGTCTATATTAATTAGAGCCAAAATGGAGTTTCAAAAAAGATATCAAAGTTACAGATTTGTCATGTATAATTGATTGTTGGGCTAGTATCTGTCTTAGTCTGCTTGGGCTGCCATAACAAAATATCATAGACTGGGTGACTTAACCTACAGAAATTTATTTTCTTACAGTTCTAGAGACTGGGAAGTGCAAGATTAGGTGCTAGAAAAGCAGGTTTTATTCTGAGGCTTCTTTTGGCTTGTAGGTAGCCATCATCTAACTGTGTGCTCACATGGACTCTTCTTTGTGTGCACACAGGTGGGGGATGGGGTGAAGATCAAAGAGAGAAAGAGAGAAAGAAAGAGAAAGAGAAAGAGAAAGAGAGAGAGAGAGAGAGAGAGAGGAGATGGTGCAAGCAAGCTCACTGGTGTCTGTTCCTCTTCCTCTAAGGACACCAGTTCCATAAGATTAGAGTCCTATTCTTATGACCTCATTTAACCTTAGTTACCTCTTTAAAGACCCTAAAGACCCTAATGCTAAATACAGACCCTAATGCTAAATACCCTAATGCTAAATATTGAAGATTAGGACTTTAACATATGAATCTGGGGAGAACACAATTCAATCTATAACAGTATCTGAAACTCGATTAATGGGTAAAATTTAAATAAGTAAAATAAAGAAAAGAGGCATCAATATTAAGAATTAAAGGTCATGAAAAAGGGGTCATAAGTTAATAAACCATATATTTTCTGGAATTAGATACATAGTCAGATCTAAAGTAGAGGATTGGTAATAAATAGCAGAAAAATACTGTTTTCAAGAAGAGAAAACCAAATATTAAAATGTTTTAAAAATCCAAACCATATTTCATTCCATCTTGCTCTTGTTCTCTCTTTCCCTCTCTTTCTCTCTCCCTCTGTCACATGCACACACACACACACACACACGCTTCTTTAAGCTGTATATGTGTTACTATTCACAGAGGTTTTATGATAATATTTTGAGAATATTTAAGTGACATATTGAAATCAGCTACATAAACAAGTTAGACTATTTTAAATACATAAATAACAGTGCTAAGTATTCATTCGTTAAACGTAATTTAAAATGATAGAAAGGTAGAACTCTTGCTTCTACACAGGCTACATTAACATGCCATCTCATTTGCTGCTATATTACACCAGACATTCGTATAGAATGCAGTTGTATATGAGAAGCTTAAGTCATACATAAAAGAATGTCTTCAGAAATGGGATCATTTAGACATTATCAGAGATTAAAAGTCAGCACATAGCCATGTATCTATGTTCATCCTATCTTCCCTTTAAGGACAAACATCAACTTTTTGATTATTTCACTTCTAAAAGAAAGAAAGAAAATATGACAACTATGATCTAGACAAGTATAGGGAACTTAACACTTCTTGTTAATTTGTCAATTATGGTTCTTTTACATATTCTAATTATTAGTCTGTGGGGGGTACCATAAAAAAACACTATAGACTGGATGGCTTAAGAAATAGAAACTTATTTTCTCACAGTTCTTGACACTGGGAAATGGAAGATCAAAGTGCTGTCAAGGTTAGTTTTGGGGGAGGCCTCTTTTCCTGACTTGAAGACAGCCACCTTCTCACTGTATCCTTGCATGGCCTTTCTGGGAGGGCTAGGAAGAGGTATGGTTTCTGTTCCTCTTTTTATAAGGATATCAGTTCTATCTTATCACCACATTTAACCTCAATTACCTCCCTAAAAGCCCTTTCTCCAAATACAATCACATTGGGGGTTAGAGTCCAACATATGAAGATATCAAATTTGGGGACATAATTCAGTCCATAACAATCTTGCTAAAATTGCTAACCATCATCTGAGCCTTAAGTGAGTTGTAGTGGTTACAGACATCACTAATCACAAATCACATCACAAATATAATAATAAAGAAAATTTTTGAAATATTGCAAGAATTACTAAAATGTGATACAGAGACACGAAGTGAGCAAATGCTGTTAGAAAATGACACTGATAGACTTGCTGGACACAGAATTGCCACAAACCTTCAATTTGTAAAAAATGTAATATCTGTGAAGCACAGTAAAACGAGATATGCCTGAATATACTACCCAAAAGATAGCCATGGGGAGAAAAAACACAAAAAAATAACATTCATGAATACAGATATGAAAACTCTACCAATATTAGTCTATAGAATACAGCAACCAAATAATAAATACAACCAAAATTAGATTTTTTAGAAGTCTCAGGATGGCTCACTATTTGAAATATTTTAATATATTTCATTATATTCCTAAGACAAAGAATATATATTTCAACATATATATATATAATTTTAAAAAACCTTTATTATAAAACTGTAACAGTTAAAAAATGGGAAAGCAGTAAATGTCTATCAGAATGCAGAATTTCTATCAGAAATGCATTAATGTCCACCAGTGGAGCTCTTGTAACTAAATTATGGCACATTCATACAATGCAGTATTGATTAGTTCATACAATTAAAATGCATTCCTTTAGGTACTGCTGTAAGGCATTATTATTGAGTGAAAAAAAACACAAAACAGTGTGTGTGTATATATACGCTCAAATACATATTGTATTCATTTATATTAAAAATGAGTAAATATACTTGAAATGTATAGACTATTTGTGAAATAATATACAGAAAACTCACAATAATCATTGAGAAACAAAATTTGAGAAAAAATGCAGTTTCTATTATATATTCTTTCCTAGCTTTTAATTTTTATAGCGACTGCATGCATTACCTAGTCAAAAATAAATGAATTGATTTTTAAAAAATATACAAGCTTTTGTACAGTGGCAAGAAAAAGGGTTAGCCAAGTTGATTCACAGGTAAAAGGAGTAATAAAAAGAAAAAATACATAGAGGGACCAGTAACCATGGGTATACTGAGATCACCTTATCTTTAAGACGCAGCCCAAATATGACTGCTTCCAAGAACCCTGACTTGGGAACCCCAACATAGGATAATTTATACTTCTACAAACCATAGCACTTTCTTTACTTGTCCTATACTTTGTACCTTGTTTTATAGTAATTAATTTGCATACTTTAATTCTCATACATTAGTGCCTTTCCCATGTTATTTACATTTTGTTAACCTTCCTTGAGCAGATAATATCCATCCTTCAAAAAGTATTAGCTCATGTGACAAAGTGAAAGAGTGGCATGGACATATATACACTACCAAACCTAAGGTAGATAGCTAGTGGGAAGCAGCCGCATAGCACAGGGAGATCAGCTCGGTGCTTTGTGACCGCCTGGAGGGGTGGGATAGGGAGGGTGGGAGGGAGACGCAAAAGGGAGGGGATATGGGAACATATGTATATGTATAACTGATTAAATTTGTTATAAAGCGGAAAAAAAAAGTATTAGCTCAGCACATTATTCTCTTTACAAAGCCTAGTTAGCCTAAGTTTTTAGTTTTCTAAGAACTCCTTGATTCTTTTATGAATCCCTTTATCCTACCATATGTTATACCCCAAATTACTTTTTGCAAGGTTTTTTCCCTTCCAGGCCATTAACTTCCAAGTCATATGCTACAAGTTTCAGTTCATTCAACCTTGACTGCAACCCCCTGAGATAGGTACTTTACCAATATTTTGCCAGTAAGATACCTAAGGCCTCAGGTGATTAATTTGTCCAAGTGAAAAGTAATCAAGAATGAAAAAAAAAAAGCAAATGTAATCAAGACTGGATTTGACTCAAAGCCATCTGATTGTTTGGTTACACATTTAACATCTATGCCAATGCCCAGAACTTAATATTGATGTTAACTTCTAGAATTGTGGGGCTAAGAAACCACACATTTTGCTATAAAGTAGAAAATCCTCGGACTTATTTGTGGAAGGAATAGAAATATTATTCCTTATCTATGTTTAATCTCATATCAGTTTACCTTTGAAAGGATGATTAGTATTTATAATCTTAGTCTAAATTGTGAGCACATAAAAAGTTGCTTTGAACTAGTATACGTAGTTTCAAATTATAATATAGAGTAACCAGGAAAAAAGTGATATAATGAAACAGTATACCCTAAATATTCTGCTATAATTTCTTAAAAGGACAGGATTATGATGATACAATAAAGTGTGATGACTCAGTGTCTCCTTGATTATGTCAATTAGACCTGGTAGTCTGGAAGGTAGGATCAAGAAGGTGGAATAGGAAGACCCAGAGCTCACCTCCCCCCACAAACACACCAAAACTACAACCACATATAGAACAACTCTCTCTGAGAACGACTGGAAAATGAGAAGAATGGCTCTTCTACAACCAATAATATAAAGAAGAAAACACACACACACACACACACACACACACAAAACTTGGAAGGAGAGTAAGAGAAGCTGTCTAGTTTGGACTCATACCACCAGCAGGTGAAACACAAGGGGGGGACATCACAAGCTAGGGGATCCTCCCTAAAGGGTGAGGGTTTGAGGCCCATATTGGCCACCCCAATAGTGAGGTCTGGCACTGGGAGGATGACTCTCTCAGCTGTTTTGAAAACAAGTAGGACTTACTAGAGAGCTGTAGGAAAGCAAGACTCTACTCTTAAAGGGTACATGCAAAGATGTGCTAATTCATAGTCTCATCACAGAAGCAGCAGATTGAAAAGTACTTGGTGATCTGGCTGGCCTGCCAAGACTGCCCCAACACTCCCCTTAGCATACATCAGGCTCTGGCTCCAGCCCCTCTAGCTACAGCCCTACCAAGTGGTCACTATCACCACACCTTGGGAGAAACTGTAGTTCACACCAGACTCTGGCTCTAGCCTCTCTGGCTCCAGTCCACCCCACCAATTTGGTGGTCCCCAGCACACCCCAGGAGAAAACCTGGTTTGTCCTAGAGTTGGACTCTAGCGACCTCCAACTCTAGGATACCCCCACCAAGACAATGACTATGGCATGCTCGGGAACCATAATTGCTTCAGATCCAGTTCTCCCATGAAAGCCAGTGAGCACACACAGACTACACAGAGATGCTCCCATACAAGGACACACCTTCAAGACAGGGGTAAGTAATTGTTTTGCCTAATTTCATAAAGACAAAGAGAGAAAGTGAAACAACAAAAAAAGCACAGGAATATATTCCAAATGATAGAACAAGATAAAATCCCAGGGCAAAAAACACTAATGAAATGGAAGTAAGTAATTTACTTGATAAAGAGTTCAATGAAATGCACGTAAAAATACTCATGCTTACTGAACTTGGGAAAACAGAGGATCACAATGAGAACTTCAACAAATAATTAGAAAATATATAAAGAAACCAATTATTGCTGAATAATGTAGAAACTGAAATGAAAAATACACTAGAAAGAATTAACAGAAGATTAGGTGATACAGAAGAACATGTATGCAACCTGGAAGACCGAATAGCAGAAATCACATGATTAGAACAACAACAACAAAAAAAACAATTTAATGAAGATAGTTTGAGGGCCATCTGAGACAATATCAAGCATACTAACATTTGCATTATAGGGGTCCTAGAAGGAGACAAGAGAGAGAAAGGGGCAGAAAATGTATTAGATAAAATCATGACTGAAAACTTCCCTAACCTGAGGAAGGAAACAACTATCCAGATCCAGAAATCACAGAGAGTCCCAAATAAGATGAATACAAAGAGACACATAGCAAGACACATAATTACAATGGGAAAAGTTAAAGAGAATTTTAAAGGCAGCAAGAGAATAAACAAAGAGTCACACACAGGGAAATGCCCATAAGGCTATTAGCTGATTTTTTCAGCAGAAACTTTGCAGGCCCAAAGGGAATGTCATGTTATTTTAAAAGTGCTGAAATGAAAAAAAAAAAAAAAAGCATACAACTAAAGATACTCTACCCAACAAGGTAGAATTCAATTCAGAATTGAGAGACTGAAAGAGTTTCCCAGACTAGCAAAAACTAAAAGAGTTCATCACCACTGAATAGTCTTACAATAAATATTAAAGGATCTTCTTTGGGCAAAAAAGAAAGAGCCATAAATGAAAAAAAGAAAGAAAATATATGAAGGAAAAAAAGGTAAGTATATAGTAAAGACAATAGATCAAACACTTTAAAAAGCCAGTACAAAGGGTAAAAGACAAAAGTCATAAAATCATCTACAATAAACAGTTAAAATATAGACATAAAGATGTAAAATATGACACTAAAAACAAAACTTTGGAGGGGAGTATAAAATGTAGAGCTTTAGGGCTTCCCTGGTGGCGCAGTGGTTGAGAGTCCGCCTGCCGATGCAGGGAACATGGGTTCGTGCCCCGGTCCGGGAGGATCCCACATGCCGCGGAGCGGCTGGGCCCGTGAGCCATGGCCGCTGAGCCTGCGCGTCCAGAGCCTGTGCTCCGCAACGGGAGAGGCCACAACAGTGAGAGGCCCACGTACCGCAAAAAAAAAAAAAAAACAAAAACAAAAAAAAAAATGTAGAGCTTTAGAATGTGTTTGAACTTAAATAGCTATCAATTTAAAACAACTATATATATATATAGATGTATAGGCCGATGTATATGAACCTCATGGTTACCACAAACCAAAATACTACAATAGATACCCCCAAAAAATAAAGAGAAAGAACCCAAAAATAACACAAAAGAAAATCAAACTGCAAAGTAAGAGACTAAAAGAGCAGAATAGAACTATAAAAACAACCAGAAAACAAGGAACAAAATGGCAGTAAGTACATATCTATCAATAATCAATTTAAATGTAAATGGACTATGTGCTCCAATCAAAAGACACAGGGTGGCTGAATGGATTTCACAACAAGACCTACCTATATGCTGCCTACAAGAGACTCACTTCAGAGCTAAAAACACACACAGACTGAAAGTGAGGGGATGAACAAAGATATTGCATGCAAGTGGAAATGAAAATAAAGCTGGGGTAACAATACTCATATCAGACAAAATAAACTTTAAAACAAAGTCTACAACAAAAGACAAATAAGAGCATTATATAACAATAAAGGCATCAATCCAAGGAAAGGATGTAACATTTGTAAACATATATGGACCTAACATAGGAGTTCCTAAATATATAAGCAAATATTAATAGACATAATGGGAGAAACAAACAATAATACAATAATAGTTAGGAACTTTAATACCCCACTTACATCAATGTATAGATCATCCAGACAGAAAATCAGTAAGGAACCAGTGGCTTAAATGACACATTAGATCAGATGAATACATACATATATATATATATATATATATATATATATATATATAGAGAGAGAGAGAGAGAGAGAGAGAGAGAGAGAGAGAACATTCTATACAAAAGCAGCAGAATACACATTCTTTTAAAGTACACATAGAACATTCTCTATGATAAATCATATGCTAGGCCACAAAACAAGTCTCAATAAATTTAAGAAGACTGAACTCATATCAAGCATCTTTTCTGACCAGAATGGTATAAAACTAGAAATCATTTACAGGAAGAAAACTACAAGACACAAAAACACATAATGAATAAACAACATGCTACTAAAAAAGAAAAAAAAAAAAGAGCAAGTCAACAAAGAAATCAAGGAGGAAATCAAAAACAAAAATACCTGGAGATAAATGAAAATAGAAACACAACTTTCCAAAATCTATGGGCACAGAAAAAACTGTTCTAAAGAACGAAGTTATAGTGATACAGGCCTACCTTAAAAAAGAAAATTCTCAAATAACCGAAATTTCTTCCTAAAAGAATGAGAAAAAGAACAAAGTCCAAAGTTAATAGAAGAAAGAAAATGATAAAGATCAAAGCAGAAATAAATAAAATACAGATCAAAGAATAAAAAATATCAATGAAACTAAGAGCTGCTTTTTAAAAAAGATTTTAAAAATTGATAAACCTTAGCCAGACTCAAAGAAAAAACAAGAGTTCAAATAAATAAAAATAGAAATGAAAGAAGAGACATTACAACCAATTTCACAGTAGTTCAAACAATCATAAAAGAATACTATGAACAGTTATACACTAACAAATTGGACAACCTCGAATAAGTAAATTCCTAGAAACATACAATTTTCCAAGACTGATTCAGGAAGAAAAAGAAAATCTGAACAGACTGGTAACTGGTAATGAAATTGAATCAGTAATGAAAAAACTCCCAAAAATAAAAGCACAGGACCAGATGGCTTCACAGGGCAATTCTACCAAATATTTAGAAGAGTTAATACCTATCCCTCTCAACTTATTTCAAACAATTGAAGGACAGGGAACACTTACAACTTATTCTACAAGGCCATCATTGTTCTGATACCAAAATCAGACAAAGACACTAAAAAAAGAAAAAAATTACAAGCCAATATCCCTAATGAGCATAGATGCAAAAATCCTCAACAAAATATTGGTAAACCAAGTTGAACAATATGTTAAAAGGATCATACGTTATGGTCAAGTGGGATTTATTCTAGGGATACAAAGATGGTTCAACATCTGCAAATCAAGCAACATTATACACCACATGAACAAAAATCACATAATCATTTCAATAGATGCAGAAAAAGCACTGACAATATTGAACATCCATTCATGATTTAAAATTATCAAGAAATTTTGTACAGAGGGAAGCACACCTCAATATAATAAAAACCTTTATGACAAGCCCAAGGCTAACATGATGCTCAATGGTGAAAAGCTGAAAGCTTTCCCTCCAAGATCAGGAACAAGACAAGGATGTCTACTCTCATCACTTCTATTTAACATAGTATTGAATGTCCTAGCCATAGCAAGCAGACAATAAAAAGAAATAAAAGGAATCTAAATTTGAAGGAAGAAGTAAAACTGCCCCTCTGTATAGATGCCATAGTACTATATACAGAAGACACTAAAGACTCTACAAAAAAAACCTATTAGAACTAAGAAATGAATTCAGTAAACTTGCAGGATACAAAATTAATATACAGAAGTTACTTCATTTCTATATACTAATAATGAACTATGCATTTACAATTGCATCAAAAAGAACAGAATACCTAGGAATAAATCTAAACAAGGAGGCAAAGACATGTACTCTAAAAACTATAAGATATTGATGAAGGAAATTAAAAGTGATTTGAATAAATGGAAAGATAACCCATGTTTATGGATTCAAATGTTAATATTATTAAAATGTCCATACTAATCAACCTACAGATTTCATGCAATTCCTATCAAAATACCCGTGACATTTTTCACAGAACAAGAACAAATAATCCTAAAATCTGCATGGAATGACAAAATATCCTGAATAGCCAAAGCAATATTGAAAAAAAATAAAGGTGGAGGTATCCTGCTCCCTGACTTCAGACTATACTATGAACTATAATAATCAAAACAATATGATACTGGCACAAAAATAGATCAGTGGAACAGAATAGAGAGCCCAGAAGTAAATCCATGCACATATGTTCAATTAATCTATAACAAAGGAGGCAAGAATATAGAATGGGAAAAAGACAATCTCTTCAAAAAATGTTGCTGAGAAAACTGAACAGCTATATGTAAAAGAATGAAAGTAGAACATTTTCTCACATCATATATAAAAATAATCTTAAAACGTATTAAAGACAAATGTTTTTAAGGTATCTAAAACCATAAAACCCCTAGAAGAAAACATAGGCAGTACACTCTCTGACAACAATCTTAGCAATATTTTTTTGGATCCGTCTCCTCAGGCAAGGGCAACAAAAGCAAAAGACAAACAAATAGGATCTAATCAAACTATAAAGCTTTTGCACAGCATAGAAGACCATTATCAAAAGAAAAAGGTAACGTACTGAATGGGAGAAAATACTTGCAAATGATATGTTTGATAATGGTTTATTACCCAAAATTTATAAAGAACTCATACAACTCAATATCAAAAAACAATCCAATTAAAAAATGGGCAGAGGATCTAAATAGCCATTTTTCCTAAGAAGACAGACAGACAGCCAGAGGTATATGAAAATGTGTTCCACATCACTAATTATCATGGAAGTGTACATCAAAACTACAATGAGTTGTTACCTCCAACCCTTAGATATACATGCATTCAAAAGTCCACAAAAATATAAATTGCATTACAGTTATCTATGAGAGGGAACTTGCGCTAAGACATAAATATTTGTGATTTTTCAAAAACTATTACAATGTGCTTGTATTATTTTCATAAAGATATTATTTTTACATTTAAAAATGAAGTCATTCAAAATTGAGTGCAGGAAAGAATTAAATTCACTCAGGACATGGACCAGTGTCAGTAGAAAAAGTAGAAGACGACTTTGTGATTGACAGGGACAATGACAAAACAATGAAGTAGATACTAAAAAGATTCAATATTAACAAGTGCACATGATCGTTTTAGAAAATTTTCCCAGGAAATATACAATGTGTTACTATTTATCCATTTGGAATCTGGAAATGAAAATTTGTAGTCCTAAATAGGATACAATAAATTTGTGCTGAGATATATAAATAGAAATTTAAAAATAAATTATTTTAAAATATTTATAAATAGATATTTAAAAATAAATAGCTTTTTAAATTTTAATTAAATTAAATGTTTTTAATCTAAGAGAGGGTATGATTTAAAGAAATCTTGAGATAAGTTTTGAGTTTTCTTAATGTAAATATATCTGGTATTTAGAATATATTATTTCTATGACTTAAGGCCAGAATTTCCTAAACTGTACTCTGAATAAATTTAATGTGTTCCATAAAAATAATTAATGCTTATGTTATTTTTTCTACCAAAATATATACTAGAAAAACACATGTAAAAAATCAATTAAACAAACATTCTTTTAATTATGTAATAATCTGCCTTTTAGAATCAACTGGAACAATCCTTGGGAGACATTTGCTCTGTGCTTTGAGGCAGGGGCAACATTTACCAGCTTACTTCTATTCTCATGGTGGCAGACCTTGAAGTTGCCCACACAGCCTCTGTTCTCCCTGCCTTCCTTACCAGTAGGAACCTGGTTTTGTCCAACCCAAAAGCCCAAAAGCCCAGCTACAAGATTTGATTTTTCTCAGCTCCTTCGCAGCTAGCAATGGATAAGTAACAGAGTTTGAATCAGTGAGATGTAAGGGGATGTCTACTAAATGAGCTTCCCAAAAGATGTTTTCCTGGTAAAAAAGGAAAGACTCAGCTGCTTTGCCATTTTTGCCTTTGTCTTCTTTTTCTCCTGCCTGAGACACACATATGACATCTGTAGCAGCCAACTTGTGACCATGAGGGAAAAGTCACATGCTAAGGATGGTGACCCAAGGAGCCAGACGAAGCTAGGGTCCTTGATGATTTCATAATATCACTGCACCAGCTCTGGTCTACTCATCTTCAAATTTCTTGTTATAAGAAAAAGAACTACTGAACTACTGTTGTCAGATTTCTGTTACATGCAGCCTATTGCAATCCATCATCTTTTGATTGGTTAACATAAATGTCACATACCTTGCTACATAATTTGAGCACATCTATTATATTAAGCAATGTGTATTCAATATTAAACAATTTTACAACACTAAATAAAATATATAGCCTTGTCTTGGTCTTATCCGTTTTAATGTGAATGTTAAGTTTAAAGTTAACTCAAAAGAGATCACACAGTCTTCACTTTTATATGTCACTCATTACTCTAAGTGTAATCAGAAGTTATTTTTAAATATTCCAAAATTATTCTTGCTGCTTTTATTTATAATCTTAATAACACATTGTTGAGAACAACTGTTCTGCTTGTCCAAGAGAGTGAAAAAGTGTAATTTGGTTCTGTTTACCTCAAAAGGAAAAAACAGATTTTAAACAGAGAGATAATAAATGAACATAGCTTGTTAAATTATTTCCTCTCTAAGTTCAAGAACTGGATTTAGGAACTATAATCCAAGAACCTAGTTTAGATACTTGTCATCATGTGGTAAAAGAAAAAATATACATCTCCTGGAGTTAAGTCATTTCTCCTAAAGGAAGTGTTTTTATTCTTCTTGTTCACTACTTCAGGATTTAACATTTAGTCTTTTAAGAAAATTCCCAGAGGATTTTATCTCTAGATTTGATCTCAGAAAGTGATGGTAATGGAGAGTTTCTGAATAAAGACATAAGCATTTTTGTCTACCTTGTTTTGATTAAATCAGGAGTAAAATGGTAAGTGACTTATCAAGATTCATTAATTTTTGTGTCATTTTTACCAATATAATATATAAGCTATTAAATTCCAGTGTGTCCATTTTAATTTAAATCTATACTTATATTAAGGATATATTCTGGTCACAAAATTTTTAATGTGTCACATATCAGCAGGAAGTCATTGATGTGCCATGAGGGCAATACTACAAAGATTTTCAATCTGCTCTCATGGCACTTAACATGTGCAGGCAACAAATCTCAAGGCAAGAATGTTGTATTAATGCATATTTCTAAAAGAACAGCCTGTGTAGAGCCTTAAAATGCAGCTCAGAGTCAAAAGAATAAGATTAAACTGAGCCTCAGTGGGATTGCTAGCTTCTGTTGATTACCAGCTGTCATGGGACCAAACTTCAGGATTGTATACTGCTTCCTGTTTTTAAAAAGATTCACTAGTTTGAGAAAAAAATATGTTTTTGTTTCATTTTTATTTTGGTACAAAAAGCTTACTCTAACTGGATTCTCCATTCACTACTCTAGTCCTCAGGGAAATAAAATCTTGAAGTAGAATAAAAGGATTCTGTTATGACCACTTCAGTGAACCCTTACCTCGGGAAGCTTGTTTGGGTGATCTATGGACTATCCTCCCTTAAATTCAACTCAGACCTGCATATTATCTTAAATTCCTTATAATCTTAGGAGTCTAAAACCATGCACTAGGAAAATCAAAGATGAAGTGTGTCCTCCAAATAATTTGTTTGCTTCCAAGCTAGAACATCAACATTTAAGAACCAACTATTAAGCATATAATATTTTAACATGGTTAGTATAGAATGTGAATAAATGATGAACACAACTGTTGCATTTTAGTTTATGTAGAAGTACACTGGGTCTTCTTGATGATTCTAATAGCTCAATCCTTATTACCATCACAAATGAGTACTCATCAGCATGTAAAACAAAATGCCATCTATGGTTATGCACTGTATATTGCTGAATATAAAAGGGATTATCAATGATATCTTAAAAGGTATCATTCCAAAGTAAAATATCTCCTACCTCATGTGATAATCTTGCCTCAGAGAAATTTTTTAAATGCCTAGTTATAATCTACTTATATGTATCTACTTATTAGTGCAGTAGAAACAACACAGTTACCTCTTTTATAGGATGCATTTAAATTAACTTTACATTTCTGAGACTTTAGTATTACAATAGAATGTTTGATATCAGATGGAAAGAACTAATATCATGATATTTGATGGGGGAATCAATGATGACATTAGCTCCACAGCATGTCTGAAGCTACCTCCTTCCCCTCCACTTTTCTTTGTCAATATGCCAGTTGTCTTTTACTTGGTTAACATCTATGTTCTGTTAAGATGCTCTCTTACAGTTACCAAATGACCATCTTTCACAATCAGTAAATTCCCCTCAGCTTGTCTTATTACACACAGAGAATGGAGCTCAAGTTTGTAACCTTTCAGATCAATATTTTTGTTTTATATTTGCTATGTTATTCACACATTTCTATAAAAGCTCCTGCAAAAGTACCTGGGATTCCAGGTACCTACTTTACCAAGGAAGCCTGATAGATTTTGCTTAATGCTGTATGTCTCTTCTTTTAGTCCATAAAGGAAAACAGTAAAATTGGAGGAAGCCACAAGTGGTAGTAAGATTAGATTTCAAAATTATGTATTATTTTTACATTTATATAAAATACATAATACTTTTATAGAGTATGTGATTTATAAATTTCATATGTATTATTTCCATTGGAAACATTAAACAGATGTAAAAATTTTCATCTTTGTTTATTAAAAAATCCTAATGTGTAAAAGCAGATTTTCATTGGTATTCATATTTCTAAAAACTGAAGTATGAAAGTACATCAATAATACTCCAGCAGACTCTGTCTTTCATTCATTAGCTTTAAGAAAAATTCTTTTAATAACAAAGATATGTTGCAAATGAAAAAGCTAAAGAAGATATCTTGATCCTTGATCTTACAACTGTTACTGACAGGCTAGAATATAACTCAGATAATAAGTTTACAGCTATTGTAAAATTCAATAAACTATGCAACTAAAATAAACCAACTCTATGAATTTAGGCTAGGTAAGGGGTAGAGGAAAAGGTTTACCTCCTTGAAAACTAATGAAAAGCTTAAAAATTAATTATATGTCCTAATTCTGAATTTTATTGCTATAATTTGAATGGAACATACATGAACACTAATTAATGTTATATTTATAAGACACTTTAGAGTTTTTAACTGAATATACTGCAGTCATCTTTATACATTAATCTCGAAGAAGTTTTGATTTTTTCCCTTTGTAAAACCACCATGTACGAATTCCACATCTCACGCTCTTATAAGACCACTGTAATCAAACTGTAACCAGTTCTATAATCAACATTTTGTGAATAAATCACATCTATCAAACCAGGATGATAAATTTTATATATATATGTAAATATATATAAAGAGAATACAACATATTTACATATATATAAATAAGTATATATACAAAGAGAATAAATTATTCTTCCTACCACTATAGGCAGCTTAAATTCTAGGGCCCCGTAAAGGATTTTGTGTTTAGACCTTATTTTAATGGATTAATTCTCAACTTTCCCTTGCTGCATGCTCTAAACACCCCATTCATGTTAATTATTAACCATTTTTTAAAATGCTTTAGAATGAATCTCTAGGCCATGTTCAAAAGAATACATAAATAAAATTTATTTTCCTAGATTAATGGTGCTAATTAAGAAAATTCTTCTTTAAAAATATTTTGTTTAAACCTAACTGTTCCCTGAATTCAAATCCATGTATTTTACTAAATTTCTCTTCCAATAAGCCGAGTTGAGCACAGTTAAAAAATCAGCCTAAAAGATATTTATATATACATATATATAACTTTAATAATTCCTATATACAGTTAAACACATGCAATCAGCTGATTTCTATAGAGTGATAACTCAACAATCCTAGTAATAGAAATCAAGTCAGATAGCCCCTTTGCATATAATTGTCATAGATATTGACTTTTGAAATTGAATTTCCAAGTTGGATATAATTACCAGCATTATATATAATAATAACAGTAATATTTAATAATTTCTTATTCATACTTAATAGTATAATAAGCACCAACAATAAGGCCCAAAATAATTACAAGCCCATACAGTTTAGCTTTAATAAAGGAAAAAGAATGAAATGGGATTCCAGAATTCAGGTTGCGTTAACTTTGTCACTAAGTAGCCTTGTGCTATATAACTTAACTCTGATTCCATATTAGTTAAATGCATTATAATACCTGCCTTGGGAATTTTAAAGGGTATCAGAATTTCCAAAAAGATGAATTATGAAATAGGCTTTTTGTACCCAATTCTCATTAATATAAAAACCATTTACCTTCTTTAACTTTCTTAAAAGGAAAGGATTGCCCCTACCTAACTCTGCAGAATCTACTGAGCATGGTACTAAGCTTGTACTTATTATATGGAGCCTTGTATTGCTTTTTAACCTTCTTATGTTTATTTCTCATTTCACCAATTAAACTTCAATAATGGGAGGGTCAATGTTTATGAAATCTGTTACTCTGACAATCATCCATTCCTCTTCTTTGCTGAACAGCTCTCATAGTATTTCCAATAAAGGTTATTTCTGCATGGGCCTGCTTTCTATAGACTGAGTTTATGGAGGATTGTAATGACTTTCAACCAAATATCTCAAGATGTAGACGATCAGAAGTGCTAGTTAGCACACAACAAATAATAAAGACATAAATGTTCAACAGTATTTTTAATATTGCTGATTTTATATATTTTATAATTTTATAAAATTATAATTATATATTTTATAATTTTACAAAATTATATTATATAATTGAATTTTATAATTGAATTAGCTAATAATTAGCTATATTTTATATATGTATATCATATATATTTAATATTTAATACTAATACAAGATTTATATTATATATATTTATATTATAATATTTATATATTATATTTATATTTTATAATTGAATTAGCTAAGCATTTCCTTAATTTTTTAAAATAGAAAACAGTTTTTCCAACAGATAAGTTAAAATAAGATTAAAATTAGGGATATAAGAGATGAAAAATATGTTTGTTTTCATTAATTTTGGAGGATTCTGTTGAATTTTTGTTGTGAGAGAAGGATGAATCAGTAAGCATAACTTATTTAGAGAAAAAAGTTTAAAACACACACCTAAATAAAAATGTTGCATTGAGGATATTTGTAGATAACATATATTTAAAGAATTTGTTCAAAATGTGTTTTGGAGTTGGAGAATAATGATTCTGTGATCAATTATGACCACTCTTCAAGATCATATAGTATTTTTCTCATTTCATACCTGAAGGAGAATAAAAATCCAATTTAAGGAGAAATTACTGTGTGTTTTTTATTATCCTCCCCCCAGACAGCACAGTACCATAGGAAGTTCTCAAAAAAGTTAGAAAGGGAGGGAAGAAGGTGGGGGGAGGTAAGACTGGAGAGCAGGGTTTGGGGGTAGGGAAGCGGAAGGAAGCCTATCAAAGATTTTATTTGGCCAGAACAGCCAGAGGATTAGTTTGGGTTTCCTTGTTCTTCATCTTCAGACACAGATAGAGCAAGAACATTTTCTAAAACAAACAAACCAAAAAAAAGAAGAAAAAATATGACCCTATTATTTGGATTTAGCAGTATATGGCTGTATTTAACAGTCAATAAAGATATTTTCATTAATCTTAAAAAAAAAGAAATAACTGTTGCTATGTGTCTAAAATGTTCATTTTAAAAACCCTAAGATATTTGCAAATCTGCTACTTAGTTATTGTGACCCTTAAATTCACTTTGTCTCTTTAGTAGCCTTTAGCCCAAACATGGATGAAAATGTTGACAATAGTATGTTCTCTATAGCTAACAGATGGAAGTCTATTTGAATTTCTCTAAGGCGGTCATAAAAGTGAGACTTTTTCCATTTGAAAAAATCAGAAGAGGTTTTACTTAATGCTTATTTTAAAATAGATACATATATTACCTATTATTTATATTTAAAAATAGATGTACTAAAGGGCAGCAATCCTGCCTATTTGTGAAGCCCTTACATGAAAGATAACTAGACACATATAAAATATTCATTTATTAAGGGTATTTTAAATTCAATTTTTGACATTAGAATGATAAAAATTAGGGACTTCCCTGGTGGCCCAGTGGTTAAGATGCTGTGCTTTCAATGCAGGGGGCATGGGTTCAAACCCTGATTGGGGAACTAAGATGAAGCCACATGCTGCTCGGTGTGGTCAAAAAAAAATGATAAAATGAAGTGATTCATCAAAATTATTTAAGATTCTAATGGGAAAAATGGTTCTTACATGGACATGTCTAGCTATATACAAAATGAAGACCAACGAAAACTTCTGCTTGATTTATGTCAAGAAAGATGTATGGATGTCTGGAGGTGGTAAGAAGTGCTGGTGGGTAAAATGTAGGGTATGAGAGATTGACAGGAGTCATGGATAATTTTCTTGTTTAATAATTTTTGCTTACTTCTTCACTGTATGTACAAAACATCTACAGCAAACATTTTAATTGGAGACATAAAATGTATTTCCTTGAGTTTGGGTAAAAAAGAAAAATACCTGCTATGTCCAATTTTGTTGATCATTGAATTGGAGGTTTTGGCTAAGGCAGTAAGACAAGATAGAGTGATAAAGTTTTAAGAATTGAAAAAAGAAAATAAATGTTATTATATTATTGTGATTGGATATACCTAGAATGCAAAAGGATCAAGAGATGAATTATTAAATAGTTAGGAATACAGTTCCCAAGAGATATGCAAGACTCTACAAAGAAAGTTATAAAATTTTAATGAAAGAAACATCTAAAGAAATGCAGGGGTAAGGAGAGACATAAATCATGTTCACGAATTGGAAAGCTCAATATTATAAAAGTTGTCAATTCTTCCCAATTTATAGATATAATGCAATCCCACACAAAATCTGAATACTTAAAAAAAATTTTGGTGGAACTTGGTAAGCTGATTCTAAAATTTATATGAAAATACAACGGTTAGAAAATAGCAAAGAAATTTTACAAGAGTCAAGGTGAGAGAACCTGCTCCACTGAAAGTCAAGATTTAGCCTAATACTATGGAAATGAAAGTGTGGGTCTGTCTCAGACAGAAAATACAAGTGCCCCAGAATAAAAACAGACCTAGGTATCTATGAACACCTGATTTATGACAGAGGTGACACTGCAGATCAGGGAGAGTAAGGTAGTCTTTTCAAGAAACGATGCTAGAACATCCATACTGGGGGAAAAATTAAAAAAGAGGACATACCTCTACCTCATTTCACGTACAAAAAAAATCAATTCATGCTGAGAGTAATATTATGTAGAATATCTTTATGTTCTCTAGGTAGAAAACATTTTTTAAAACAAGACTCAGAAAGCATTTATCAGTATTACAAAAATGGATATGTTTTGAGTGCACTGATTTTTTGAAATTATTGAAAGACAGACTAAAGAGAGGGAAAAGGAAAGCCATATTGTGAAAATACATTTTTGACTCATCATCAAAAGCTTGTACCCCAAATGTGTACATGTTTTCAAAACCAACAAGAAAAAGAATCTAATAAAAAAATGGCACAAGATGTGAGCAGGTACTTCACAAAAGAGAATGTCAACAGAGCCAATAGATCCGTAAAAATGTTCCTAACCTCATTAATTATAGGGAAATACAGATTAAAACCACAATGATATCAGTATGAGTCCACAAGATTGGCAAAAAATAAAATGTTTGACAATAGAAAATGTTGGTGGGAAGTGAATTCTTATACACAGCAGATGGGAATAGAGGTTTGTAAACTACTCCGAACAAAATTTGGCAGTGTTGACTAAAGCTGAAGATACACATATACCCCTTTCTATTCCTGAATCTATAGCCTCATAAATGTATGCTTATAATGCTCCAGGTACATGCAAAAGAATATAGAAAGTGAGGTGTTCAAAATACGTCCAAACAGGAAACAAATGTCCATCAATAATAGTATAAACACAGTGTGGTATATTCAAGTTATGAGACATTATACAGCATTGGAAATGAACTACAGAGACACACAACCACATGTATGAATCTTAAAGAGATAATGTTGAGTAAAAGAAGCCAGGCACAGTGAAATAAATAGTGCATTGTACCACATGTATAAACTTCAAAAAGAGGGTAAAAATAAACTATATTAGAGACACTCAGGGAAAAAAAGAAAGCTATATGGCAGATAATAATAATACTAGTAGCTCACATTTAATGAGCATTTACTAAGTGTTTCAAGGATCTTAAAACCCTTGCTTTAATGTCTTTAAAGAGTGTGATAGTTTGATACTGTCATATTAAAATATTGACCTTATGCTTTTTGGCAATGACCTTTTCCCTTGTCCTTTTCCAAATTCACTCTGATCCACCTACATTTACTGTTTAATGTCATTTCCCTTAGCCATTGTATGCTATTTTATGGGATGACCTACATATTTACATGGCTTCAAAGTATGCATTTGCATTTTCTTCAGCATTGTTCTTTGTTCATGTCTATTTTTCATCTATATCTTAGATGAGTAGCTCTTAGTTTAGAATAATAGAAGGTGGGATAGAGGGAAAAGAAAGGGAGGGGAGGGGACAGCTAAATTGAGCTTGAATCAAAAGAGCTGCCAAACTGACACTTCCATTACTGCACAAATTTCACACATTCATCTTTTGTTGGATTCAAGCTCTTCACAGTGGAGTGAAACTTCCAGTCCAGGCACTTACAGTTCTGTGAAGCCAGCATGGCAAGAGTAACCAAAATGATCAGGGATTTGGGTGTTGATATATTCATATCCATCTATAAAATGAATATTAAATTCCTCAACTATTTTATTTATGTTTCCTTCCTATTTTCTTGAGTAATGACTAGTGATACAACCACCACATACTAACACAGAACTTCTTCCTACCTGGTATGATCCCCACATACTCATGTATCTAGCTGTCTTGTATATATAAAAACACAATCAAGAACTACATGTTGGGCCTCCCTGGTGGCGCAGTGGTTGAGGGTCCGCCTGCCGATGCAGGGGATACGGGTTCGTGCCCCAGTCCGGGAGGATCCCATATGCCGCGGAGCGGCTGGGCCCGTGAGCCATGGCCGCTGAGCCTGCGCATCCGGAGCCTGTGCTCCGCAATGGGAGAGGCCACAACAGTGAGAGGCCCGCATACAGCAAAAAAAAAAAAAAAAAAAAAAAAAAAAAAAGAACTACATGTTCAGGTCTGTTTTAATATTATATTAAATCACTTCCCTCAAGATAATTACAGTCATCAGTTATTGGTCTACACTCAGTATGGTTCATAGATTTTTTGCCTTCGAGGTTTACTAGCTCACTTTTATAATTTTTACATACTCTAACTTTATATACAGAGGACATTAACAATATCCTTCCTTCAAACTCTCTATGACAAAGGCACCTGTGGAATAAAATGTAAGCAAGCTCTTTGCACACTATTAACAATACTACTTATGTCTAATAGAATCTGGTTTTTTTTACATGTGGACTTTTGTAAAGTTATAGAGATTTGACACTTTAATATTATATTAACTTTTTCCTCATGAGTTTGCCATTTCCTGTAGATATTTTGTAATTTTTTCTTTTGGCCTACAACACATAAATCTCATTTCTCTCTTATTATGGAAGAACCAGTTGCCTGTATTTTCCAGTTATGATAGTGAAAGGAATAAATACTATATAACAGTAAATATTATTTAGAAATACTAATTTATTTCTTAAATATGGCATTTCCCTCATGATTCTGGTAGACAAGAGGTTAATTTTAAAAAGCTTTAAAAAGATAACTTTCACTGTTGTGTTTTCAGAACTAATGTATTCTAATAGCAAGAAACAAGCCAAGGCAGATAAACATATCAACATTTGCTTTGAGGTCAGGCACAGCACAATTATAGGAAAAATGATTTCATATACACGCATATACGTATCATTATTTGGGTTGCAGCCCAGAGAACTGACCACACAGAAATGCAGCTAATACAGAAGAACAGTGTTTAGATATCTGATATCTAAAACAGACCATTTACTTTATTAAGATGTAGGTTTAGAGCACAGATGTCCTTGTGCTGAAATTAAAGCATCACAGCCTTCCTCTACACCTCCAGGAAATGGTGTTAGCCCTGCAGCCAGAGGCAATAAGATGTATAAGTGCTATTTCTGTTGCTAATGGAATGAAGACAGACATACCAACTGGAAATCATTTTTCTATTTTCTCTCATCATTCTAGTTTGCTTCCCTCTCGTCATCTCTTTCCATTTACATTATCTTCTTTCTCTCTCCCTCCCAACATCCTTCCTCCCCAAATGCCTCACATATTGCAAAGCTTTATATGCTTCATTTTTCTAGAAAAGTTGCTATAGTTTACTGTATTTGGGCAAGAAACACTCCAGGAATAGAGTGGTCTCTTACATAATATTACGGTTTTCTCTTCCTGTTGGACATGTGATATGAAAGAATTAAAAAAAAACACTCAAAGATTTGGATAAATTCCTCATGGATGTAGTGAAAAATAACAAAGTTGAAAAATAACTGCTACCAGCAAAACTTATATATAGTAGTATACTGTTTTAGGACAGTGTGGTCTTGATTCAGCAGAAATAATATGCAACCTAGAGGGCAAAATGACCATGCTAAAAATAACAACAGAATGTCCACAGAAAGTAAACTAATGTCAAGAAACCCAAGGTCTGCAAAAATCATCTACTGTTTGTCTGTCCTTAACTACACTGGAGTATAGCATTGAATAACGTCATGATTCCTACTTCTCTCTTTGAGCTTTTACACATACTAAGCTATCCCCCCAAAGTCATTATTAATTTTTGAAATCACCTGTTTGTCAAAATAATATAGGCTCATTGATAGAAAATGGGAAAATAGAAAAGTATTTTTAAAAGTTCCATAAAATAACTAAAACAAAATATACTGTTAATACTTTACCATATTTTACATTTTCTTTTAATTTTACTGGTTTTTAAAGAAGCTTATTCCTCTTGCATTTAAAACATATTTTATCAATGAACAATTTATTTTTATATTCACCTCTTTTGGCAACGTTTTCATTTATTACTGTACCATTCAAACCATCATTAAATAAGCATCACCTTTTAACATTTGTTGGTTTGATAAATGGTCGATACCTTTTAATGATCATTAGAAAAGTATATTAAAGTCCTGAACATCACCAGGATATATTGGGTTATTGGTGAGTGGTAAATGCTAGGCTGTGCTGGCTATACCCCCATGATACAGATTAAAGCACTCATTCCCTCAGTTGCTAGGAGTGTCACCTGCTGCCAGTTCACAACTGAATCCCTTCCCTAGAACTGCCACCAGCCTAAGGGAGCTGCTTCAGCCTACCTTGAAACCCCTCCCTGGTTCCTGACGTACACATGTATACAAAACCCCAGCCCTCTTGTTTTCATTCACAATTCTGAGGGCCACATAGCTGCACAACTCCACACGGCACTGCAATTCCTGTACCAGATCCTGCTTCCTTCATTTCCTCCCTCACAGGTTGTTCAGTCTGGCTACTATAACAAAATAACAAAATATGTGGCTAATGAACAACAGAAATTTATTTCTCAGAGTTCTAGAGGCTGGGAATTCCAAGGTCAAGGTGCTGGTAGATCTGGTGTCAGGTGAGGGCCCACTTCCTAGTTCACAGAGGGCCCTCTTCTGGCTGTAACCTCACATGACAGAGAGGGGTGAGGGAGCTCTCTGGGGTCTCTCCTATAAGGGCACTAATTCCAATCATTAGAGCTCTACCCTTATGCCACAATCAACTCCAAAAACCCCTCCCTCCTAATAACACCACCTCGGGGGTTAGGATTTCAGCATATGAATGGGGGGGGCACAAACTTTCAACCTATATCACAGGTTTTAATACTGAGAGGACCCCCCAGTAAACTCCCTGCAAGCAAATCTCCATTTCAGAGTCTATACTTAGAGAACTAAAGAAAGTTTATTGTAATTTTTGCAAAGACCAAACAATCGGTAGGAAACAGAATCTATATTGTTATTCAGTTGGAATTTCTAATTAATTAATTAATGACCTGTGATTCAATTAATGATTATCTTATATTCAAATTTTCTTGGATTGAGACACACATTTCTTATTAGTTTACAACAATGTACATTATGTATTTCTCCATTCATGATAGTGTTTATCACATGATCTTGATGTTTACCTATTAAATGTTCTTTACTGGTTGATATCTGACACACATTACTGTTTTCTGCATGTGTTATACAGTCATTTCATAATCATTGTGAAAAGCACTATATATCTGTTATTTTAAAAAAATTTAATTGAATCTTAACTTATATTTAAATTATTCAAAAGTGGACAAAGGAAAATCCTCTTTTAAAACAAGTTTACAGGAAAATAAAAAGAAATTCCTTAAAAATGTTGTGATGCAGAAGATCGTGTCTTTCTGTTTGAGAGAATGTGTCTAAAGAAATTAGCATAACAAGCAGGATGTACATAGCAACATCAGTAACCTAATCACACGGATAATCAAACCTGATGTAAGCAGGGGGATGACACCAGAAATACAATACTGTGTAGCATCATTACTATTTTGACACAGGAGGTGAAATGAAGGAAATTAAAAAGAAACCCAAGTGTCTGAGAAGTTTTTGTTCTGACCATGATTGAAATATAATCTGCAGAGGAAATTTATATTGAATTAACACCATTAATAAGTCAAATCTGATATCTTATACATATGAACAAAGGGTAAAAAATGGTTACTAGAAAAGCTTTGGAACACAGTATTTTATATCCTCTGATGCTTGTGACCTTAATAAGTCATGATTATGTAAAATGTACTTGATAACAAATACTCATAATTACAGTTGTAGAATAATTAGGAGTTCCTAGAGTTCAAATTTCATTATCCCAATGAAAATCAGATTTTCATGTAATTTCTTGCTTAGAAGTGTGTCAAAAATGTCTGAGAGGCCACACTTTAGGTTCAATATCTAAAATAAATGTTTCTAACTGCACTCAATTCTTGCCATCACCTAAAAAATATATATTTACAGCTCACATGGACGGCTGGCCAAGTGAGAAAAAAATAGCTTAAAGTCTTCTTAGCAGTCTTAAATGAACCACTCAAAAATCCACATCTTAAGAATCCATTCCATGAATGATGTTCATAGACAAAGCTTAGCCCAGTATATCAGCCCCCAAATTTAACAAAATTTTGCTATTCCAAATCAATAGCATTGGAAATCAAAGGAAGTTAGAATTTGAAGACAAGAGAGCAGAGGTAAATGCTGCACTGGGTCTCTAAAATACAGGGTTTTGATTGTTATTCAATTGATAATTTGAACTGACAAAAACTGTCAAATCAAATCAGTTTTATCCGAATTGATTTTTCTCATTGTATAATGGTTTTCAAAACATTTAGAAATGCAAAAACTATTTTTTTTCTCTTTCAAATAAATCTTTTTTCTTTATTCTGTTGTCGAAATATGCAAAAACACTGGTAGAAAAATTTTGATGTATACACGCAATTTTGATAACCTAGATAAAATGGATGAATTCCTTGAAAGGCACAATCCACCAAATCTCAAACAAGAAGAAATAGACAATCTGAATAGGTCTATATATATTAAACACATTGAATAAACAATTAGTAATCTTCTGAAGCAGAAATTACCAGGACCAGATGAGTTCACTGGTAATTAGTTCACTACCAAACATTTATGAAAGAAATTATACCAATTGTCTATACTCTCTTCCAAAATATAGAAGCAAAAGGAATACTTCCTAACTCATTCTATGAGGCCATCATTACTCTAATACCAAAACCAGACAAATATATTATAAGAAAACTACAGATCATTAACTCTGATGAACATAGATGTAAATTTCTCAACAAAATTGTTAGCAAATCAAATCCAAAAACATATAAAAAGAATTATACACCATGACCAATGTGGATCTAAATGAATCTAGACACAGGCCTTATACTCTTCACAAAAATTAATTCAAAACTAATTACAGACCTAAATGTAACATGCAAAACTGTTAGAAGATAACATGGGAGAAAACCTAGATGACCTTGGATATGATACGCCTTTTCAGATACAACACCAAAGTTATGATCCATGAAAGAAATAATTGATAAGCTGTGCTTTATTAAAATTAAAAACTTCTGTTCTGCAAAAGACAGTACCAAGTGAATGAAAAAACAGCCACAGATTAGGAGAAAATATTTGAAAAATACACACTGAATAAAGGACTGTTATCCAAAACATACAAAGAACTCTTAAAAGTCAACAATAAGACAAACAGCTGAATCATATTTATTTCAGCATTATTCGCAATAGCCAAGATATGAACAATCTAAGTGTCTGTTGATGAATGAATGAATAGTGATTACACACACATGCACACACACAAATTATTTAGCCTTAAAAAAGGAGATCTTGCCATTTACAACAACATGAAAGATATTATGCTAAGTGAAATAAGCCAGATATATTTAGAAAAATACTGCATGAGCTCACCTATATGCGGAATCTAATGAAGTTGAATTCATAGAAAAGTGGAATAGAACAGTAGTTACTAGGGATAGGGAGGTGGGGGAAATTGGGAGATGTTGGCCAAAGGGTACAAAGTTGCCATTATGTAAGATGAATAAGTTCTAGAGATCTGGTGCACAGCATGGTGACTATAGTTAATACTGTATTGTATATTGGAAGTTTGCTACAAGAGTAGATTTTGGGTACTCTCACCACACACACATG
Source organism: Mesoplodon bidens (assembly GCF_964165515.1). Lineage (NCBI taxonomy): Eukaryota > Metazoa > Chordata > Mammalia > Artiodactyla > Ziphiidae > Mesoplodon > Mesoplodon bidens. Next base: position 122,988,609 of record NC_138178.1, read on the forward strand.
GTAAGGTAACTATGTGAAGAGATGGATATGTTAATTAGCTTGACTGTAGAAATCATTTCACTGTGTATATGAACTATATCAAAACATTACATTGCACACCTGAAATATAATTTTTATCAAAAAAATCAAACAACCCCACTAAAAAATGGGCCAAAGACCTTAACAGACACCTCATCAAAGAAGATATATAGATGGCAAATATGTACATGAAAAGGTGCTGTACATCATGTCATCTAGGTAATGCAAACTGAAACAATAATAAGATATCACTACACACCTATTAGAATGGCCAAAACCTAGAACACTGACAAGACCAAATGCCGACAAGGATGTGGGACAACAGGAACTCTCATATACTGCTGGTGGAAATGCAAAATGAAGCCATGTTGGAAGACACTTTGGCTGTTTCTTACAAAACTAAACATATTCTTACCATATTATCCTGCAATCATGTTCCTTGTATTTACCAAAAAGAGTTGAAAACTTATGTCCATACAAGAACCAGCACATAGATGTTTAGAGCAGCCTTATTCATAACTACCAAAATCTGGATGCAACCAAAATGCCCTTCAGTAAGTGTAAGGACAAACTTTGGTAGACCTAGATAATGAAATATTATTCATCACTAAAAAAGAAATGAGTTATCAAGCTCATTTGAAAGCTCATTGAAAGACATGGAGGAAATTTCAAGGCATGTTACAAATTGAAATAAGCCAATCAGAAAAAACTATGTACTGTATGATTCCAACTATATGACATTCTGGAAAAGGCAAAACTATAGAGACAGTAAAAAGATCAGTGGTTGCCAGATGCTAGGAGGGAAGGAAGGATAAATCAGTCAAGCACGGAGTACTTTTAGGACAGTGAAACTACTCTGTATGATACTATAATTGTGAATACATGTCATTATATATTTGTCCAAACCTATGCACTGTACAACACCAAGAGTGAATCCTAATGTAAACTATAGACTGTGTGATAATGATGTAGTTTCACTGATTTTACTGATTACTGATTTTCACTGATTTTCACTGATTACTCTGATGTGGAATGTTAAAAAATGGAGTAGGCTATGCATAATCAGGGGTAGGGATTAATGAGAAATCTCTGTACCTTCCACTCAATTTTGCTTTGAACCTAAAACTTCTCTAAAAAGTTGTCTATTAAAAATGAACTTTAATATCCTTATCCATTCTAATATTATATAACTTTTGGGAGAGTGCAATTGTTCTTTACTTTTTGAAGAAAAAAATACTTGAATGCTGTTTTCTAGGAACACCATGTGGCTGTCAGTTTGTTAGCAAGTGATAGGCAGAGGGAGGACATAATGGCAGGGGCAACAGGTTCGGAAATTGAGAACAAAATTAAAACAAATTTGTTTTCTGTCAGAAAAAACAACAACAAAATGATCTGCAAGATTTTTTTTCTTCTTTGGTTTTTAGATTTGTTTATATGACCTCATATCAATTAGGAAAACCTTTCTTGATTTCAAAGGATAGCCCTTTGAGATCTGGATTATGAGTTTTTCTGCTTCTTTTATCTTGACCATTGCTGAGACTGAAGAGTTATAAAGGCCTTTACCTTTTATTGAGTTTGAAATATTTTCCTATCTCTGCAAGATATTAATAAATAAGATTATAAAATCTCAAGCATAAACAGCTCTGTTCTGATTGGTTTGAAGAGATTAACACATGTTTACATAAGCATTATATCCTCCCCAGTTGTCTGGAATAAGTTTTTTTAAATGAAACTTTTAGTACTGTAAATATAGTAGCTTTTTTAAAAATCCCTCTTATAGAAACTGCTACTTCAGCAGAATTGTAGTATAAGAATTCAAATTCAATCAAGATGAATCCTTAGACCAACCAGAGGGTTTGAAAATATGATTCAAGAAAAGAACTAAATACACTTTCTCTGATTTTATCATCTTGGAATATGTAATACGAGTACTCAATTTTTTTCATAGAGAACTAGGTATTCTGAACTTCCTAAACTGCTTATGCTGGCTATCAGATGAGCTAACATTACTCTTACATCATGTCTAGGATTTACAAAAAGGAAAAAAAAAACCATAGTTATACTTTCTACTAAATTAAATCATTTCCCCAAAACATTTTAATGATAATTTTGCTCAGTAGTATGTCAGCTTAAACATCCTTTAAGATACTTAATTTAAAAAAACTTAAATTGAGTTCACATATAAATCTTTGCATATCTAATATTGCCTAAGTAAGATAGACTACTGAAACATTGGTCACAAAGCATAGTTTAGAAGCTAGGAAGTTCTGTTTCTTAGTTTGTTATGTTACAGAGTGCTTATACCTTTGGTGAGAAAATAATGTGGGTGTTTAAAGGTGGTCATTAGGTATGTTCATGAGCTTTGCTGCTTTGCTGAAATGCCTGTGTACAACAGACAATTTTCAATTACCTAATTCCCAGTTTTCTCTGTGAAACAGTAGTTAATTTGGCTAAAAGTTATAATTAAGATGGGTGATGTGGTTAGTTTAAATTTGGGTAAACGTATAATTAATATGGGTGATTGTGTATATACTGGAAATAATAATGGCAAAGAAATACAACTGTGTACGCAAAGTAACAGTGTATCTTTTTGTTTTTCAAGGAAAAGAGTAATTTTGTTGTACTGAAAAGTGACTTTGGTAACAATTACTTTTATTCAGTCTCCTTATTTTCCATAATACTGTTACTCATATAAGTACAATAAGACAATCTTCCTCTACATTAGCATATAATTGAACAAACTAAGTATGCAATAATCAACATCATACCTGGAGTGTCATGTCTGGTAGTAAATCAATTTAATAATAACAAGGCCACCATGAATGACAAAGAACTGCACTTTATATGTGGAGCCAACACACTCCAATCTTTCTAAGGAAACAGGCTTGGCACCCAGATTCCAGGGGCCCAGGGCCCCAGCCGGTAAGGGAGTGACTCCATGACAGGCCCAGAACTTTAGAAAATCTGGTGGACCTCAAGGTGAGAGGAAGTCACCCCAATCTACAGATAATGCTGGTAGAGAGAACTTCTTTCCCTTGATTTCCTATCATCGGTACAGAACAGTAAACTGTTGCGGCTTTTAAAAGCACATGAGATTTTAAATAAAAATTTCTTGAAAAGAACTTAATTATCTAGACTCATAAGTGACTTGACATTATGTGCATGAAGAGGCTTATATAGGCAACTCTTGCTAAGCCTATATAAAATAAGCAGACCTTACTTACACATAAAAAGAACAACCTTTTCATCATCAAGACTATTGTTTAGAAATTATTTCTCAAATTAGGGTACTGTTAATAAGTTATTTATTTAAATATCATTTAATTATCTAAGGCAGAGGTGGGCAAACTTTTTCTTGAAGTATTTTAGGTTTTTCAAGTCATACACTCTATGTAACAACTACTCAGATTAGCCACTAACAATGCATAAATTAACGAGTATGGCTGTGTTACATTAAAACTTTACAAAAAAACAGGAGATTGGTCAGCAGGCTTAGTTTGTTAGCCTCTGATCTAGAGAAACGTGCTTATGTTTATCTTTGCTATTTCCTATTAAGTAAGGGCATTGATTCTGTGAATGTTAATTTGCACATTTCTGCTTAGCATAAAAGATAAAACACAAAGGTTATGGTTACACTGCCTTGTAGGACAGTCACCGTATGTGTATCTAAACCAGCAATCTCAATTTTTAAATGCCTTTTTTGAAAGACTATATAATCCTTATCCCTCTAATTCTCATTTGGACCAGATTTACCATTTTACTGGTCCCTTCAATAATGAGGTGAGTAATTTTGAAACAAGTTTCTTTATCTTTAAGAAAATCATGTTTTAAATTTTTAAAAATTATACATAGACAATAAAAAAATTAATATATGGATGCGTTTTGAATCGTAATTCTATTATCGGAGATATTTTAGATTCTAAAATGTCAATTTTTCTCCTAGATTTTGGTCATTTTTAGTATTAGAATCTGAGGATTTCTAAATACGACAGCCTTTCATCTATGGTGGAGATGAAAATTTGATTATTTAAATGTACCAAGATCAAAATGTTTGAGGCACAAAGACTAAGGGACCAATTATTATTTCACAGTATCTTTATCCCCTATTAAATATAATGCTAACATGTATATTTTACCTGTTTTTTGTGTTCCAATAAAAATTATTTTACCTGCTTTTAGTCTTCTGTCTTAAGATGAGATTTTTTTTAACTATATAAATAACTCTAAATCCTACATTGCTGTTGTTTTTCAGGCCACTTAGGGCAATAAACACAGATCTAAGTCTGTGCTTAGAGAAGAGCCTTTGTAGACCTAGAAGACCATGGTTATAAAGAGTGATAATCTAACTTCTTTAATTACTTTCCCTCACGACAGAATTGAACCTGTGATGTATCCAGTAAAATCTCTTAAGACATTAAGGACACGGTGAGGTAAGGTTCACTCAGAGTTAAACTGCATATAACTCCAAGCACAAGCATACCTCTTGGTCTTTACTAGGCAAAGTTCTTTATGGTTCAGAAATGTAGGGTTAGCCAATAAATTTTAAACCAGCTCAACATATGCAATATATATTGGGAAATCAAAACTTCATAGACTAATAACCAAAACCAGAGAGTTGGTCCAGTCACAAGTCTAGACCATTGAGTGGGAATTCCTTCCCTTTTACAAGAGGCTTTGGTGCTCTGCCATTCCCCCAGTACTGGTTATAATGGATTCCATCTCAACCACTATTCTGCAGTAATGGAACTAATAGAGTCCTTTCTTCAAGGTTGTTTCCCAGTGGACTAAACTCTGCAGTGGGAATAATTTTTACACTTGTCAATCAGAAATTGAAAAACTTAGCTACATGGGGAGAACAGTGGTTTCTCCAGGGTTTTTAAAGTATTATCTTCATTTTGCTTCTTACCTCCTTAGCTGCTTTTTCTACCATGAACTCTAGCTTAGGTCAGGGTATTAAGATTTACAGTCCTGTCAAACTGAGGATTATCAGATTCTCAGCCGCCTCATATCACTGGCTTCAGGCACAAAGAGCATCTCCTCACTAGTTTGTATTTATTTCTTCTGTTTTCCAAGAGGTTATTTAGAAGATATTCATCTCTCTCTCTCAGAAGAACCTATTGACAGCCACAAAAAATTGTCAACACATTCAAAAATACTGCCATTTCTCTACAGAATTTCCAAAAGCCCTAGCCTCAGAGAACTGAAAATCTGAGAGCCAAGTGAATTCTGCATGAACTTGGCAGGAAGTATAAGCAATTTTCTCCATTGTATAACTGGTATCAATATCTTCTCAACCAAAGTTAGGGGGAATCCTCATCTTGTATTCTTCAGCAAATAAACGTAATCCACAATTTAAGTTTTTCAGTTCTAATACTCCACTTCCAGGGAGTAATTTCAGAACTAGAACTCTTTTTAATTTCAACTAACTCAGAGTGGCATAAGTAATGAATAGCATTTTTGCTTAACTGAAAATTCCAAATAATCAAATCGTGTTGCTAGATTTCTGTCTCCATCTCTCAGCTTAGAAGTTCTGTGTCTTGACTATATTCTAAGTTTTCCCTCATGATATAAAATTGCCACCAAAAATTACAAACTCATATTCCTCCAGTTGGTAGTGCCAGAGGAAGTGCTTTCCTTTTTCTATATGGTTGCAGAAAAGTCCCAGTTTTCTCCTTATTGTCTGATGATACAGTCCACTTGCCTGAAAGATGGAATTCTCTGAATGGCAAAACCTAGACAAGGCTATACCAACACCATGAACTCAGAGTAGAGTGGGAATAGTTCCACAAAAGAAAACCAGGTTTGGACTTCCCTGATGGTCCAGTGGTTAAGACTCCGCACTTCCACTGCAGGGGGCATGGGTTTCATCACTGATCAGGGAACTAAGATCCCACGTGCCATGCGGTACAGCCAAAAAAGTTAAAAATTTTTTAAAAAAGAAAGAAAACCAGTGTTCTTTTATAAGAAAAGAAATGGAAACAAACAATGTAGAAAGAAGAGCTATAACCTGTTGAAGCATGTTGAAAAATATAATAAATTTGATTTCTGGTGAACTTTTGTTGGTAGACCTATGGTGACTTTAAGCAAGCATCATTTCCTTTTACAAACATTTATAAACCATCTATTTAATAATCGCTCAGTTTTATTAGGTTTACCATTTATACCTTACAGAATATTATTTCTGAAATAAGATTAAAAAAACCTGATTTCTTCCTCTGTAGTTTTTAACAATGAGTTGCTATGCAAGCATACCTTTAAGTCTTTCAATAACTGGAAAAAATACTGAACTCATTTAAATCAGCTGTGTGGTTCTCATATCCTGGGCGCCATTCCTTCTTAAGTCTACTTTTCTTGCAAACATTTTTAGATTAGAGGTTAAGTTTCTGTTTAATGGTATTATTTTATTTATTATTTTGTTAATATTAAATCTTCTTCAAGTGATAGCATTCTCTGTCTCTGTCTTCTTGCTCTTAACATAGTTAAAAGACATACATGATCCTTTATAAAAATCATTTGCACAGGCTTTTAGCACAGTCTGTCATTTAGTATTCCTGACACAATAAATGTCACTTTTACATCTATATTCTAACTAAGGCATTTTGTCCAACATTCATACAACCCTTTCAGATCTGTGCTCATTTACTATCTCCATATATTGGATTTCTTCAGTTGATCAGGAGATACTTATTTATTTGGATAATTTGTAATAAAAAAACAGAACTATTTCCAATTTTTAGAAATCTTCATTCTCAAAAAAAAATCTATTTTCAGAAGTCTAAAACTATGCCATGTTAAATGATGTTTCTTAGTCCTAAATTTTGGAGTTTATGTCTGCCTATATCTAACAGCCCCTTGTAAACCTAAGGATTATATGAACCCATATTCTCATGGTGCTTGTCAGCTCTCAACAGTACTCTCGGGAGCCATTATAACACAACATAAACACTACAGGTTTAAGGCCTTTCTGCTCTTCTTACAGAAATGGTTAATAACTTGAATATTAACTTCTTTAAGCCTTAATGTTTTTATCTTATTACTATATACATCTTGGAGGTGTTGTGAAGATTAAATGTAATAAACCAAACAGAATACTAGTATAATACCTGATATATGGCAGTGCTTAATAGGTGGTTGTCTTACCGTTATTGTTACTGTTATAATTTGTTAGATTTTTTCCTTTAATGCCTCCATCATGGATAGTTTTGACAGTTAAGGACCATTTTTCCAATATTGGTCCATTCCTGAGTTTATTTCACCCTATGGATATCTTCCCATGCACAGAGAACTACCCACTCATACAACTGTCTTCCTTCTAGATCCCTTGCATCTGCTCATGCCTTTAAATGTTTTTGTTATTTTGTAGGATAAAATATACCATAAATTTTTAAACAGATAGGAGTCCGTTCTATTGCCTCCCTCTTTGAAAACCAGTATAGTTAATATAAGAATCCTACAATTACACTTTTATTCTTTTACCTTTTTTCCCCCTTGTTTTTCTATTTATTGATTTCTGGATTCTAGTTTACATCTTGCTCTGTTTTCTCATATATATATTTATTTTTTGTTTTCACCCCAAACATGGAGTCATTTTCCATACAGTAGAGGAACATACCAACCTTACAGTATTTCAGAAGCAGAAGGACATTCTGTGAAGGTTTTGAGTTCAGTTGCTCCTTATCACTAACCTGGATCACTACAACTGTCCCCTCCTATCTCCCTGTATCTTGACTTGTTTTATTCTTCACATATCCAGAAGTATTCTTTCTAAAGGTCTAGTATGATTATGAAACTCCAAAGTTTTAAAAAATTAGAGGCTCTTGATTGCTACAAAGATCAATGTCAGTTGCATGACAAAGAAGACCCTCCATAACCCTACATTTTCTACTGTAAGTACCAAATGCATGTATTACTGCCATACTAAGCCAATTGCTATACCATATTATTACCCAATAGACTTAGGAATAGCTTGACTCTTAAAGGAGGCTAGAAACTGATTATAAGAAACATCTTACTGAAAGTGGCTTTTTATTAAAAGCGATTTTACCTAAATATTCCTTAGAAAAATAAAAAATCTGCTGGTAGTCATAAAAAGAGTAAGAAAATGGCCCAGAAGAAAAACAGACCAATATTAAAAATAAGGATAGGGGCTTCCCTGGTGGCGCAGTGGTTGAGAGTCCGCCTGCCGATGCAGGGGACGCGGGTTCGTGCCCCGGTCCGGGAGGATCCCGCATGCCGCGGAGCGGCTGGGCCCGTGAGCCGTGGCCGCTGATCCTGCGCATCCGGAGCCTGTGCTCCGCAACGGGAGAGGCCACAACGGTGAGAGGCCCGCGTACCGCAAAAAAAAAAAAAAAAAAAAATGAGGATAATTTTTTTGAGACCTATGCCAGATAAAGTGATATTTATTCTTTAATGAAAACTTGTATTTCTTTAAAACTTAGAACAATTTTGTTGTGTAAATTAAAAGGCCCTAACAACATACTATAAATTGAGTGCCTTAAACAACAGAAATTTATTTTCTCAAGTTTTGGAGGTTAGAAGTCCAAAATCAAAATGTCAACAGGGTTTGTACCTTCTGAAGCCTGTGAGAAAAGAATCTCTTCCTGGTCTCTCTCTTGACTTGTAGACGGCTGTCTTTTCCTTGCCTATTTATGTCTTCTTCTCTGTAGGCATGTCTACCTCTGTGTCCAGATCTCCCCTTTTTAAATAAGAACACCATTCATATTGGATGAGGGGCCCTCCTTACTCCAGTATGAGCTATACTGAACTATTTACATCTGCAAGGACCCTATTTCCAAATAAGGTCAAGTTCTGAGAAACTGGGGCTTAAGACTTCAACACCTGAATTTTGGTGGGACACAATTCAGCCCGTAACATCTCACTTCTTAATTTTGCTACAAACTTTTTATTTCTTCAGCAAATGCATTTCTCAATGTGGCTATGTAGGCCCTTCACACCTAAGAGATTCAAACATATTCTTTAAGTTTCCATTTTCAAGAACATGAATGGCTTAGAATAAAGGTAAAGAAACTTGCCACACTGTTGGCTGTCTCTAAATAACATAACTAAAATGGCAAGGAGCTTGCCTTTATACTTTGGTCATCATATTTCTTCAATGCTTTTCCAGGGCAAATTGCAAAGAGAAACCTGCAAATCACCATTAACCAGCCCCTTAACAAATAAGTTCTTTGATCATGGTCTCACCAACAAAAGTCATGCAAATCCATATTTTACTTCCTACCCATATCAAACCAACCTTTAGATATTTTAGCTTCATTTTTAAGCCCTTACTCATGTTCATATTCCTAGTTTGTCTCTTTTCAAATATTTTCAAATCCTGTCCTTTGAGGGAACACAAACTGCCAACTTATTCTTTTGCAGCTCTTTTCTATCTTATCTCTATTCTCTTTTGGAAATTTTTCATGATGTCAGTTTTTCCTTAATTCAGTAGTCTCTAAGGTGCTCCAAAAGTGTCATGGTTTTTCACATCTAAAATAAGGTGATATTGCATAGGCAGAGCCACTGAAGGAAAATTAGGGCCTTTATATGGCTTCCACTGGTAATTCAAGTAGTACTCTCTAGAAAGTACAGAAAAAGATGTTGTATATGTAATTTATAGAAATAAGCCATTTGATTATCTCTCAAAGAATGAACAATGAATATTTTTTTCTCCTATGACAGACAATTCATGGGTATGACACACATTCACTATTTAGCTCCTGACAATTGATCTTTAATTAGAACTCTTTCCTAGTTATTTTTCAACTGGACGACCCAAAGAACAAGGACAATAGTACACACCTGGCCTTCCAACCCTAATCCAGTCTATAGACTATTATTGAGTTACTCTCTATAAAGTTCTGATCAACAAAACCTACATTCATTCATTCATTCATTCATTCAAGTGTTTACAGAAAAATCACTCTATGCCAGTCACTATTCCAGGTGCAGAAAATATAGTAGTGAAATAAAATCTCAGTGCTCATGACATTTAGGATCTTATGAGGGAAACATAATACATATAATAAGTAAATTAACTGTATATTAATTATACACTAGAAAGTGATAACTGCTATGGAAAAAAATGAGATGGAGTGTTACAAGTCATCTGAAAAATAATGCAGTTACCAAAAGCCATTTTAAAAAAAGATTAAGAAATTCAACTACAAGAGAAATGACAACTTCTAAACGAGGGGAAAACCACTACAAACCATATTAGAACACAACAAACTAGGTGAAAAATATTTGCAGTATATAAAAATATATGACCTCATGTATACAAAGTAAAATTTCAATCAAAGCTACATCCAAAAGCCTTTTATTAAACCTAAAAGATTGGAAAATTCTGTTAAAAATTGAATTTCAAAAAGTTGAAAAGGTCTACAACAAACTCATTTGTCAGGGATGTGTAGAAAGGGTGGCCTCATGGATTACTGATGGGATTATAAAATGATACATGCCCCCTTATTATACCTGGCAGTTACATTACCAGAAATTTACCTTTATCTATATATCCATAGGCATATCACTTATGTAAGGTGACATTTATACAAGGTTGTTTCTTGCATAATTGTTTGTCTTAGAAAAATATAGAAAACCATAAAAATTTTTCTATAAGGAATTTATTAATGATACATGTGCATCTCCAAGAAGAAAACAAATGGTGTATAAACAGTGAAAAATAAGAATCTATATCTGTATTTCCATAGAAATGCAAGAAGATACTAGTAATAGTAATAATGGTAATAAGTAAAAGTAAATAATAAATCACTTATGGTGTAGACAATTATATCCTAGTTGGATATAGGAGAAGGTACAAGGGAGAATTTACTTTTTACTTCATAATGCACCTTTATTTGTGAAATATGAAAACATAAGAACTATTCAAAAATATTTTCTTGGAAAGAAACAGTATTTATTATTTAATTTGATGGATGACTTTTCACAAAATAATATAGCACAGGGGAAAATATTTCCTTCTCAAAAATAGTTATGTCCCTTATAAATCAACCTTGTACCCTTAAAATGCATTTCCCAAAACCCTGTATTAAATCCTAGAGTAATACGGGTTACCCCTAAGTATACCCCATAAGAGTAAAGAAAAATTGAGAAGGAGTGAATAAATTGTAATGAGAGGATTTATTGAATAAGGTAACTGGTTATCACCCTGATTTTCATGTGCTAGCTTCAGTAACTGGTCAGTTGATTTTATTCCATAAGACAATAATATCATGGAAATATTAATCAGTCCAAGTCATACAGTGTGACTGAAATTAGCCCTGGTGAAAAGGATTTCTATACTATTCTCTTCACTCCAATTTTCCTTCTTTTCCCATGTATGATTAAACTACCCTAAACTCCAATTCCACTACTGAGGGATATGCTTGATCTTTTTCCTTAAGTAGAAATGGGCATACTGGGAAATGCTAACATAATAAATAGTTGGTATCTCTTGTTCTAGCTTTATTTGGGAATAATTGGCTATACCCCTAAAAACTGTTTCTTTCTAAAAGTGTTAGGCAAATGTCATAGAAGTATGAGATTTAAGGATGAATATCTGAAAAGAATAAAAGCAAAAATACAGGTAATGCAATAAACTTTCCTTCTTTTTTTAACTTTCCTAAATGATGTTTGATGTTCAAAGAAAAAGTGCAACATTGTCTGATGTGGACTTTAACATATGTGTGTACATAGAATATGTATGTAGTGGAAATATTTGACAATTATAATACTAAAAGAAGTGGATAACATGATTAAAGTAAGGTCTCTACACTTAGCTGAAAAACATAGACACCAGTTGATCTCTGCAGTGATACAACAGTTCTGTATAGTGATGGCAGTGGTGGTAACAGGAAACTATATATGTGATAAAATGGCATAGAATTATGCACACGCATTGCACTAGTGTCAGTTTCCTAGTTTTGATATTGTACTATAGTTACACAAGATATAACCATTGTGGAAACTGGGTGAAGAAAACATGGCACCTTTCAACTTTGTCATTTCCTGTAAATCATTAATTGAAAATAAATTTCAATTATAATACAAGTTTGCTTAAGAAGCTGACCCTGTTTTCGTTCTAACACCCACAAAATTTGCACAGCGTTTGGTATGTTTTTCTTCAAATTGTGTATTTAGTGTACTGTGCCCAAATAGCAATCCACCTCCTTTTTTGTACTATGTAGAATTGAAATAGGTGATCTTAGATTGCAAATGGTAGATCAGTATGTGATTAATGTTAAAAATTTGGCTTTCCATCCTTGTCAATACTTAACTGTCATTTTTCAATTTAAAATATTAATATTTAACACTTTATTCAAGAGAATGTCATATCTGATTTACTAACTACTTAGAAAAAGGACTTCTGAAGGAACTTCTGTATTAAGCTAAAATACATAGAAAATACATGCTAGCTTGTGTTAGAAGTTTGGCAGTTTCTTACCTTCAGAGATTTCTATGCCAACACTCCCATTTCCAAGTCAACCAATATTTTTGTGTGATTTTTCAAATCACAGTCATGTGAAATCACTGAGACCAAAATAATACATATTAATAAAATTAAGTGTTAATTATGAAGAAATTTAATTTGGCCAAAAACTCATCATTTTATTGCCTCTATATCTCTTTATGTGTCAGTTGATTTACATGGAACATTAGTTGATAAAGAGCACTGCAGCTAAGATATCCCATAAAATTGTTATCTGATTGTCTCATTGAATTACAATTTTTCCTTCTACTTAGTCATGAGTAATACCTTTGGTCTAATTATCATATTTGTTTCAATAATAGACATAGTACTTCTCTTAATTTACTTTATTTCTATATTAAACATAGAAACTTGATCAAATATAGAACTAGAGAGAAATATATAGTCAATATACTTTTTCATTTTATTAATTGATTTTTCCATTGATATTAGGCTGCCAAATTGAAATAGCTTAATATTTTTAAATTTCCAAGATGAAACACACACACACAGTAGTGAAAAAATTAGAGAGCTTTTGTGAAGTCCATCTCAGTGTATTCAGCTGTTATAGCAATTCCTGATCAAGTAACTACAATCTTGTGTCATCTTTATTGCAAATATCTAAGAAAACAAGTGAATTAATACAAGAATGTCAATGATGTTTCATACACAAATTATGAAAGTAATAAAATTTTAATTACTTTAATGATATGAAATTAGTAAGTTATGTAGTTTTAGATCTTAATGCTAAGCATGGAACAAAGAGAGCTGTTTCAGTCTCCCTGTGACATATCCATATGCAGTAGGGGGCAAGCCTCTATCAAAAGGAAATTGCCTATTATGCTAGAAAGTTCCTCATTCAATTGCATTCTTCGATGCATCCTGTTGAGCTTATTAATATTTCAGGGAAACACAGAATCGAGTACAAGAAAGAAATGAAATCTGTCAATTAGATATCAGATATCGACTTTAAGATGATGCTAAGAATTCTCCCATCAACTACAATTTAACTATCTTTAATGAATCTTATAATATGATCAGAGTAATCCCTTGAAAAATAATGTTACCATCCAAGAACATATATATTTCGAGAGAGAGATTTATTATGGTGCTAGAATTCAGATTTCCTGAAATAATATCAATTAACAGATATAGATATAATAAAAGAGAAAGACTAAAAAATTAACACTAGACATCTAACAATGTGTATGCATCTTGACAAAAGGAATGTAAGTGCTAAAATATAATTTTGCTATTATTGAGTACCTAAAAAGAGATGGTCTGTAATTTGCCAAGCAAGTCATAAAACACCCACTCACCTAATAGTAATTGCCAAAGTTGATAAATCCCTATTTGTAGCAGAAAGTTCTATGTCTCAACAACAAAGATACTGAATATTTTGTTACATTCATTAAAAAATAGAATTTATAATGATCAGAGAAGTTCAGGATCTTTGCATTAGATCCAAGGATCATCTATCTTGAAAGATAATCTTGCAAAATCTATGTCATGAGGGAAAAGGAAACCATTAGATTTTTGGAAATTAAGTTTCATAACTGAAGTTTCAATAATGTTACCATAGTTGAATAGGCCCCACATGTCATATTGGAGAGTCAGCATAAATGACTAACTCATTGTGGTAAGAAAGCTGATGGGCTTCTTATACCAAGCTATCTAAAGAGAGGGGAACCAGTCAGCTATTGAGGATTGTTTCATTGTACAGCTAGAGAAGTAGAACACCTAAAGGTCTGACCACACAAACAATTTTGAAGAAATAACATTTTCAGAGAAATTCAGCAATATGAACCATTAACATCAGTGTCAACTGGGCAGATTCTTTGGATGAAACAACATTTGTAATTAGAAAGGTCCTTGGATATAAGGGGCAATACCAATAACGTCAGATTGGGTAAGTTAAATTTAAAATCACTGCCATGTCCATTTGAATCTCTACAGTGACTTGTCTTCTCATGACAGCCTCCTACCATTTTCTTGGAAATAAGCAACACAAGGAAACCTTGTGATAGGCGAAGCAAAAGAAATACAGATTTTTACTTTTGGTGACTATAGATAATCCCTGGTTGACTCATGCTGTTTCTACTTTTATAGATAGTCATGATGAAACAGATTTAGCAACGTCTATATTTAGAAATAAAACTATCACCATCAGCAGCACCACCACCATCAACAATACAGGAAAAGCACCTCTTTGGGTGGGGAGTCTCTTTCTACAGCTCTCATTAGAAAAGGGTGTTGAGGAAACCTAGCACACGTAAGAGAAGAAACCTAAAGTTGTACCTTGATGAAAGACAAATGTTTGATACTTGTTCCAGGGCAGGTGAAAGGGCTTCCAATGTCATGTTTACTGATTTTCCACTTTACTTCTTTTGCAGAAAACCTGAGTGGCAAGTAAAGAACTGTTTGATTAACTGCTGAGTTAAACCTGAGGGAGCATACTCTGGCATCCCTCTCTGGAAGGCTCTTCTAACCTGTCTTTCTCTTATTATGCTTGAACACATTGGATAATCTCAATTAATCACATAAATTGGAGACAATGCATTTTGGATAATCTCCCCCTTTCTCATAAAGAGAATAAATTGTTCCAGACAGAGGGAGACAACATGCACAAATAATTCAGCTGAATTGTAACCCAGGGTGGACTTACTGCTGTCAAGGGGAAAGTTTGGGTTGTTGGTTCTTCTGAGCTGCCCAGCTCAGTGTTTTTTCTGTTCACAATGTCAGCCTTTTCTTGCAGGCTTAGTGTTGTAATAGAGACTTCAGCTATAGAAGGAATATGGGGATCTATTTCATAGACTCTCTTTCGGGAAAAAAATGTTCAATCTCCCTAAATTTCAGCATTAACTTTCTGCATAATTCTCCTCTTATGCCAGAATTTCTAGTTTGCCATTTGTAAAACTGAAATTAAATGAGGGTGTATAATATTAGCAAAATAATCAGTTAAAATATTCAAAGAAAAGTATATGAACCTGCTTTTAAAACCCACTAGCTACTTATAGAAGAATAAGTCTAATGATCAACTACCAAAGAAAAGCAATCAGGGCCTTGGAGGTCAGCTGGTGGCAAATGGCCACAAGGAAGTATTTGTGATAAAATAAATATGGATATAAAGCCAAAGGCAGACAACCCTGGTCTTCTAGGAAACATAATCCTCCAGTCAGTTAATAACAATACAGGAAGAACATGGTCTAGTCAGATTTATCCATAACAGCTTCAAAGCGTACAAAGTCGAAAGCCTTAGCAAGCAGCCTCAGTAGGAAATTCTAAGTACCCACTCCATTTCAGGAAGTGATTGAAAACCAACTCTTTAAATGTAAGAACTAAACTACTTCTAAATTTATTACCACATTTGTTTAATTGGACATTTTCAACAAAAGAGCAATTTAGTTGTGTTTTTATTTCAAATGAGTATTTTTTATTGAAGTACAATTTACAATATTATTAGTTTCAGTTGTACAACACCGTTCAATATTTGTATAGATTATACTCCATTTAAAGTTACTCCAAGATAATGGCTATATTCCCTGTGCTGTACAATATATCCTTGTAACTTATTTTATATATAGTAGTTTGTACCTCTTAATCTCCAACCCCTATATCTTGCCTCTTCCCACTTCCCTCTCCCCACTGATAACCACTAGTTTGTTCTCTATATCTGTGAGTCTTTTTATATTTATTTTTTAAAATTTCATGTATGAGTGATAATATACAGCATATTTCTTGGTGTCTGACATATTTCGCTAATCATGATACCCTCCATGGTGTTGCAAATGGCAAATTTTAAATATTTTTATGATTAATAGTTCATTATATATATTCCACATCTTTATCCATTTGTCTGTTGATGGACACTTAGGTTGCTTTCATATCTTTGCTATTATAAATAATACTGCAACCTCTTAATTTATTGCATAATCTCATTTTTAATATTAGAGAGTTTTTTGTTTTATGCTTTTTTAAAATTTGGCCAATGAGTTTTTAAATTTCAATCAGAATTATTATCAAGGGACAACAATCTACATTTACATTTCTGCCCCAGAGCCATGTCAACTCTCTCACCCTCTGTCATAATGTTTGAAGAGATTTGGATGGTCCAAACATCCTGTAGAACAACAAATTGATATTTTGCTAATCAGGGCAGATGAACAAGAAATGGCTAGCTTGCTGAAAACCTTTGAAAGACACATATGCCTCAGAAAGTGGAAGATAAACCCTAAAAATATTCTGAAGAATTCTATCGGTTTAGACAAATGTCTAATGACATATCCACCTATCCATCTCCAATCCCAACACCTACCCTGTGGCAACCACTGATCTTTTTATTGTCTCCACAATTTTGCCTTTTCTGGAATGTTATATAGCTGAATCATGCAGTGTGTAGCCTTTGCAGATTGGCTTCTTTCCTTTAGCCATATGCGTTTAAGGTTCTACCATGTCTTTTCATGGCTTGAAAGCTCATTTCTTTTCAGTTGCTGAATGGTATACAATTGTATGGATGTACTAAAGTTTATCCATTCACCTACTGGAGAACATCTGCGTTGATTCTAAGTTTTGGCAATTATAAATAAAATTGCTATAAACATCTGTGTGCATAATTTTATGTGGACATATCTTTTCAACTCCTTTCAGTACCAAGGAGTATAATTGCTGGATTATATGGTAAGAGTATGTTCAGTTTTGTAAGGGTGATTTTGGCAGTTTTCATCTTTCAAAGGAGTGGACCAATTTATCTAGGCTATAAAATTTGTGGGCATAGAGTTGTTCGTAGTATTCCTTTATTATTGTTTTAATGTCCATGGGATCTGTAATGATGCCCCCTCTTTTATTTCTGATATTAATATTTTTTGCCTTCTCTTTTTCCTTAGCCCGGCTAGAGGCTTTTTTTTTTTTTAACATCTTTGTTGGAGTATAATTGCTTTACAATGGTGTGTTAGTTTCTGCTTTATAACAAAGTGAATCAGTTATACATATACACATGTTCCCATATCTCTCTTGATATTACTGATCTTTTTAAAGAACTAGCTTTTGGTTTCATTGACTTTCTCTATTGACTTCCTGTTTTCAATTTCATGGATTTCTGTTCTAATTCTTATTTTTCAGCTCTCCTATTAGTTCCTAAATATTTCCAACACCTTTACCTTTGAAGTTTTTAAAATTACATCTATAAGAAACTCACTTTAAATATAAAAATATGGATAGATTAAAAGTAAATGGATGAAGAAAGATACACCACACTAACACTAATTAAAAGAAAGCAGGAGTAGCTATATTAATTTCCAACAGAGCAGACTTCAAAGCAAGTTATCAGGGATAAAGAAAGACATTACATAATGATAAAGGGGTCAATTCTTCCAGAAGACATAACAATTCGTAACATGTATGCACCTATCAACAGTACCAAACTTTGTGGAGCAAAAACTGATAGAACTCCAAAGGAGAAATAGATGAATCCACTGTCATATTTGGAGACTTTAACACTCCTCTCTCAGAAATGGACAGATTCAGCAGGCAGAAAATCAGTAAGGACACAGCTGAACTCAACACTTTCAATCAACTAGATATAATGGATTTGTAGATGACTTCAGCAGAATGCACATTTTTCTCAAGCTCACATGAAACATTCACTCAAATAAACCACATTCTGGACCATATAACACACTTTAACAAATTTAAAAGAATAGAATACTACAAGGATTTAAACTAGAAATCAATTACAGAAAGATGAAATTCCCCAAATATATGGAGATTAAGCAATGCACTTCTAAATAGCACATGAGTCAAAGAAGAAATCTCAAGATAAATTTTAAAATATTTTGAGGTAAATGAAAATGAAAACACAACTTATAACTTGTGGGATGCTGAGAAAGGAGTGCTTAGAGAAAAAATTATATCATTAGTATATTAGAAAAGAAGAAAGATACAAAACTTATCATGCAAATTTCCACCTTAGGAACTTAGAGAAAGATGAACAACTTAAACCTAAAGTAAGTAGAGAGTTATTTTTAATATTTCATTTTTGTGAAAATGTGTAAGATTAGGAATTACTAAAATTTTACCTCTGTACTTTTTACTTAAAGAAATATTAGAATAAGAACATTTAAATAGTACATGTGAAAGTCCATTTTTAAAAAGAAATATATCTCTAAATATTATCTTCATAACCAACTAGTTCCATGTATAAAAATCTACATCTGAAATGTTTAATATTAATGATTATTTCTGTGCAATAAAATATGGAGTGGTTTTAAGTTTATGTAGGGTTTTTTAACATCTTGAATATATCATAAACAGATTATTACCTTGAAAAATACCAAAATTAAGAACTTGCTTAAGTATCTAGTGTCTGGTAACAGGGGTAAATTAGTTTGACTCATTTGAGTAACCTGATTTCAAAAGTATCAAAGAAGTGTGTGTAGTTCCCTAAATTGAGGACTTGCACATCTTTTTTTCCATTCTTATTCAGCTCTGTGGCTATTTAAAATTTCAAAGCACAGAGTGTTGAAAGTAAATGTCAATTCTAAAACATTTCATTTGGGAAAGCTGTGAAATAAACAGAAATGTTTTGACTGGCATGACATAAAGGCTGAAATATGGCCTAGAAATTAAACCCCTCGTTTGCTCTTCTATGATTCTTTCTCAAAAATTAGCAAGTACCTTTGAAAAGCCCACAATGATGCTTAGTGCTTTATATTTGTTAATTTGCTGTTATGTGTTTCAGGGTCAGAAACTATAGGAGCTTCTAAAGGGAAATATTTACCACTGTCACCCCTGTTTTCACTACGTCTCATAGGCTAAAATTTATAATTTTAATATAATTAAAAATCATTCAGAATAATGCATGT